>NC_056750.1:6267327-6591702 GCF_019279795.1 Protopterus annectens
TTGCTCTGCCTTTTGAACCTGCTGCAACCACAGATTTTAAGTTTTTGTCTTGGAAGACAGCATTTCTAGTCACTGTCACCAGTGGCGGCTGGTGACTTCAAATTAAAGGGGGGCTGCAGGAGACAGCGGAATGGGTGGGGCCAATGGAAAGGGGTGTGGCCAACTAGAAAAGGGTGGGGCTATGCAAAAAACCACAACAACTGGAACTTTAATTAAATACTCTGCCCTGGGTGCCAAACATCCTTGCGAAAGTCCAGTCAAGACAAAATGAAGTGTAGAAGAAAAAAATATTTCAATGCATTGGCTATATGACAACTTACTTAATATCTAGATGTAAACACAAATGTTGTGATGCATGAAAAAATAAATTACTTTTTAAAAACATTACTGGAATGCCAGTCAGAATCAAGTATAAAAAAAACAAGCAGCACTCAACTCAAACCACTTCTCCTTGCACTGCAGTAATAATTATAATTTATATTCAGCTTTATAAAATTACCAAGTAACATGCTGAAAGTAGCAATCTCTGTGTGATACCCCCACTTGTAAAAATGTTTCTTATCCAAAAAAGACCTGCCTGACAACAACTATCTACTTGTTTCATGGGGAAGACATGATCAATGTAAAAAATGAACAAAAACAAGAAACAAGTTCAAGATAAACTGATTAAAGGATTACTGCACAAGTTATGGACCACACATGATAGACTGGCATTCTATTTAGTTTACGGGTAAAGCCTGCAAAGATGACTGCAAGTCTCTAACAAGTGTAATGAGCTTCTGAAAATACTGTAATCCTGACCTTTATTACAAATACTGTCATATGCATTTCAATACCTAAGGCTTATACGTTATCTAGTTATGTAAATATTCTGTGCATGGCAACAATGAAAAGGCTTTCAATGTTGGTAATTATTTAACAGTATGCTTATTAAAGCTTACTTGCATCTTACAATCTCCGACAAGCTTACCTGATGGTCTTTAAAGCATTGCTACTTAAGCACAGAGCAATAGGGCACTGCGACAACATGCAATTTCTGAATAATAAGAAGCATAAATCAACAGTATAAAAATATGACAGAAAACCAGAACATTTTGCAAAATCAAGGACAGATGAAAAGCCATGGTCGTACTTGTGGTCTACCTTGGATGGGGGAATACTCTGCACACTTACACTGCATAACTGCTCCTTGCCTTGCTTGGACACATCCAGAGCCACTACAATGGGGAGTGGGGTGCAGCAAGTATGTCACAATTTAAAATGTCTGTGACTGACAGTCATGGCTCTGACACTCATACCTCACAGCATGAAATCTGGACAAACCCATACATAGAAGTGGGACACATGCCCAAAAATAAGGCTAATTTTTAAATATTGCTCTTATAAACTTAGAAAGTTGTAGGTCTTGCATTAGTATGAATTTTCTGAAGGGTATGAAATCTGAAACTCAAATGTCTGCCATTATTTTCTAACTTCAAATTTTTGGTGATTTGCCACTAATTTGCCAGAAAACCACAATTTTATGAAAAACAGACCAAAAATGTAATGCAAAAATAGAAAATTGCCCCACAATGCAGCTGGGAACCTGTCAAAGAAGGGACACCTTTTTAATATTAGTACTGTTAACTTGAGCAGCTGACAAAATAAGAGCATCTACATGCATTTCTGAAATAAAAGTAATCTATAACTCTGATCATTGCAGTTATTTATAATTGTAAACCCTCCATGTTTTCTTCCAAAATTGCCATTTTGCAGAGGGATTATTAGGAGGAGAGCAACATTTTGAGCCAAAATTGGTGACAGTTGAGAGGGTTGGATATTCCTAATTCTATAAAGCGATTTATTTGCATGTACCTCTCAACCTCTTAATGCAGGAAATCTGGACAAGGCCAAATATATTGGGGGAACATGCAAACAGTACTAAAAATTGCTCTTGTATAAACTTAAGACAGTTAATAGAATAACAGGTCTTGCTTTAGCATGCTTTTTTCTGAAGGTTATGACGTCTGAACCTCAATGTCTGTCATTTAGTGACTTCATTCCTAAATGATTTGCCAGAAAAATACAAATTTTATGAGGCACAAACTAAAAATAAGAAACAAAAATCTTTTCATTCTGCAAAAATCTGGACAGTTGAGAGGTATAGTTCAGCTGGGGCCGTCTTTGAGTTTGCTGCCCTTCCCCCCTCACAAAATCATGGTTGAATGGAGCCTCCCTCCTGCAGCCATTCCAATGTCTCATTCCTTGGTTATTTCACCCCATTTACTATAAACACTGCAATGTGCATACTGCTTTACTTCTACGATGATTTGGATTTCATTTGAAAGTTTTATTTTGTATTTTACAGCACAAACACTAAAACATCTGCTAAACAAAGCAATGCAGTCTCACAATGAAAATAGACTTGGCAACTTCTCTGTCCTTGAAACTCACATTCATTGAAACAGCATTGAAACCCACATTCAAAGAAGATATATTTTGCCAGTGGCAGATAAAGATTAACTTTGGTCTATTTTCAAAATCATAGGCTCCTTGAACACGAAACATACACGTGCTCTTTGATACACCTTCCTGATTGTATTAAATTATATTCCTTGTACAATACAGTACAGTTGTTAGAGGGCATTTTAAATTTATTGTTTTGAACTTTTTTCCAGTAAACAATGAAACAAAATGCATGCACTATTAATAACAAAACTGCCCAATTCAGAACATTTCCATCATAAAAAGTCTAGTCAAACTTCTACAGTCCACCAGTATCAGTAAATATGCACACTCTGAAGAAGTAAAAGTCATCTAAATAAGTCCACGTTAAAGAAATCTGTAACTAATGAAGAGGTTGCTCTTCAACTCAACTCTTCAACGTCTTGCTCAAACAACTTCATATGTCATTGTTTCATCTACAAATAAAGTGCCTGTTGCCCTTGAGGAATAAATTGCCTATGTTGCATTAAAAAAATAATAAGCTAGTAATATCGTAATAGGGAGTGGATGGAAAACTGATATCAGGTTCATAGTTACTAGGTATCTTCGCCAAAAAGGACTGCAACATCCACCCCATTGCAAAACAGTACAGTATCAGCAATGCATCTTCCTACTGTGGGAGTAGAAGCCACAGCCATCTGCATCAAAAGCCAGTACACTACCTGTTGTGCTATTAACAATGTAAGTAGACTCAGCATAAGCAGCACTAAACTTTTGTTCCCCTGCAGCTCTCAGCTCCTTGTAAAATCTACTCGACACTCAGCAGTATCTCTGAACTTTGCAGCAAAAGAAGTCTGGAAAAAGGCAACATTTGTGGAGGGGGGGACAAAAACCCCAAAACCAGGGACACATTTTAAACATTGCTTGTATAATGTTGGAAAGTTGCTAGAATAGAATGCTGTGTTACCACCATACATTTCACTGCCAAGTTTTGAACCCAGCGGACCCTGTGCAAAACAGTCAGAGCAACATACCACTATGCCAAATCATCTGTTTTGTGAAAGAGAGGAAAACTGAAACTTAAATGGCTACCATTTAGTGAATTCAGTTCTCACCATAGCTCTCAACCTTAGCACAAAAAACCTGGACGAAGCCAATAACGGGGGAATACAGTCCCAAAAATAGGGACAAATTTTAAATATCCATGTTTTAAACTTAAAAAATTGCTAGAATAAAAGGTTTTGTGTTATCATGTACTTTCTGAAGAATATGAAGTCTGAAATTAAAATGCCTGTTATTTTTATTTAACATTTGTAAACCAGGAAAGTCTGACTTGGAACAAAAGCCAATTTTCAGCAGAGCAGGGAGAAACACTCCAGACACATGTTCTTTATAAGATGGGAGGACATGCAGACTCCACACCAAAGGCACCCCAGCCAAGAATCAAACCAGAGAACCTGTAGCTGTCAGCCAACAATGCTACCAGTGCACCACATCACTACTGACTTTTCAAGGAAAAACAAACACACATAAGCCACAAATTGTATGAGGAACAGAACAAATATGAGGCAAACATCTGCAAATTGTTTTACAAATGGTGGTGGGTAGGGAATTCAGGCCCTTGCTACCTGCACGCAAGGTACAGGGTTCAAGCCTGAGTATTCTGTACTCATCACCATGTGTTCTCTCTAGCAACCAGTATATAGCAACTGGGGCGTTACACACACACACACACACACACACACACACACACACACACACACACACACACACACACACACACACACATACACACACACACACACACACACACACACACACACACACACACACACACACGCACACACTCCAGAGTCTTCCGTTCCACACTGCAGCTAATCCAGTCCTGCAAACAAGCTCCTCTTCTGTTCCACACACTGCTGCAATAATCCCCCCTGAAAGCAATGCGCAAGCTAACAGCTGGTTTCCAAAGTGCTCCCCTGTAGTCTTCTCCTCCTCAGCCCACGCACGCTAATGGCTGGTTTCTGGTTTGGCTTGGCTCCGCGAGAATAGGCTGGAGGCTCCAGCCTGCCGATCACGCAATCCGGTTTCCTTCTTGTCTGTGCGGTCATCACTGTACAGACTTCTGGGCTGGCAGGGCAGAGATGCCTTTCTCCTCTATCCGGACTGCCTAACACAGCAGTGTGGAGTTCTGTGATTACCTAGGAACTCCAAGCATGCATGTGTGGAGTTCCGAGACTCGCAATTTTTTTTTTTATTTTCTTGTACAGGTGGGGGATATTTCTTCTTTCTTTTGTACAGGTGGGGGGGCTGCAGTCCTGCAGTCCTATAGCATGAGCCACCCCTGACTATCACCTCTGCTAAAAGGGTTTCACAGCTGCAAGCTTTGTCCATAAAAGTTCCATATATGATTTTCCATAAAGATAGGGTTTCCCTTCGCACCAATCCGACCTTTCTTCCCAAAGTTGCAGCACAAGTTAACATCAATCAGACAATTAACTTACTGTTTTCTTCCCTAATTTTGCTAACAAAATGGAATACAGACTCCACTTGTTGGATGTTCAAAGACAGTTACAATTTTATTTACACAGGACTAAAGACTTTCGTAAATCTGATCAATTGTTTGTGTCCTTCTCTAAACCCTTTTTGGGTAAACCTGTCTCCAAGGTCACTATTGCTAGGTGGATTTCCTTGTGCATCCTTCAGGTCTATAAGTATAAATGTCTGTCTCCTCTGGGTCAGGTGAAAGCTTATTCCTCTAGGTCAATGGCTACTTCTGCGGCCTTTTGGTCTAGATTCTCATTGGATGACATTTGTTTGGCAGCTACGTGGTCTTCATCTCATACTTTTATTTCTCACTACAAATTGAATTTGATTTCTAGAAGGAGAGCTTCCTTTGGTTCCGCAGTGCTCCGGAATATCCTTCCATGAGGGCCATCCAGGAGTTTAGTAGCCGGGGCATCTATCCCACAGGTTGAAGACCAAATGAAGTAAACTACTTCAGATAAAGAGGTTATGTACTCACCATAAAGTTCCATCTGAGTAGTTCTATTTCATTTGTCTTCAGCTATGCCTCCCTTCTTCCCCCTGACCTTATCTTATGAACAGCCTGTTGGCTGCAGTTTTAGGTCATGAGTACTCTTCCGGTCAGGTTCTCAGGATATGGGTCAGCAAACTCGACCTGGGGGTTGGAAGGTAGTGGGAGGTGTGTTATGGGTAAGGGGAGGAGCTTGGAGCTCGAAGCAGATGCTAGTGATTTTGCCGGCTCAGATCCCATACGGATGTGTAACCCACAGGTTGAAGACAAATGAAGTAGAACTACTCAGATGGAATGTTATGGGAGTACATAACTTCTTTTTTATTTTTTATTTTATTAGTGTTTAGGGTCAGGTGATTGTATTGCATCAAGGATGTTCTTCGTCTTCCCTTGCTGCAGTCCTGACTATTGGGTATAGTCCGCGTCCCAGTCGGCCCGAATACCAGCTGACGTCGGTCATGGCGCCTTAGACTGACGTCAGTACGCCAGGGTACTAATGCGCATGACCGACGTCATTTCCTCAGTCTTTTTTGCCGCATGGTCCGATGCAGAAGCAATTTTGCGAGTGCAGGTTGGCGTTCTGAGATTTTCCAAACCGGAGTTTCAGACCGAAACAGAGTTGGCTAAGTAACCCGGGAACATTTTGGTTTTTCTTGCCTCAGTATTTAACCGGATGTCAGAAAAAGTGAATAACTGTATTTCTTGTGGGAAGCAGATACCGCATAGGGATTATCATACATTGTGTATACCTTGTTTAGGGCCTGAGCACGACGTTGTTGGTTGCCGCCCTTGTGCTAGATTTAACAAGCGCACTATTAAGAGGAGGCTTGATTGTGCTAGGTTAGTGTTTGGGAACCGTTGTAATTATAATATGCCGCCGGATGCTCCCGCTTCATCCAAGAAGCGCAAGGACAAAACAGTGAAGCCTAGGGTGAGGAACCGCAGTCCCGGACGCCGGTTCTTTAGAAGGCTCAGGGAGCCAGAGGTTTTGCCAGGAGTCTCTATGGAGTCTCAGGCAGATACTTTACTGTTACAGGATGTGCCCTCTCAGGAGGTAGGCCAGGCTGAGGGGGCTTCTCAGGTAACTGTTCTTCCCTCTTTTCCCAAGGTAGTTAGGGCCTCTCCTTCTGTTGCCAAAGCTTCTTTTAGAGGTAGGCCAAGTTCAGCTTCTGTGGGGGCTTCTCCTAGCATTTCGGCTCTGTGCCTAAGAAACATATGCTTAAAATGGCAGAAGATTTGATTACTCTGATTAGAGGTTCTATGCCCCGCCTGATAAGAGGCCTAGGGTGGAACAGGAGTTTGATAGTTTTGAACAGTGTTCACAGGCTTCGAGTCTTCTGTGGAAGACTTGCAAGAGTTTCCTACTTATTCTGATTCTGATGTGGATGATTCCACTCCTACAGCTTCTCCTCCTGAGGATTTTTCATTTTCAGAGACTCTTCACCCATGAGGGAGCACTTTAAATGGGAAGGCCAGGATTACTCTGATTCCAGGAAAAGGCTTAGGGAATTCTTGTTTTACCCCAGCATAGGCCCTTAGCTATTCCTCCTGTGTTGAATGTGGTGGAGGATGTTTTGCAGAGGCTTCCTGAACCCTGACTCCTTGCCTCCTGCTCCTGTTAAGCCTGATAGGTATTATAGGGTGCCCAAGCTCATAAGTATTTGTTTAAGAGTCCTAGGGCGGACCCAGAAACTGTTTCTCAGGGGCCTAAAGGTGTTAAAGCTTCTGTGGTTAAAAATCCTGTACCCTCTGATAAAGAGGCAAGGGCTTTGGATAGGTGGGGTAAGAAAGTATATACTTCTTCCACTCTAGCCATGAGGGCGTTGAATTGTCAGTTTCATATGCTGAAATATCAGAATTATCTCCTTTCACAATTGAAATCTAAGGTGGATGCTTTGGCGAAGGTATTGAGTGTAAAGAATTGCTGGATTTGGTTCATGTGTCTGAACAAGTGGGTAAGCATTCTTTGCAGTGCGGTTTTGATGCTGTTCAGGCCTCCTCGAGGGTGGCTGCTACTAGTTCTGTTCTTCGCAGACATGCCTGGTTGAAGGATCAGAATTTAGCTGAGCATGTTAAGACCAGGATTTTGGATGCTCCTTTACAGTCTGATGTGTTGTTTGGACCGCCTGTGGAAGCAGTTTTAAAGAAAATGGAGGACAAAGCTAAGTCTATGCAGACTGTTAAAGATTTTTGCAGGTGCAGCCTCCAAGTTTAGTAGAAATTGGCCTGCTAAGGGGTGGACATATCCTGCTTATGGTTCCCAGTCTAGGGGTAGGTCTAGACGTGGTAGGGGCAGGGCTCAAGGTTCTTTAGGCCTAGATCAGACAGTTCACCTGCTCAGACTTCTGGTGAGGGCAGGGGTCAGTCCTTTCGTAGCAGAACCAATGACCTGCCTTTTAGCTGCCAGTGGATTCTCGCCTGGCAGCTCCTTTGGGAGGAAGATTGTCTCTTTTCAAAGAAAATTGGGATTTAATCACTCAAGACAGATGGGTGCTGGATATCATTCATCACGGTTACAGATTTTATTTCCACACAATGCCCCCTTTCAAAGGCATGCCAGATGTTCCTCCTCCACAAAGAAAAGAGGCTCACAAGCAAGTTTCTCAGTTACTCCAGATAGGGGCCATTCAGCCAGTCCCTGTATCAGAAAGGGGCTTCGGATTTTATTCTCGCCTGTTCCTAGTACCAAAGAAGGGGAACACGTGGAGACCAATTTTGGATTTATCTATCCTCAACACTTATCTGGACATTCCCAAGTTCAAGATGTTGACGTTACAGCAACTGTTGCCTCTGCTGGGCAAGGATCACTGGATGGTAACTTTGGATCTCAAGGAAGCTTACCTTCATGTGCCTATAAGGCTAAGTTGCAGAAAGTATCTGCGGTTTCGAACTGGAGATTTTCATTATCAGTTCTCTGCATTGCCCTTTGGCTTATCTACTGCGCCCAGAGTATTCACAAAGGTTCTGGCTCCAGTGATAGCTTACTTCAGGCTTCAAGGCATTCAAATCTATCCTTACTTGGACGACTGCCTGATTCTGGCTCAAGAAAAGGAAGACCTTCTACAGCATCTGGAATATGTCATAGCAGTGCTAAGATGCCTAGGGTATTCTGTGAACGAAATAAAGTCCAGTCTAGTACCCTCTCAAGACATGTGCTTTCTGGGTGTGAGACTGAATACAGCAGCCCAGATGGCCTTTTTAACCCCGGACAAACAAAAGAGTCTGTCACTTTACTTCCATCAACTATCTCATCAGTCCGTGCTGACTGCAAGGACAGTCCTTCAAGCATTAGGGTTCATGGCATCTTGTATTCTGGTGCTTCCCAATGCCAAACTGCATATGAGGAAGCTGCAATGGTATCTCAAAATGTATGGACACAGCACTGCCAAGATTTCGACACTGTCATTCACATAATACCTTGCCTTCAAAAGGAATTCTTGTGGTGGGCTCAGGAATGTCACCTAAACAAGGGACTCTCTGTGACCCGGCCAGAGGCGAGTCAGATTTTAACGACAGATGCCTCGGACACTGCTTGGGAGCTCATCTAAATGGAAAGTGGATACAAGACAAGTGGCCTGCCAGACTACAGCATCTACATATCAACATGAAGGAGATGTTGGCAGTCCAGTTTGCATTGATGGCTTTCAAGGAGTTACTTCTTCCAGGGCAGGTGTTGATTCTAACAGACAACACAACTGTCATGTGGTACATCAACAAGCAAGGGGAACACATTCTTATCCTCTATGCAGGCAAGCAATGATTTTATGGGAGACTGCTAAGCCTGCAACTGACTCTTCAGGTAAGGTTTCTGCCAGGAGCACAGAACTCCTTAGCAGATGTATTAAGCAGACAAATCATGGATCCCCACGAGTGGAAACTGGATCTTCATGTATTTCAGAAATTGACAGTGTCATGGGGAACTCCAGACATAGATCTGTTCGCTTCTCCACTAAACCACCAGCTGCCAAAGTATTGCACAAAGGGGTTTCATCACACAGCTTGGAAAGTGGATGCTCTGTCTTTCAGTTGGAAAACCTTCATGTCTATGCCTTTCCACCTCTGCCTCTTCTTCCAAAGGTATTATTAAAGGTCAGACAAGACAGGCCAAGGATGATTTTGATAGCTCCAGATTGGCCTCGGCAACACTGGTACCCACTTCTAAGGAGTCTTGTACAGAAGCCTCCATGGCCTTTACCTCTGATTCCTCATCTGTTATCTCAGAAGGACGGTCATCTGCTCAATGTCAAGCTTCAATCTCTTCATCTCACAGCTTGGCATATTCTGTGTTGAAGCACAGCAGGTCTCAGCTTCCTCAACAAGTTTTAAATGTGATTATGGAAGCTAGAAGGCCTAGTACTAGGAGAGTGTACGCAGAAAAATGGAAGAGATTTTTATTTTGGAGTACAGCAAAGAATTTGGAGATTTCAGAGCCTAATTTGAGTGTGGCTCTTCAATATCTTACTGAATTATTGGACAAAGGTTTGTCCTTCTCTTCCATAAAGATTCATGCTGCAGCAATTTCAGCTCACTATGATTGTGACCCACCTTTGTTTTCGCATCCTTTGTTCAAGCAGTTTCTTAGAGGGGCAAAGAATATAAGACCCCAATAGAGCTCCTACTCCTGCTTGGGATCTCAATTTTGTGTTGGAAAACTTACTCTACAACCTTTTGAGCCTGCAGCTACTGCTGAATTGAAATATTTGTCATGGAAGACTGCTTTTCTGTTGGCTATTACTTCTGCAAGAAGGGTGTCTGAGTTGCAGGCCCTTATGGCAGTAGAGCCCTTTTGATTTTCCATAAGGACAGGGTTTCATTACGCACTAATCCTTCCTTTATGCCTAAGGTGGTTTCTAGTGTGGCTTTAAACCAAACTATTCATTTGCCTACGTTTTTGCAGATCCTCAAAATAAAGGGGAAAAGATTTTGCACACTTTAGATGTACACAGGCAATTATGCTATTATTTGAGCAGGACTAAGAATTTTAGGCAGTCTCAGCAGTTACTTGTTTCTTTTGTTTTGAGTTCACAGGGCAAGCCTGTGTCAAAACAAACTATTTCTAGGTGGATTGGCTTTGCATTGCATTTTGTTATTCCCATCATGGCAAAGAGGTTCCAGCTGGGATTAGGCCTCATTCCACTAGGGCTACTGCCACTTCAACAGCATTTCTAAGGGGTGGCAACTAAGGATATTCTGGAAGCAGCTACTTGGAGTTCAGTGCATACTTTCTCTAGGCATTATCACCTGCCTATATACTCTAAGACTAGGGCTGGTTTTGCCACAGCTGTTTTACAAGGCATGTTGTCAGCTCCTGCTACTTTATAATTTGCCAGCCTCCCTTACCTCTGCTTTGGGATTCTACCCAATAGTCAGGACTGCAGCAAGGGAAGACGAAGAACATAGTACAGTTTTGTACCTACCATAAATGTAGATGTTCGAGGATTCCCTTGCTGCAGTCCAATCCTCCCTCCTTCCCTCTGTGTTTCGTGGTTGTGTAGGTGAGTTTACATGCTTATATTTGTTGTATATATTGTTGTATATATTGTACATGTTTTTGGTGCAGGTTGTTTTGGGACTTGTCTTTTTGGGTCTTCTGACATCTGGGGCAAGAAAAGACTGAGGAAATGAGGTCGGTCATGCGGCTTAGTACCCTGACGTGCTGACGTCAGTCTAAGCGCCATGACCGACGCCAGCCTTATACTCTGGTATTCGGGCCGACTGGGACGCGGACTATACCCAATAGTCAGGACTGCAGCAAGGGAATCCTCGAACATCTACATTTATGGTAGGTACAAAACTGTACTTTTCTTTTTTGGAGAAGGCTAATTGGGTTTTTATTAGGAGTTTGGAGGGGGAGTAAGCTGAGCAGATGATAATGGAGTCATCTGCATACTGGATGAGTGAGGATTCGGGGATGGAGTGGTGGAAGTTGTTGATAAATATGTTGAAGAGTAGAGGACCAAGAACAGAATCTTGGGGTACACTTGTGGGTGTAGGTAGGAAGGGAGAGGTTGATGATTTCCATTGGACAGCTTGTTTGTGGTTAGACAGGTAGCTAGAGAACCAAGCTATGGTGGTAGGAGAGAGATGTAGGGTGGAGAGTTGGGATAGGAGACAGTGTTGAAGGCCTTTGAGAGATCTAGAAACAGTGTAGCTCTGAATATGCTAGAGTCGCGTGATAGGTTAATGGTTTCAAGGTAGGAAAGGAGAGCAGTCATGGTACTGTGGCTGGGGCGGAAGCTGTGTTGAGTAAGGGAGAGGAGATTGCTATGGGTTAGGTATGGCATGAGCCGTGAATGGATAGTTTTTTCTAGTATTTTAGAAAATGGAGAAAAAGGATGGCAGTAGGTCTAAAATTGGTAGTGTCTGTGTTTTTTCCTCTTTTGTGGAGTGGGATGATGTAAGCGTGGTGTCAGATGGCACATAGGATTCTTGTATGGATCTATTTATAAGAATAAAGGTGGGATAGGCTATGCTGTCTGCAAATAGTTTGAGGAGGGTTGCTGGTAGATTATCAGGTGCGTTCCAACAGAGTTTGAACTGGAGGAGAAGTCTTTTTATTGTGCTTGTGGGGATGGGTTTTAGGCTGAAAGGTGAGGAGGGAGGTCAGTGATCAGGGGGATGGGAGCAGGAGGGGATAGGGTTGGAGGGGGGATGTGGGAAAGAGGAGGATAGTTTTGCAATACAGTCCACGAAGAATGAGTTGAATTGGGTGGCTGTTTCAAGGTCGGTAAGGTTGAGGTTTGGACAAGGGTTTTCTTTATTACCAGGGTGGAGGATGGAGGAGATGGAGTCCCAGAATTTTTTAGGAATGGATGAGTGCATGGATTGAAATTTGCAGTGGTAGGCTTTGCGGTCTTTTGTTATTAGTTTTTTTGAGGAGTTTCAGAGTTGCTTAAGGAGGGAGTTAGGGTTTTTGTATTTCTGATATTGCTTCCATTTTTTGTCTCTTTAATGCATGGTTAGTTTTGTTTCTTTTGATAGTCAGGGGCAGGGATTGGTGTTTTGATGCACTTGGTTCTAAGGGGGCCTTGCTGGTTTAGTAGGTTTAGGAATGACTGGTTGAAATAAGGTACAGCACTGTCTAGTGGAAGGGTTTTTAGAGGGGTCCAGTCAGTATGCTGACTCAGTATGCATTTTGAGAAAGTTAGAGGGTTGAAAAAGGACAAGTTGCGGGTTTGAATGTAGTGGTGCTCTTTTTGTAGAGGAGAGGGGAGTTGGTCGGTGAAGGCTGGTGGGTGGTCACTAAGAGGGTCTGGTAGTATTCTGGCATTTGAGATAAGGTTGGGATGGGATGTTAGGATCCAATCACTGATTGTACCGGAGGGTAAATATTATAATGTTTGCACAATCCCCAGTGCAACAGTCTTGTCACATTATTATGCTTTTCAGAATACAGGCCTTCTGCCATTTATCACACCCAGCAACAAGATGTGCGACTGTTTCCAATTCTCTTTCACAAAACCTGCATTTGTCTGTTTCTCCAACATGTTCATTGGACTTTGTAAACCAACATGTACATAGTCCAGTATCTTGCGCTGCAGTATTAACCTTTTGTCTTTTGATTCACCTCTCCTTAACCAGTCCTGCATCAGATCCTGATCGACATGAGGTTGCTCCAGGAGTTTTATGTACTTGCGACTATATTTATGCATTTTCCACATTTCTTACCTTGCATCTGATCCTTCACTTTATATTTTTTCTTTTGTTTTTTTTGGCTCATTTATTTACTGCCTGGTTTTTATCTACTTCTGTTTTCATTTTCATTCCTGTTTGACACTGTTATAATTCTGCTAAACTAAGCAGGTAAGTCATTTCAGACTTGTTCTCATGTTTTAAAACTTTCACTATGTTTGGATCTTGTGAGGTCAGAAGATTTACATATACTTTCCTACAACTGCAAATCTATACATGTAATCAATTTCAGGGAGCTCAACACCTCCTTCAGAATGGGGAATCTGTGATCTTGGTATACACATATTTTTATAAATAATTTGATAAGCATGAAGTATTTTTCTTGTTTTCCTTTCCAGCTGATAAAATACCTTTTGGGGCCAGTCATTCAACCTGTACCTTAGAACAGGAAGTGCAATTAGGTTTATAGCTTGGACTTTGTTCTTAGATGTCAAGGCTGTTTTCAGTACTAATTTTAGTCTTCTAAAATATACCTTACTAAATTTTATTCGTATTTGTTCATGTCTTATTGTTGATCCTTCATCAGTTCCCAAATATTTATACACTCCCTCCTGCTCAAGTTCTTTTATATCACATTCCTTTCCCAGACTGATATTTTCTTGGCTTTCATGTTTTAAAGGTTGCTTTTGTTCATTTATCAAGCCCGAATGACATTCTTATATCAACTGAGAAAGTTTTGACCACTTGCAGTTCTGTTTTCAGTTCCTCATCTGATGAACGATACACTTTTAAGTCATCCACAAAAAGATGAGAAATCTTTATGCTTTGTTGTTTTCTGGGAGCCAAATTGTAGCCATGACCTAATCTGTTAAGTAGACAGCTTAATGGGTTAAACGCAAGAAAAAAGAGCTTTGATGCCAAAGGGTCACTCTGAAATATCCCCCTTTGAAGTTTTATCTCTAGGATAATAATTTGTCCTTTATCATGGCTTAGCTGTAAAATCATTTGCCACTGTTTTATGGTTACTGTAATATAACTGATCAATGTCATGCGTCTTGTACATCTGTAAGCACTCCTTCATCCATGAATGTGGGATGGTGTCAAATGTTTTTTGTAGTCTATCCATGCCGTACTTGGATTCTTCCCCTTTTTACAATTCTCCATTATGACTTTATTTAACAACAAATGATACTTTCATCCACGTGACTTTCTTTTATTACCCTTTTGTTGTGTTGCCATGATTCAGATTTCTTCTAAATGACTATAAACTCTGTCAACATCAATTCCAGTATATAGTTTATATATTGCTGGAAGTCAAGTTATTGGTATATAGTTTTAGGATATCTTGCAGATGTACTCTTAAGGAGGAGTGTTGTTTTTCCTGTTGTTAACCAGGTTGGTGTCTGTTTGGGGTGTGTATATAAGTAGTTCTTACTCATGGCTAAATCTTCATGTAAAGATGTTAATACTTGTAGCCAGAAGTTAGGTACTGCATCTGGGCCTGGGGTTTCCCATTAGGAGCTTTTCTTAATTTTGTTTCAAATTCTCTGGCTGTTATTTTATCCCATTTTATATCCTGAATGCAGCCACAATTTCAGAAAGCTTTTCAGAAGTGTGTATTGAGTGCTCTACAGTTCGTTTTTCATAATTTATTTATTTTACTACTTCTGTCCATTCAGCATCTTTGTTGTGTTCCACAGGACATTTATAGATATTTCTCAAAAAATGTGTGTATTTCTTCTTCTTTTTTTTTTTTTTTGGTGGTGGTGTCTCTATTTCTTTTACCTTGTTTTCCAATTGTCTATAAAACTTTTTGGGGTCATAAATAAGTTGCTTATTTTGTAATTTTCCTTTATATTTGTTTGCATATCTTCTAAGTTTTTCTGCTTGTGCTGATATCTTTACCTTATTATTTGCAGTAGTGTATGATAGATCCTGGTCTGTTCTGATACTGCACATTGCTTTTATCACATCTATCTTTCTGAGTATTTTTGTTGATCTGTTCCCTTTGTTGTACTCTTCTAACACCAAGACTTCTTGTCTAAATTTCTTTATAGTTTTCTCTGTTCAGTACTTCTGTATTGGCATTTGGTTTCTCTCCTTTCTTTCCCTTACTGACCTATGTTTTTGTGGTAAGACTTCTTCTTTCGGCTGTTCCCATTAGGGGTCGCCACAAACAGGTCAACTGTTTCCATTTCTTCCTGTCCTCTGCATCTTGCTCTGTCACACCAACCACCAGCATGTCCTCTCTCACCACATCCATAAACCTTATGTTAGGCCTAACTCTTTTCTTGTTACCTGGCAGCTTCATCCTTAGCATCTTTTTCCCAGTATACTCTGCATCCCTCCTCAGCACATGTCCAAACCAATGTAATCTTGCCTCTCTGGCTTTGTCTCCAAACCTTCCAACCTGGGCTGACCCTCTAATATACTTATTCCTAATCCTGTCCATCCTCGTCACACCCAGTGCAAATCTTAACATCTTCAGCTCTGCCACGACAAGCTCTGGCTCCTGCCTTTTGTCAGTGCCACTATCTCCAACCCATATAACATAGCCGGTCTCACTACCCTCTTGTAGACCTTCCCTTTCACTCTTACTGGTACTTGTCCGTCACAAATCACTCCTTACACTCTTCTCCGCCCACTCCATCCTGCCTGTACTCTCTTCTTCACCTCTCTTCCACACTCACCATTACTCTGAACTGTTGATGCCAAGTATTTAAACTCATCCACCTTCGCCACCTCTACTCCCTGCATCCTCTATCCTCCCTCTCATTCACACACATATATTCTGTCTTAGTCCTGCTGCCCTTCATTCCTCTTCTCTCTACAGATCACAATGTCTGCAAACATTATAGTCCACGGGGACTCCTGTCTGATCTCATCTGTCAACCTGTCCATCACCATTGCAAATAAGAAAGGGCTCAGAGCTGATCCTTGATGTAATCCCACCTCCACCTTAAACACATCCGTCACTTCCACCGCAGACCTCACCGCTGTCACACTACCCTCGTACATATCCTGTACCACTCCTACATACTTCTCTGACACTCCCGACTTCCTCATACAATACCACAACTCCTCTCTAGGCACCCTGTCATATGCTTTCTCTAAATCTGCAAAGACACAATGCAACTCCTTCTGACCTTCTCTGTACTTCTCCATCAACACTCTCAGAGCAAACATCGCATCTGTAGTGCACTTTCCTGGCATGAAACCATACTTCTGATCACTAATCATCACGTCCTTTCTTAACCTAGCTTCCACTACTCTTTCCCATAACTTCATGCTGTGACTGATAATTTTTTTTGTGGTAAGTCTATATGTTATTAATTTAGCTACACAGTAATATATGAACAGTCTTGATTACTGTGTTCATTTGTTGTATCACACTTTTAACATTTTGGGTGTTAATGACTTTCTACAGTCTACTTATTTCATTGATCTTAATATGTCTAGCTATCTCTATTAAATCAAGCAGCTCTTCTCTTAGATCATTTTCTTCTAAACTGAGGGCACATTCTTTGTTCTCTATTTCCTGCACACATTTTACAGAAAGTTCCAGAACAATACCTATGAAATATTTTCTTCAGCTTCATCCTGTGTCATCCGTTGCTCCTTTATTTGAGAACTCATTGGCCTATCACTCCACAAAATTGGCTGTTTCAGAGTTGCAGCAGTTTCTTGTTCCTTCCCTCGCTGTGCAACTCCAACTGAACTTTTGTACTGGTTTCTTACTGAAGGCTCCAAAATATCTTCATATGGCAAATGATCAGATGCTTCCTGCTCCACTGATTTCTCTTTGATTTGTCGACTCATTTTTCTATCATGCTATCATGTTATTAGAGTTATATTTTCTACACTAAATGCTTCACTTTGCAACTTTTGTTTAACTTCTCTATAACTAATCCTCTTTTTTGTTTTTCCCCTGTGTTTTTTTTTTTTTATTGTAAATTTTTTCCATATCTGGATGCCTTTGCCTGTAGTTCTTTTCAGATATCTTTGCTGCTGTTCTTTTTGTATCGATTAGTTTAGCTTTCTCCTTTGCATAAATATTGCATCATATTAAATCTCTTTTTCTTTCCCATGTCCGTATTTCTTCTTCAGATGTCTCTGTTTCCCACTCCTCCTGTTTCTTCTTACTTTGGGGACTCACTGTTCCATTATACTGTGACATAACCTGTGTTAGACTTTCCACACTAAATCCTTCATTTCACAAGTATTCCATAACCTCAGCTTTTATTTATTTTTTTAACTTCTACTTTACTAATCTGTTCTACATTTCCCATTTGTGATCTTATTTTTTGTATTGTGAAATTTTCCATATCTCGGTGCCATTGCTTGTATTTCTCTTTGAATATCTTTGGAGCTGCTTTTTTGTATTGATTAATTTAGCTGTCTACTTTGCATAAACATTACACCATGTCAGATCTCTGTTTCTTGCTCATGTCCATATTTCTTTTTTATACATTTCAAAAATTTCTAGATTTTTTTTTCTTTATATTTTTAGCACTTCCTCAGTTGCTTCTTTTTCCAAAAGGACCAAGGTTTCTTGGTCTATATAATGTTTTTCATGAATCTGTTGTATTATTGAACACAAATTTGCATTGGAAGCTTTTGACAGTTTTTTTAAACAAGAAACATCTTTATTAAATGATCATGTATGACATAGACCATGTTACATTTATATAAATGAAAATATACCATCGTGACACATGCTCAGTTGCAAACACTATACATTCCAAACTGTGCCATCACAACTGTAGCTGCAAACATTATACATCACTTTTAACATATCCAGTCATTGTTAGTCAGCTATTACATAGCTCATTCAAATCCTGCCTTCTTTTAAACTTCATTCCTCCTCTGAATGTATTGATCCTACATTTCCCATTTTTTCTTATGTAATTTGCTTTTTCTAAAGATTGCAGTTCCAGTTGTTTTATCTCTGTTACTATCTTTGCTACTTCTAGTAAAGTTGGTTTAGACTTTGATTTCCATTTTCTAGTAATTGCTTTTTTGGCAGCCATCATAATTAGACTCAGCAAGGCCTTACTATGTCTAGGCAATTCCTATTCTGTATCATAGCTAAAAAAAATAATTTTCTTAGTTACTCCAGTTTGCTCACCCAGCATCTCAGGTAATCTTTAAAGTCTGTCAACTCATTATACTCACAAAAATATGTTCCCAGTTACCTCTTTCTTCCCCAGCACACCCCAACATTTGCTGTCTACCTGAAGAAAAATTCTTTGACATCTGCTTGGGGTATAAAAATACCTATGTAAACACTTCCAGGCAAAAATCCTACATCTTCTAGATTTTGTTGCATATTTGGGAGACATACATATATCCCCCATTGTTTCTTTGTGAATTGCTTATCTAACCTTTCTTCCCAATCCTTCAAAATCTCCTCTGATTGATTCTTATAGTTATCATACAATATTTTATATACTCTGCCAATTATTCCTTTCTTAATGGCCACTTCTGATCTAGATTCTACAAAAAACTCTTCCAGTGCTGGTCTTTCATTTAGCCCCCCCTCCCCATTTCTTTCTCTTTGCCTATACTCAGATTTCAATCCTTGATATAGAAGGCAATATCTAGCCTGCATTCCAAATAAGTTCTTGGTGTCTTCCCATTCTATTATCTTTCCCTCTCTAGTTATTTGCTCCCAGTACCTTGCTTCCTCTGCCAGTTTTCTGCAATATATTCCTGGCCCTCTTGCCTATTGTCTGTATCCCTAATTGCAGTCATCCCTATCAGCTGAAGCTCCTTTCTCCATTCCCATGTTGGCTTAGTTCTTACAAGACCTTCTGCTACTTTATGAATATAATATTCTGTGTGATTATTGTTGTTTTCCTTAAAGGTCTGCACCCAAAATCTCAGTCTCTCCCAGTTACTTAAGCTTCTCCGCATTTCATCATCATCTCTTTCCACTTTGAATGATAGTTTTCTGCTTGTGCTATATATATATATAGGAGCCTTAACTGTGTTGCTCTGAAATACTCCTTCAACTTGGGTAATCCCAATCCGCCTGTTATATTGGAAGAATAAGCTTATCCCACTTGACTCTTGTCACCTTCCCCTCCCAGATAAAATCCTTCAGCTCTTTATTAATTGCTATCCATAACTTCTCCTGTGATTGATAAAAATATGCCTGACTTTTTGACAGTTTTTCTTGTGTATTTTCTTTTTTTAATTTCTCTCTTAATCTTTTTTATATATCTTCTGTCCAGCAATTATGGGCTTCTTGCATAATAGTAACAATACATCATTTCTTTCTTATCCTCAGTAGTCCTATCATTTTTATGACCCTTTTTTTTTTTTTGGCCTGTCAAGTTTTCTGTTTTGTTTTGGACTGCTATTCCTTCTACAACAGGGGGGCCATCCCCCAGAGCCTGGCCTAACCCCATATTAGGAATGTTTCCTTGGCTTGAGGATTCCACTCTGTGATTTTTTTCCAATTCCTGGCACCAGTGCAGCAACCAGGATTGGGCCTTTTTTATCTTGGGACTTGTGCACCCAGCTGTCTTTTTTGTTTTTAATCTACTTCTGTCCATGATATATTCTATATAAAATACAGTCTATATATCAGTGTTGTCTTGGTGAGATTTTGTAAAAACAGGGTCCATCACTTGAAGGCACTCACCAAGACTTGAGGATGAATTCAGGTCCGGCAATACTACTCTCCTTTGCTTGCTGATTTTATAATCTCTCCATTCAAACCCCTTGTCTAATTAATGTATATTGATTATGAATTGTATAGATTGGGAGATGATCACTGAGACAGTCAGACATTGTACCTGAGGTAGCATATTTGTTAGCTTTGAATGCTAGAATCCAGTCTTATAGCGAATTTGAAGTATTGATATAATATGTAGGGCTATTAATTAGTTGTGTGAAACCAAATAAGTTCATGCTAGATGTGGGGAAGTTAGAGTTTATATCCAACCAATTGACAGTCACATGACCTACTAGTAGTATTTCTTGTGGAACTGTTATGGATATCCAGTGTAGAATATCTTCCAGTATAGCTGTAGAGTCTCCAGGAGGAATGTAAAGAACATTAATACATATTTGTTTAATTTAAGGAAAGATATAAGAAGCTCTGCTGAGTTGATTTTGGTATTGGTTTGTTGTAAGGGGAAATGTGGTTGTTGTTCCTAGGTTCATAGGTAGATACTAGGCTATCTGCCATAGGGCATTTATAAGCCTAGCCAGAGTGTATTTGGCTTCCGCCTCCCTATTAGATTAGCCTACTGTGCCTCTATAAAGTAGGTCACAGAAGGTACCCTTTTAAGATTAGTTTGCTGTGCCTCTGTCTAGCAGGGACACAGGAGAGTACCAGGGGTGAATTTGCGATTTCCCATCCACGCGTCCAAATTTTGCTTGAAGAGGGTCAGCGAGGGGCTATGTCTAACATGAATTGGGATTCTATTCCACAGTGAGGGGAGCCTCTGGGAAATGAATCTGTCCCTCCAGCATGTCCTATTTATTTTTGTGCTGAGGTTTAGGTCCCTGGAGCGTGTAGCTCTAAGGGACTTGGATTATTTGAGGTGGAGCATGTCCATTAATTCTGGGTTTGACATGGCTTTGTACGTCAGGCATAGATCGTCTCTGAGTAGGTGGTAAGCAACTGAGTAGAGCTGGAGTTTCTTTAGTCGAGCTGCATAGCACATCTGTTTTTAGCCCATAATCCTCTTGGTGAGGTACTTTTGGGGTCTCTCCAGTTGCTGCAGGTGTCGGGTAAGGTACATCCCAAAAGGGGCAGTGTATTCAATTATGGGCCTGATGAGTAGAGGGGCACAATGACCTCTCTTGATCTAGATGCAAACCTTTTCATGATAAGGTGGGCTATATAGAAGGTCTTTCTAACCACTTTGGCAACGTGATTATCAAAGGAGAGATTACTATCTACGTTGGTCCCCAAATCTCTAATTACTTCTTCCGTACTTAATGGATTACCACCTATGTGGTAATTTGTGGGCACCTTGATTTTCCCAAAGGGGATGACTATGCACTTTTTAGCATTTAGCTTGAGGCCATGGCTCTGGCACCAAGCTTCCGTCTCTGTGAGACCCTTTTGGAGGATGCTTGTGTCAGCTGGAGATTCGATTATGGCCCCCAGTTTGCAGTCATCTGTGAACTTTGTCAGCCATAATCCCCCCGTGTTAGCCTGAATCTCAGAGAAGTATATACCGAACAAGAGAGGTCCCAGAACTGAGCCCTGTGGGACGCCAGTTGTAACTGGTTTGGATTCGGACATGGCACCTGCGATTCTGATCATGTGGGTTCTATCTCTGAGCCAGTTTGCAACCCATCTTGTGATATAGGGGTTGATATTTAAGCTGGTAAGCTTATTTATGATGCCCGAGTGGGGTATTGTGTCGAAGGCTTTTGCGAGGTCCAGGCAGGTTTTGTGGACTACCTTGCCCTCATCTATGGCTTTGGTAACTGCTTCAAAGAAATCAACTAGGTTTAAGAGGCAAGATCTGCCCTTAACAAAGCCAAATTGGGTAGGGTCCAGTGTCTGGAGGCTCCCAATGTCTTTGTTTAAGAGTTCCATGATAATACACTCCATAGCTTTACAGACCAGACTAGTCAGGCTTATGGGGCGATAGTTTCCGGGGTCTGTTGTGGCACCACCTTTGTGGAGTGGGACCACTGTAGCTGTACGCCATTCTTTGGGTACATATCCTGTAGTAAGACTAAGTTTGAACAGTGACTTAATGTGAGGGTTCAGTTCTTCTTGGAGTTCATGTAAGACACAGCCTGGGACACCGTCTGGTCCCATAGATGCTGTGTTTTTTGCTTTGGAGAGGGCAGCTTTCACCTGTGCATCTGTGAAGTCAGGGAGTTTACATTCAGTTGGGATAGGCGTATGCTCCTTTGGGGGGGAAGGGGGGGAGAAGTTTGTGCTGAATCTGTCTGCCAGGATGTTGGCTATGTCTGTAGGTTCGGTATATTTTGTACCGTTATGCAACAATTCAGAGCATATCTGGGAGTTTCCACCCATGTTCCTGACATAACTAAAGAAGGCCTTGTGATTGTCTTTAGTGTCTAGGGCAATTTTTCTTTTGAAACTGGCCTTTGATGATTTTATGAGGGATCGAAGTTTCTTGCTAATACTGATCAGAGATGCCTTCCCTTTTTGGGATTTTGCTCTGTCATGTAGTAGCTTCCTCCTTCTGTTGTATAGCTTATTTATGGCCGGGGTCCACCAGATCGGTCTCCTGTTTTGGAGGAGTGAGTCTTGGTTTTATTTGGGATAGCACGATCCATGCATTCCTGCAGGTGCTCATAGAATGCATTTGTAAAGGATTCTGTGGATTGGGCTGTATTATCCTCTGGCCCAGGGGCTTTGAAGGATTCCACCTCAGTCTTGAGAAGTGCAAAGTTGGCTTTTGAGAAATTCTTTACAGAGATTTCCTTGGCTGGGGGTAGGGATGGGATATGGATGTCCAGAGAAATTTGTTTATGGTCTGATGTTACCAATGAGGGGTTTACCTCTGGTGTGGAACATAGAGTCCCCATGTTGGTGATGACCAAGTCCAATATGTTGTTCCCTCTTGTGGGAGTGGTGACCAGTTGTTCCATTGCGTTAGAGTTTATAAATTCAAGGAAACGTTGGGCGAGGGTGTTTGGGCTTGTGTAGTTTTCCCAGTCAATGTTTGGGTAGTTGAAGTCACCCAATAACATAGTGTTTGGAGAGACCTTCATATTCTCCAGTGTTCTCAGGAATGCCAAGTGGGGTTCCTGTAATAGGGAGGGTGTTTTGTAGCAGGCTACAAACTGAAAGGCAGTTTTGCCCGCTGTTAAATGCACATGGATGGTTTCCGATGCTTCGTGCAGTGCCACTAGGTGTAGGTATCTTTGATCAATATAGATACTCCCCCTCCTTTTGTGCTTAGGTCCGAGTTTTCGGGCTGAAACGCATGATATGAGTTATAATCTGGTAGTGCTGGGGTGCTCTCAGGAGCCTTGAACCAGGTTTCTGTTACTGCACAGGCATCGATTTTCTCCATACTGAGGAGAGTCTCGAGTGCGTGCATCTTGATGTTTAGACTTCTGGCATTGAGTAGCATCACATTTAGTTTTTTTATCTTTGGGTTGTCTATGGAGGTGGGTTTGTCCTTTGAGCCTTGCCTAAAAAAGGCACTATGGGGGTGGCAAGAGCCTTGGCCAGTATACAAAAGTCTAAGGGTGACAGGTGCAAACCATCCCTAGCGAAGCAACGTGGCTTGTCGAGCATGTCATCCCAGGCTGACAGACACTGGATCCCCTTTGAATGACACCAATACTTTAGCCAATTGTTGAAACTGATAATTTTGTCTTTATACTGTGGCATCATTCTTGGTGAAGGCAAGATGCTACTCAAGGTCAGGGTCATACCAGCCTGGGCTACATGGTCAGAGAGCTCCTCTATGTCTCTTTTCATGTAGTCCAGGGAGGTACGTCTCAGGTCATTCACACCAGCATGGACAATGATGGAGTCATACTTGTACTTGCTTTGGAGTGACCTGAGTGCTTGCGTTATGTGACGGATCCTGGCACCTGACAGGCAGCTTACAGTGACCTTCTCCTTGTTCAATCTGGTGAGCTGGACGTCAGTGTGCCGGACAGTAGAGTCCCCTATAACAAGTGTATTTGGTGTGTTGTTTGGCCTTAAGGGCTGTGACTGTGAGGCACACTGATTTTGTGAGATATGTGATTTGTGGGTATTGTTGAGGGGTGGCTGTTGCTTGGATATCTGCTTAGGAGGTCTTTGCTATTTAGGCAGATTTTTATTTAGAGCCTCCGAGTATGTTTTTGTGTGTTTATGTGTTGGGTATGCAGATGCAATAGGTATGTGTGAGACTGGATTTGTGGTGTGGGTGGTTACCTTTTCCTCCTGACTGACTGTGCCAGTCTTGGGTTGAGAGAGCTCTGCCTCCAGTTTGGCTGTGTAACTGCATCTCTCACATGTATTAGAGTTTGTTGGAAGGAGGAGAGGGTTGTCTGTGTACATAAGGCAATTGTAACATTGCCTCAAAATTCCCAGATTCACCAGCTGGACTGGAGAGTAACCTTGAAACTGACCCTTGGACATACCAGATTAGTATAGGGAACTGTACTGATCAGATTAGGGAAGGGAACTGATTTTTCACTTGATCAGGAAGGACCAATCGGCAGTCTAATACTTATGAGAAGTCAAGGAGGGTGTAGTGCTTTAGTTAGTTAGTGTTTCCTTATAAGAGCTGAGCAAGTGCAGGGCTTTAGAAAGAGAATAGAGTGATTACTTTGAGAGTTTGAACAGTTCTAAGGGAAAAAGTGAAGAGCAGACTTTGTGGAGCCTGGAATAGTTTAAACCTGTTTAGGCGGCGCTGCCCGACGCTGCTCAGTGCGCAAAACCGTGCAAAAAGAGAGTTGTAGGGTTTTAAGAGAGAGCGATCAAGGAGTTTAGAATTGACCCAAAATGGCCAATAAAACTACAGCCTGTAGGTAGTAACCACTCCTCCAGGGACAGGCAGGCTTTTCAATGTTAACCACTCCCACTGGTGAACACAGAGACTTCCCTTTAGCCCAAGCAAGCACTGGCCTTCTAGAAACTTCCAAACAGTTCAGAACAGCAAATCTGTAACTGAACTTTCTTAACTTTCAGAAAGTGGGAAAAAAGCAAGATTTTTTTTTTTCTTTTTGTTGTAGTTTAAAGGTAGAAGAGATACACAAGCAGCAAAATAATCACATCAGTGCAATAAATGACCCCACACTTGAGTGCTAGGCCAAAATCAGGTGAAATGCAGTTTTTTCAGAAAAAAACAATTTTAAATTAAGTGCAACACAGGAAATGCAGTAAACAGGTGGGAAATATTAAAGCAATGCCACCACTTTTACTCTTTATACAGTCATTATAAATTATATTATAGTAGGGTTACCACCTGTCCCACTTTGCGAGGGACTCTTTGGGCAGTTGTGTCCTGACAAAAAAATTGTAAAAATGGCAAATGTCCTGAGATTTTAGGAGAAAATTATTTCCTATATTTTATGTAATAGTTGCATAAAACAGTTATTCTGTATCTAAAATACCTAAATGTTATAAGAAACAGAATAAGCATCTAAAATGCAACAAGAATAAACTTTTATTTAGGCAAAAAATTTAAGTTCTAACCTTTGTACTGACCGTGGGTATGTGTCGGCCTGTAAAATCAGATGTTTGTACCAAAAATGTCCCACTTTGGCCATTTGAAAAGGTGGCAACCCTATATTATAGCCAGGAGGTGTAATTTCAGAATCATTTATGCTGGGTTTAGGAATACAGTGAAAATGTCAGGCTTATGTTGGGTAATCCAGGCATGTAGTTCAGTAGTTTTATTTCCTGTGCTTCTAACATTTATGGTAGCAAATCATAGATTACCGAGGTTGGAGGTTGTCCGTTGTAGGGTTAGAGAAGTGTGTGGAAAAGAATTGTCTTGATGTTCATTGTGACAGGTGGGGCCAGGATTAGGATGAATGTTTTTTCCTAGAAGAATTTTAGTATACTCACATAGAGATGTATTCAGATACTCTCGCAGTTGTTTTCAATAAGGGTTGTGATTATAATACCACAGTTACCTTAAGTTTGCCATCTGTCCCTCTCTAAACTGGACAGAAACTATTTGGGCAGTTGTTTCCTTTAAAAAAAAAATCATGAAAATGGCAAATATTGTATAAAATCTTTATTTTGTAATTCAAACACCTTAATACTGTATGAAACAATAGAAACAACTGAAATTATCTGCTCTTCTCTTTGCTAGTTATAAATGTATTTTGTTCTGAAAAGTCTTGTTTCCATAAAAATGCTGTACAAATGCTTCATTTTGGAAATTTAAATAGTGGCAAACCTGCACTTTCTAGCTGAATTGTGAAGTGGATAATCTTTGACATAATATAGACTTAAAAAATATTCTTTGCAGTCTGTATGTAGGTCAAGACTTGTTAAATCCATGACCTACATTATTACTATTTTCTTAAGGTGGTAAATTTTTTAGCTGTACATACTGCTCCCTTATTCAATGTTCAGTATATAATACCCACAAACTCTGAGCTTATTTTAGGCCTTCAAAGAGTTTGCCTCCTGTCATGGTTGGATCATATACTCTTATTTCCAACTAATTGTCTTGGCCCTTTTCAAATGCCTGCAGACTCTCCAACCTTTTAATTTGAAGGGTAAAGGCACAACAGACCTATCCTACTATGAAAAGATCTTCTCTTCCAGACAGTATTATATTGTGAAACTTCAGCAAATCTATGTTTGTACTTAGTCTCAAAATAATATTTTTTACTTCAGTACTCATAGTAATTGCAGATCCATCA
This sequence comes from Protopterus annectens, assembly GCF_019279795.1. NCBI lineage: Eukaryota > Metazoa > Chordata > Ceratodontiformes > Protopteridae > Protopterus > Protopterus annectens. Next base: position 6,293,753 of record NC_056750.1, read on the forward strand.
ATCTGAACTAGTTAACTTCATTTGTGCAGCAACCTATGGGATTCGTATCCGACCTTGGATCCAAGCCGGCAGTTTTCAACAGCTTTAGATCCAAGCTCCAAGCTCCTCCCCCTACCCATAATCCCCTGTCAACCCTGACTGACCTCAGATCTAGTTTGCCACGGTTATCCAACAGCAGCTTGATCTACAGCTCCAGGTGTTAGAGACTTTTTGTGAGAAAAAATTTCCTTTTTCCTCTCTTTTCTTTCTGTTTTTTGGTTGTGAGTGTTTACAGGTCCTTTTTTGTAAAAACCCTCTCTAGTTTAACTCTATATTTTTTGTCATTTACCTCCCCCTTCCTTTGTGGTTCTGTTAGGGTTGTGTGTGTGTGTGTGTTTGGGGCCTAACGTGTGTGTTTTTCTCTTTTAGTTAAAATGGCTGAGGCCCCAAAACCGATCTTTTCTAAGTGCACCGAGTGTGGCCATAAGCTGTCCCCGGCGGATGGCCACACTCGGTGTGTGTTGTGCCTTGGGGTTGAACACCTCTCTTCTGGTTGTTCCATCTGTGCGGCGTTCAACCCCAGGGCACTCAAGGACCGGAGGTCTAAGCTGATTCTGAAGGGTCTTCTGCCCTCGGATTCGGCTTCTACCTCTGGTCCTCCTGTGGCTCCCGCTACGGCGGCTGCCACTCCTGCTTCCCTCCCCCCGGCCAGGACTCAACCTCCTGCCTTAGGCCCGGAGGAGAGGAAGGCCAGGAAAGAGAAAAGGAGGGAGAAGCAACACAAGCGGTGGGCCGAGGCCTCCGCTTCACCCCCCCCCCGGCTAAGCGGTCTTCTCCCTCCAGGACTTCTGGGTCTCCTCCGTCTTGGATCCAGTCCCCATGCTTTTCACCGGGTCCTGAGGAGGAGGAGATCCGATCTCCTTCGAGGTCATCGAGGCGACACTCCTGTCCTGCCTCGGTGGCCTCATCGAGATCAACCCGAAGTCTCATGGATGCAGATTTGGACTGGATGATGAGAAGATTCCTCCAGGCCCAACTGCAGATGGGAGTGCTCCTGCCTCCCCCCTCCCCCGAGGGGAGCTCGACCCCTATTTTTGCCCCAACAGCTCCTTCTCCGTCCCGCTTCCCGGGCTTGGAGTCTTTGGAGCCGGGCAGCCTTGGAGCCGGGGGTGTGTCGGCACTGATAGTCTCAGGTACTTCGGCACCGACACTTTCCTCGAGTCTGTCGGGTCCATTTTCTTCAGATCCAAGCTCTCGGAGCCAAGGGCTGAACTTTGGATCTGGGGGTATCGGTATGCCTTTGGCTCCATCCAGGTTGGAGCATACTGGTCCGTCGGATCCGATCGCTTCGGCACCGGCCCCGATCTGTCCGTTGGATCCGAGTGAGGGTCTGCTTTCCGATCCCAGAGAGAGCAGCTCTCCCTCGGCATCGGCATTCGATGTGGTGGAGAGGGCCCTGTCAAAAGATTCCAGGCCCCCGGCCCTTGCCACGGCTCCACCCTGCACTCCTTCTCTGTTGGGCCCGACTTCCATCACCCGGCCCCAGGGACAGCCTGCTCTGACATCCCAGGTCATTCCTTTGGAACAAGACATGGCTGGTGAGACCTCCTCGGACAACCCCCCCCCCCCCCGAGGAGGTTCCTCACAAGCGAAAGTGCAAAAGGAGGCACCTGGACTCCCCCGAGTCCTTGACTGAGGACACGGATTTGGAGGAGGGGGAAGGCTCCCCAAGATTGCCCCCCGAAGATGTCTCATTTGGTGACATCATGGAGATGCTCAGGATAAAGGGGGGGTGGTCTGCCCCAAAGCCTACCTCAGACGAATCCGTGTTCCTGGAGGCATTTGAAGCAGGCCCGTCTACCTCTTGGGTGTCCCCACCAGCCGACCCCCTGGTAGATTTGATTACTTTCAGGGCGTGGAAGGAGCCAGACACTGTGGAGCCAGTCCCCAAGCACCCAAACAAAATTCTTAGCCCACCCTCTGACAAGTCCCACTGGAGTAAGGGTCCCCCTGTAGATGCCATGTTGGTGGTGGCGGCCACCAAGAGGGAACTAGCTCAGGAGAGTCCCTTGGTTCATCCCCCAAGCAAGGAGTCTCGGTCGATGGACCATTTAGGGAAGTGGGTCTTTAATTCGGCTACCTTTTCTGTGAGGTCGCTGAACTACATGGCACATATGCTTCGACTGCAGCAGGACCTTATCAAAGAGTACGCTGCGTCGCCCCCCGAGTCCATGTCGGCGGAGGACAAGCGTTTGCACTCCACCCGGATGGCCACTGTCCGATCCATATCAAACACCTCTATGCGGCTACTATCCCATGCCATGGAGGGAGCTGCTAGAGCCAGCGGAGCGGGCCTTGTCATGAGGAGTCAGGCCTGGCTCCAGCACTGTGATTTTGCGGAACCCTTCAAGGCGTCTTTCGGTAATGCCGCTTTCGATAGTTCTGCCCTTTTTGGCAAAACTGTTCGCGATACCTTAGTCCAGAGCGAGAAGGACAGGAAGACGTTGTCTGCCGTTGGAGTTCGCTTCTCTGCTCCCCAGAGGTCCTTCTCCAAGAACCAAAAGGGACAGAAGAAGATGTGGTTCCGGAAGTCACAACAGTCCCGTCCCGCTCCGGACTCCCAGCCCTTCCATGGCAGAGGAGGGCAGGGTGGACGCCGCCCTAGAGGCAGAGGGGGCCCACGGAACTTTTGATCCAGAGAACCCTTCTCAGACCAACCCATGCAACACCCCTGAGGGGTTGCCCGACTGCTCCACTCTGGAGGCAGTCGGGGGGCGTTTCTCGAAGCACTTAGCAGCTTGGGAGTCCATCACGACAGACCGCTGGGTGCTTTGCATTATATCCAGAGGATATCAGATTCCCTTTTCTCTTTACCCATGCAGCCCCAGATACCTCCCCAATGTCCCACCTGATCAGAGGGAGGCCGCAGCAGCAGAAATCCAACAGTTGCTGGAAAAAAGAGCCATCCAACACATCCCCCCAGACCAGTGCGGGTCGGGGTTTCACTCCAGGTTCTTCTTGGTGCGAAAAAAGACGGGGGACTTAAGACCTATCCTCGACCTCTCCCCCCTGAACCTGTCAGTAACCAAAGCGAAGTTCCGCATGGTCACCCTTCAATCCATTCTCCCCCTTTTGCGGGAGAACAACTGGATGTGCTCTATAGACCTCAAGGATGCTTACTACCACATTCTGATGGACAGGCGATCCAGAAGGTTCCTCCGCTTCTGGCTAGGAACCAGCCATTTCCAATTCAGGGTCCTTCCCTTTGGTCTCACCACAGCCCCCAGGGTGTTCACCAAAGTGTTAGCAGTGATTGCGGCCCACCTGAGTTTCCAGGGAATTCAGGTCTACACATACCTGGACGACTGGCTCCTGACCGCCCCAACAAGGCATCTACTCTGCGCAGCCAGAAACTACTTTCTTCGTCTAGCTGCCTGGCTGGGGATCACTATCAACATAGAGAAGTCGTCTGTTACCCCGACTCAGACTATAGACTTCATAGGGGCAAGATTAGACACAAACAAGTTTCTAGTTTTCTTGACCACAGACTGGCTACGAACCCTGAGGCTTCATGTGCTGGCCATTCTACATTCTCCAGCTCCTCCGGCGGCATTGGTCCTGAGGGCTCTAGGCTCAGTGGCGGTGGCAATCAATCTTTTGCCAATGGCGTGTTTGAACATGAGGGTCTTACAATGGACCCTCCAGGTCCAGTGGTCCTTCCTTCGGTTTCCTCTGAGCCATCCCATTCCCCTCAGCAGGGCTTGCAAGAGGACCCTCTTATGGTGGCTCCAATCTCTGAACCTCCAGGAAGGACGCCCCTTTTCTATGTCCCCTCCCCTAGCCACAGTGACCACGGACGCCTCCCGCCTCGGGTGGAGGGGCATTGTTTGGGCAGGACAGTCCAAGGCATGTGGGACCCCACGGAGACCTCTCTGCATATCAGTGTCCTAGAGATGAGGGCAGTGCTGTTAGCGTTGCAAGCACTTCAGCACCTTCTTCCTGTAGGAACTATTGCGATTCAGTCAGACAATATGTTTGTTGTCTGGTACATCAACAAACACGGGCGAACCAGGTCTTACCCACTCTGTCGAGAGGCCATGAGGGTGTGGGAATGGGCGATCTCCACCAACCATTTTCTTATAGCAATGCACATTCCGAGGTGGTCCAACATCCTAGAGGACAGACTAAGTCGCACCATCCTGTTACCACACGAGTGGTCTCTGAATCCCGAGATAGCGAATCGGATTTTCGCCGAATGGGGTCAACCCTATTGCGATCTCTTTGCTTCTCCCTTGAACACAAAATGTTACGACTACTTCGCTCTCATTTCCCCCTCTGGGGAACCTCCGAAAGATGCTCTGGTGCATGCTTGGCCTCCGGGTCTACTTTATGCTTACCCTCCTCTTCCTCTGATGCTGAAGTTTCTATAGAAAGCCAGCCAGTTGGGGAGCAGGATAATCCTCATTGCCCCATTCTGGCCTCATCAAACCTGGTTCCCTTACCTTTGGTCTCATCTGGTGAATCCTCCTTGGATTCTGGATCCCTGTTCGGATCTGATATCCCGCCCCTAGATCTCCCAGTCCCGAATCTGGACAATCTCAAGCTCACAGCTTGGCTGCTCTAGTTCCACTTGTAGCTAGGACTCCCGGTACCTCTTCCCCAGTTAAAACTATTCTAGTAGCAGTGAACAAGCCGTCTACTAGAAAGATCTATAGTAGCAAATAGAAACGTTTCTCCATTTGGGCGGAATGTCGAAATTTGGATCCTTTCACAGCTCCTTTGCCCACGGTATTAGACTTCCTGTCAGGGCTGTATCATCAGGGGGCTAGCTCCTCCACAGTCAAGGTTCAACTAGCAGCTATCTCTCATTATCACGTGGGAAATGAACTGGGCCCTTTGATCACCATGAAACTGTGTAAGACCTTTTTGAAGGGCACCTTTCTGCTCAGACCTCCAGTGAAGGATGTAGTCCCTCCTTGGGATTTAACGGTGGTACTTTAGGCCTTAACAGCTCCCCCGTTTGAGCCTGCAGCTTCAGTAGATCTTAAATTCTTGTCATGGAAAACAGCCTTTCTTGTCGCTATTACCTCGGCTCGAAGGTTCTCTGAACTACAGGCCCTCTGTTTAAAACCCCCATATTTGACTTTTCACAAGGATAGAGTTTACCTCAGGACCAATCCCTCCTTTCTTCCCAAGATTGCCTCTGAATCGAATATTAACCAGTCCACCAACCTACCAGTCTTCATCCCTAATTACCAAAACAAAGGGGAATACAAATTACACTCACTGGATGTGCATAGACAACTTCGCTTCTACATCCACAGGACATCTGGTCATAGGCAATCTGACCAGTTGTTCGTCTCCTTTGCCAAATTTAACTTGGGTAAATCTGTGTCTAAAGTCACGCTGTCTAGATGGATTTCGTAGTGTATCCTTTTAGCATATGAAAGTTCTGGCAGGCCCACACCTCGGGGAGTCCATGCCCACTCTACTCGGTCTATGTCTACCTGTGCGGCTTTTAGAGCTAGAGTCTCTTTGGATGATATTTGTTCAGCAGCCACTTGGGCCTCATCTCATACCTTTATCAATCACTATAAATTGGACATTATCTCCAGAGGGAGAGCATCCTTTGGCTCTGCAGTGCTCCGGAACATCCTTCCATGAAGGCCGCCCAAGGTTCAGGTAGTTGGGGACTCTGTCCCATAAGTTGCTGCACAAATGAAGTTAACTACTTCAGATTAAGTAGTTATGTACTCACCATAACGTTCCATCTGAGTAGGTAAACTTCATTTGTCAGCAACCGTCCCTCCCTCCTGCCCCCTCACTTATGAATGTTTTCATACTCAGGTCCATGGGTGTTACCCACTTTATCTTGAAAGTATTAGTCTTCGAGCAGTATCTGCTTTTGGGCAAACTTGATCTGAGGTCAGTCAGGGTTGGCAGGGGATTATGGGTAGGGGGAGGAGCTTGGAGCTTGGATCTAAAGCTGTTGAAAACTGCCGGCTCGGATCCGAGGTCGGATCCGAATCCCATAGGTTGTTGACAAATGAAGTTTACCTACTCAGATGGAATGTTATGGTGAGTACATAACTTCTTATTACTTAAATACTTATAAATTCATCTAAGATCACTTGACATCTATATGCAATTTATGGTAAAGATTTCCTTACTTTTGTAATCTGCCTTGTGAATAAACATTGTTTTACTTCCAGACTTTTATCTATAAGTATAAGCACAAATGGATTCGCAGAACTCAATGTCTGGTCTAACCACTGTTTTGTAAAGTGGGAGTAAGATACTTTCATCCCTACTAATGATTATGTGCATCCTTGGTGACACTGTAATGTTTTCTGATGACTTTGAACAAGTTTGTATCATCTAAATATTTTTATTTATCATAATTCCCAGGCCAAGAGAAATTTACTTTATCATGGATCATATTGTTGAAAGAATATGGATAATAAGGATTTTTATACCTGAAAGTGAAGGACTTTAGATTTTTTAGCATGAAACTCCATACTTTTAGTACTTGGCCAATGATCCAGTTTGTCCATAAATTCCTGCATGTAATTTTGCCCTGTTAGATTAGTAATGATTGACCCAACCTTACTATCGTCCACAGGATTCCTGACCCAAATGTTATTCATGGTTGAAAGTGTGATATAAAGATGATTAATGAGACAGGGTCAAGAAATGACCCCCAAGGAATCGCATATTTCCATATTTTTAGCTAGCTACCAGTAAAATATCTCTCTATTTTCTGTCTTGTATCCATTTTCCAACCAGTCTGCCAATGTAACAGTTAACTGTTATTGTTATTTAGAGTGCCTGTATATGATACAACAAATAATGGGACCATTTCTGTTAAGAAATAGCACAAAGATTTCACAAAAAAAGATAGAATGGTGTGAGTAAAGTGCAGAAACAGTTTTAACAAGGACTTGGGGAGAGTAAATGTTAAATCATAATGTTATGTTGTCCTATCTCGCCTTCATTCATTGCTAGTTGGCTTCGAATCCAAGGATTGGTTCTGACTCTGCCTTATTCAGAAGCTCGAGAGCTTCCACTGCTTTGTGGCTAAACCCTATCCCATGATGCTCAAGGAAGATTACCCAGATCTCGTTTGCCACTAAACAAGATTGGGTGACTTCCATCCAGGCTCTGGCTAAGTGGAAATATTTTTTCTATATTTTTTGTTATATATTGATAAAAATGTAATAGTTTCTTGCTGGGTTTTTTTTTGTGTCATTTAACTCCCTTCAGCCTTAGTATTAGAGTTTTAGTTGTGTTTCACTAGTTTCGCTACTGTTGTTGGATTCTTGTGTTGGCCGTCATTATTTCTCCTGGCCTGTTGTTAAACCTTCCCTATCCTGACTTCCAGGCTCATTTAAGTTAGAGAGTTTGGTGAATACCCCTTTTACAGGGTAGTTTGTTTAAGTTAGAGGGCTCCTTGCAGCCTATTTAACTTAGATGGCTGTCCCTTTTTTTCTATTGTATCTAACCCTTCTTCATGCTTGTAGGAGTAGTTTGTTTTATTTAGAAACTACTCCACCTTTTCTTATTTAGTATCTTTGCTGATAAAAAAAAAAAAAGTTGTTGAGTTTCTTTCTGGTTGTTTACTTAGTTATTGTGTGAAACATTTCAAAGGACCTTAAAGAGTCGACGCATTAGAGTTTCAAAAAATGTGACAAGTGCAGTCAGAACTTATCACTGACGGATGGACATACCAGTTGTTTGTACTGTTTGGGTGCTGTTCACTTGCAAGAGTCTTGTTATTTCTGTCAATCCTTTAGTTCTAAGGTCTTGATGGAACAGAAAAATAAGTTGATTGTTAAAGGCCTGTTAAAAACCCCCTTTACAGAAGCTTTAAAAGAGACTCGGAGCACCACTAAATCTAGTGACAAATCCCCTTCTTCAAGATCCGAGAAATTGGGAAAAAGGACTTCATCTTCTGCTCCATCCTCAGAGCCAGTGAGAAAAATGGATAAAGAATCTTCTTTGGAACCAAGAGTTCTCAGTTGCAAAAAATCTCCCTCTTCTGCTCCAGTTGTGATTTTGGAGCTGGCAGAGTTCCATTTTCAGAGCTGGTCCACTGTATTGGGACCTGTATCCCCAAATTTGAGATCTCCACTACTGCAGACAGTGAGGTCTCCAACCCTGTCCTCCTGATCCTCCAGGAGCTTATTGGATGATGATGTGGAGCAGGTGGTGATGAGAGTCTCTTACGGACGCTGGCGCTGGCCAAAATTCTGTTGACTCTGACTCAGAGAGAACCGGAGCCGACAAAGACCACTTCCCCTTCTTTGATTCCTCCTCTGACCCGATCTGGAGTTTTGGAGCCAGAGTGTTTCAACCCGATTGCAGTGGAACCTTCAGTGCCGAGACCTGCTCCAGGATCGTCGGGTCCGACTAGTGCTCCGACTTCCTCGGTTTCATCAGAATTTGAGAAGTCTAGGAGCCAACATTCTCCTGTCGGGTCTGGTGAGGGGAGTCAGACCGGACAGCTATCTGATCCGATTCTACCTCTCGGGGCTTCAGCACAGGTGAGCTCGGCTTCTACATCAGCTTTGGTGTGAACCGCTCTGCTTCAGGGTGAATCTTCCAGTTCCTCGGAACCAGGGATTTCCTCAGAGTGGAGTGTGGGGGCTTTTGAGCTGATAGAGAGAGTGCTGTCACCTCAGACTGCCCCACTCTCTTGTCCAAGTACTCTTCCCCAAAGGCGCCAGTGTCAGTCTCAGCTTCATCTCTCCCACCCAAGTGCAGAGACCCAAAGCCCCAGGATGCCTCATCGGGTGAAACTATCTCTTTTGAAACCTCTCCAGAGTACCCCTCTGAGAGGGTCTCTCAGAAGCGGTTGTGCAAGAGGAAGCACCTAGACTCCCCCGAGGAATCTATCATCTCAGACACGGTCCTCATTCAGTCAGAAGGGTCCCCACAGTCATCCTCTGAGGATGTCTCCTTTGCAGACATCTTAGAAATCCTTAAACAGAGAGGTGGCTGGAAGCCCACCAACCCTTCTGAGGATGGGTTGGTGTACCTAGAGGCTTTCCTGGTCTCTCCCTTCCACCTCTTGGGTGTCTCCACCTTTCGACCAGTTAATGAATGTGATTAGTCAAAAGGCATGGGGCTGTCCAGATTCAGTGGAACCTGTTCCTAGGAGGCCAAATAATTCATCACGGCGCCTTCGGAAAAGGAGTTCCTTAGCAAGGGTGTCATGGTACATGCTATGGTGGTGGTGGCGGCCACAAAGAAGGAATTGTCAGAGATGTCCTCATCTGTTCATCCACCAAAGAGTCTCAAAAGAGGGACAGATGTGGAAAGTGTATGTTTTTTTCAGCAGTGTTTGCTCTTAGCTCGCTGAATTACTTGACCTATTTCACTAGGCTCCAGAGGGATCTCCTGAAGGAGCTAGGAGATACCCTTCAAGGTACTGTAGCTGCAGGGGGTTCGGATAAGGTTTCCTCCCAGCTCTCCACCTTAAACCCTGTGGTAAACTCCCCCATGCGACTTTTTTCCTACGCAGCTGATGGAGTGAGTAGGGTAGCAGGTACAGGAATTTCCTTAAGGAGACATTCCTGAGTGCACTTATGTGACTTTGCAGAGCCCTTCAAGTCTTCCTTTATTAAAGCCCCTTTTGATGGCTCATCCTTGTTCAGGCCTAAAGTGAAAGAGACCTTAACTAGGTGCGAGCAGGAGGGAAAGACCCTGTCTGCCATTGAGTCCACTTCTCCCTACTTACTAGACCTTATCCCAAATGTCAGAAGGGGGGAAAAATGTGGTTCCGTAAGTCCCAAAGAGCTTTACTGGATGCATGTGGTGATTCTTCCCCCAGGGGCAGAGGTGAAAGTAACAATAGAAGACAGTGACCATGCAGCAGAGGGGGTCTGCAGAACCAGGGTGACAGGGATTCTTTCCTTGGAAAACCCTTTCAGCTCTTCTGAGAGGAGGCCCATCTGTCCATCTCTGGAGACAGTCTGTGGTCAATTGTCATTGTACCCAAACGCCTGGCTAAAAATAAAAGACAAATGGGTACAAACAATCATATCCAGAGGTTATTACATACCCTTTTCCTTTCCCCCATTAGAAAAACAACTAGTCCCAGATGTTCCACCTAGTCAAAGGGATTACGCAACTTTACAGGTACAAAAGTTGCTAGAAAAAAAGAGTCATTCAAAATGTCTCCACAGACCAGATTGGACCGGGAACTTACTCAAGGTTCTTTTTAGTTCCAGGTCCATTCTGGATCTCAGCAGTCTAAACAAGTCCATCAAGAAGTCAAAGTTCAGGATGGTAAAACTGCAGTCGATACTCTCCTTTCTGGGGAAAGATGATTGGATGTGCTCTGTAGAGCTCCAGGATGCACACTACCACAAAAAAGGACAGGCGATCCAGGAGACATTTGCTCTTTTGGCTGGGAGACAGTCACTACCAGTTTTGAGCTTTGCCCTTTGGTCTCACTACAGCCCCCAGAGCATTCACCAAATGCATGGCAGTAGTTACAGCTTACTTGAGGTGTCTAGGATTCCAGGTGTTTCCATACTTAGACAACTGGCTCCTAACCACCACCATCAAGCATCTACTAACAAGAGTGAGGGGCTTCCTATTAGAAGACCGAAGACGCAATCTTTCAAATGCGTCTTGGTCGAACTTAAAAGACTGAAACGGCAAAATATCGAAGTGGCTTTTAAGGAAATTCTTTCCCTGGGAAAGAATTTGCTTGCCCGCTTCATTACTTTGCCATTTTCAGCACTGTAGTGCAGTCTCGGAGTTGGTATATTTAAGTAGGGGGGTGTAGGGGGAGAAGCCCCCCCCACTTAATGTAATGTTTAAAGTGTTTTGTTTTTTTGTTGGAACAGCAATTTTTTTCCCTTGGAAAAAAATTGCTGTTCTGACAGTTCGACATTGTAAGCTTTCACTTACATAGGGTCGATAAATCACCGTTCGCCTTTCTAAGCATTCAGTGATCTAATATAGACCCGAGTGAGGGACAGAACCATTCATCTCTGCGCTCAGCTAGGCATCACAATAAACTTTGAAAAATCTTCCTTGTTGCCATCACAGCATATTGTATTTATAGGGGCAGACCTAGACAGAAGAAAAATGTTAGCCAATCCCCCCCCCCCCCCACCGAGAAGATTAAAACCTTGCATTGTCAAATCAAGAACATCTTATCCAAAAAGAAAGTACAGGCGAGGATTGTTTTGAAAGTTCTGGGAACCATGATGGCTGCAATTATCTTGGTACCTTTAGCTCGTCTGCACATGAGGATTCATCAATGGGTACCTTTTTCCCAGTGGTCCATGCAGGATCTACCATTGTCTCACAAGATTATCATAACAGAATCATGGAAGAAAGATCTGTGCTGGTGGCTTTACTCAACTCAATTGACTTTAGGCAGACCATTTGTCTTCCCACAAACAGTAGCCACAGTGACCACGGAGTCTCCCAGATGGGGGGGGGGCATTATCTGGGAAAGTCTGTCCAAGACATTTTGGAGGAACACAAAAACCACTTGCATATCAGTGTCCTAGAGATGAGAGTGGTGCTTTTGGCATTGCAGGCATTCCTGGACTCCCTTCCACTAGGAACAATTACAATTCAGACAGACGACATGTCAGTAGTGTGGTACATAAACAAACAAGGAGGAACCAAATCCTACTCCCTATGTCGAGAGGCAATGGGCAGTCTCTTCACAATGCTTTCTGACAGCAATGCACATCATGGGGAGGTCCAATGTGATAGCAGACAAATTTACCAGAGCTATTCTGATGTACCACGAGTGGTCCCTAAAACAGGAAGTTGCGGGGGATACTTTCCACAAGTGGGGCCAGCCTTGCTGCAACCTCTCTGCCACATCCATGAATGCCAAATGCAGCAGCTACTTTGCCCTGATTCCCACCTCTGGGGAAGTCGCCAAGGGATGCACTTGTACACAAGTAGCCCCCAGGTCTCCTCTATGCTTTTCCCCCCTTTCCCTTGATTCTGAAGGTCCTTCAGAAAGCCAGCAAGTGCTGAGGGGCAGTGTAATACTCATCACACCATACTGGCCTCATGAGATTTGGTTCCCCTTTCTGTAACCCCATCTCCAGGAGGAGCCATGGATTCTGGACCCAGTTCCAGACCTCCTGACTCATCCATCAGGGACGCTCCATCCATCAATACAAACTCTCAACTTGACAGCTTGGCTGCTGCAGTTCCACAAATAGCCAGGCTCCCTAATATTTCCCCTGCAGTGAAAGATATAATGTTATGTTGTTCTGTCTCGCCTTCATTCTTGCTGGTTAAGTTCGGAACTGAGCATCGGTTCTGACTTGACCTAATACTAAAGCTCGAGACTATACCCTATCCCATCATGCTTAGGAAAGATAACCCAGATCTTATTTGCCACTAAACTAGATTGGGTGCTTCTCACTAGGCTCAGGCTAAGCGACATACTTTTTTGGATGTTATTCACTTATTTCAATATAATTTGCTTATACATTGTTGTGTGTTAGAGTTAAAGATGTTAAGATTTGCACTGGTTGTGATGAGGGTGGACAGGATTAGGAATAAGTATTAAAAATAGAAAAATCCAAATGGATATAACCAAACTTGTGAACAAAATTTAAAAAAAGTAAAAACAGCCACAAGGGACTAAATGAAAGACACTGAAGAAGCCAGTGGTTAGAGCCTGGTGAAAGCACTTAGTCGTTTGGTTACTGTGTGTACTGTATTAAACTTTGTGTCTTTCATTTAGTCCCTTGTGGCTGTTTTTATTGTTTTTTATTTTGTTCACAAGTTAGGAATAAGTATATTAGAGGGTCAGCCCAGATTGGAGGGTTTGGAGACAAAGCCAGAGAGGCAAGATTACATTGGTTAGGACATGTGCTGAGGAGGGATGCTGAGTATATTGGGAAAAAGATGCTAAGGATGAAGATACCAGGTAACAGGAAAAGAGGAAGGCCTAAGATAAGGTTTATGGATGTGGTGAGAGAGGACATGCAGGTGGTTGGTGTAACAGAGCAAGATGCAGAGGACAGGAAGAAATGGAAACAGATGATCTGTTGTGGCGACCCCTAACGGGAACAGCCAAAAGAAGATGATGATGATTGTTGTGTATTACTTTTTGACAGTGTTTTAGGTTTCACTGTGGTGAATTCCTAAGATTTCTTGCTTGTTGTGTTTGTTTTGACTGGGCGTCGCTTTTCACTAGGCCTACAACTCCCTGTCTTGTCTTTATATCTTTAAATCTTTCAACTTTTAACGAACCCGTTTAAGTTAGAGGGTTTGTTTTTCTTCTTTATTTCCCTTCTGTCCATTTGAATTAGAGGGCAACTCCTTCTACTTCTTAGAGGTTTTGTCGTTTAACTTGGAGACATCTCCTCTGGCTAGAGGGGATCGTCATTTTAGTTAGAGACCTATCTTCTAGCCCTTTCTTCTCCTCTGCTTGAGTGTTTTTTTTTTTTTATAGAGTTTGTATAATTAGTTTTGGCTTAGTGTGGTGTTTCATAGCTGATAGTTGTTTTCTAGCATTATTATCTCTGTCTTTTACCTAGCTCCTATATTCTTGTTGTTGCTGTGTTTATTACAGTGTCCAAGGAAGGAAAGGAAGTGAAGCAGTCAGGCTTCAAAAAGTGCGAATCCTGTGCTCAAAAAGTGTCCTTAACTGACGGGCACACTAGTTGTGTCTACTGTTTAGGTGTGATGCACCTCCAAGACTCATGTTCTGTCTGTCATGGTTTCAGTTCCAAGGTGCTGCAGGAACATAGAAACAAACTGATGATTAAGGGATTGCTTCCATTTGCTGAGGCTTTAGAAGGGAACCAGACCTCTTTAAAATCATCCCAGTCACCAAAATCGGGCAAGTCTACCAAAAGGGCTTCTTCTTCAGCTCCTGCTTCTGAGCCGGCTAAAAATCTATTGAAGGATTTGACTTTAGACCTGAAGGCTTTCAGGCCCATAAAGACTGCTCCTTCAGTTCCACCAGTCTTATCGGAACCAATTAGGAGTCATATACAGAGCCTGTCCCCAACCATGAAGCCGGTCTCCTCAGTCTCCAAGTCTCCTATCTTAGAATCTGTGGCTGACAGTATAAAATCTCCGCCCCCATCTTCTCAATCATCCAGGAGTCTTTCGGATGATGATGTGGAGCGGCTTCCTCGGGCCTGGGTTGTGGTGCCTTCGAGGAGATGAGGAGTGTGCTGTCACCATCGACAGCTCCACTCATGGATCCTGGCACTCTTCCCCCAAAAGGCCAGTGTCTGCCTCTCTACATCCCCCCCCCCCAGGCGTAAGAGAATCAATGCCCCAGGACACCCCATTGGGTGAGTCCCACTCTTCCAAAACCTCCCCAGAGAATCCATCTTGGGAGGTCCCTCGAAAGAAAACATGTAAGAGGAAACATCTAGCTTCCCCTGAGAAGTTGGCCACTTCAGATACGGACTTGGGTGATTCAGAAGGGTCCCCATAGTCACCCTCTCAGGAAGTCTCCTTCTCACACATCTTGGAAATTCTGAAGCAGAGAGGTGGCTGGAAGACGCTCACCCCTTCTGAAGATGAGTCCATATACCTGGAGGCATTTTGTTCTTGACCCTCCACCTCTTGGGTGTCTCCGCCTTTCAACCAGCTTCTAAACATTGTAAGTCAAAAGGCGTGGGGCTCTCCAGAATCTGTGGAACCTGTTCCGAGGAGGCCCAACAAATTTATAACTGCTCCATCAGACAAAGACTTTTTGACCAAAGGTGTCCCAGTAGATGTTATGGTGATGGCAGCGGCAGCCACCAAAAAGGAGTTAGCTGAGACTTCTTCATCTGTCCATCCACCGATTAAGGAGTCTCAAACGATGGACAGGTATGGGAAGCGGACCTTTTCGTCTGTGGCTTTTACACCCAGATCACTGGACTATTTAACCCATTTTACCAGACTTCAGAGGGATTTCCTAAAGAAGCTAGAAGATACCCTCCAAGGTTCCACAGCTTGAGGGGTTCCAGACAAGATGACTGCTCAGCTTGCTAACTTAAATTTAGTAGTCAACTCCTCTATGTGGTTCATTTCTTATGCAGCCGATGGTGCGAGTAGGGCAGCTGGTACAGGAATTGCTCTGAGGTGGCATTCCTGGATGCGCCTTTGTGAGTTCACTGAGCCCTTCAAGTCTTCCTTCACTTGACGGCTTGCCCTTGTTCGAGCATAAGATTAAAGAGACTCTGACCAGGTGTGAACCAGATGGTAAAACTCTGTCTGCCATGGGGGTATGTTTTTCCCTCCCTACCAGGCCTTATCCCAAAAGCCAGAAAGGTGGAAAAATGTGGTTCCACAAATCCCAAAGAGCTTTGTCAGATGCATGTGGTGAATCTTCCCCCAGAGGCAGAGTGGGAAATAATGGAAGATGCCGACCTCACGGTAGAGGGTGTCTGCAAAACCAGGGTGACAGGGATGAGTTCTCTGGCAGACCCTTCCAGTACTCCTGAAAGGAGGCCCACCTGTCCACTTCTGGAGGCAGTCGGGGGCAGACTTTTGCTGTACCCAAAGGCCTGGCTAAATGTCACTCAAGACAAATGGATGCAGTCAGTAATATCCAGGGGATACAACATACCCTTCTCCACCACACCACCAAACACAGGATCAATCCCAGACATTCCACCAGGTCAAAGGGATCAAGCAACTCCTGAGATACAAAAGTTGCTAAGAAAAAGAGTCATCCAGGAAGTCCCTGCAGACCAAACTGGATCCGGAACTTATTCAAGGTTTTTTTAGTTCCAAAAAATAACAGGGACTGGAGACCCACCTTGGATCTCAGCAGGCTAAACAAGTCCATAAAAAAATCAAAGTTCTGAATGATGGCACTGCAGTCTATACTCCCCTTTCTGGGAAAAACAATTGGATTTGCTCAGTCGATCTCCAGAATGCGTACTACCATATAAAAATGGACAGGCAATCCAGGAGACATGTATGTTTCCAGTTGGGAGCCAGTCATTATCAGTTCTTAGCTCTGCCCTTTGGACTCACTACAACCCCCAGGGTGTTTGCCATATGCATGGCAGTAGTCATGACTCACTTGAGGCATCTAGGATTCTGGGGGTTTCCTTACTTAGACGACCGGCTCCTGACTGCCACCACCAAGCATCTACTAACCAAGGCAAGAGACACCACTGTTCACCTTTGCTCAGAACTGGGCATTACCATAAATTTTGAAAAATCTGCCTTATTGCCATCACAGCATATTACATTTACAGGAGCAGACTTAAACACAGTAGATGTGGTAGCAAAATTGCCTCATGGCAGGGTACAGACACTATGGCATCAAGTGTCCATCTTATTCTCAAAAAAGACAGTACAGGCAAGGTTGGTTCTAAATGTCTTGGGCAGTATGGCAGTTGCTATAACATTAGTACCTCTGGCATGTCTTCATATGAGGGTCCTTCAGTGGCTCCTCTTCGCTTAATGGTCCATGTAGGAATTACCCATGTCCCACAAGATCTTCATTACAGACTCCTGCAAGAAAGACCTACACTGGTGGCTTCATTCCATGCAGATAACTCTAGGCAGGCCATTCATCCTCCCCCAACCAGTAGCCACAGTGACCACAGATGCTTCCCAGATAGGATGGGGGGGCATTATCTGAGAAAGACTGTCCAAGGAACTTGGCAGGAACATGAATACCACTTGCACATCAATGTCCTAGAGATGAGAGTGGTACTTCTGGCATTGCAGGCATTCCAGAACTCTCTTCCACTAGGCACAACTGCAATACAGACAGACAGCATCAGTGATGTGGTATATCAACAAACAAGGTGGAACCAGATCCTACCCACTGTGGGAAGTCTTCTCTCAACACTTTCTGATTGCAGAGCATATTCCAGGGAACTCCAACGTGATAGCGGACAAATTGAGCAGAACATTTCTAATGCCTCACAAGACCCTAAAACAGGAGATTGTGAACCAGATTTTTTGCAAGTGGGGCCAGCCTTGCTGCAACCTGTTTGCCACATCCATAAATACTAAATGCAGCAGCTACCTTGCCCTAATTCCCCCACTAGGGGAGTCAGCAGGGGATGCACTCATTTATGATTGTCTCCCGGGACTCCTTTACACCTTTCCCCGTTCCCTTTAATTTCCAAAGTGTTACAGAAAGCCAAAGCTTTGAGCTACAGGTTAATACTCATCACTCCATACTGGCCTCATCAGATCTGGTTTCCCTTCCTATGGCCCCATCTCCAAGAAGAGCCATGGATTCTGGACCCGCTATCTGATCTTCTCACACATCAGTCAGGGACGCTCCATCCCTCTATCCAGACCCTCAAACTGACAGCTTGGTTGCTCCACTTCCAATCTTAGCCAGGCTTCCAGGCATATCCCCTGCATGAGACATATTCTAGTTTTAGCTCATAATTCAACAACTATTTTATTTATTTATTTATTTTATTTTATTTTACATTTGTTGACCGGGCTAGTCTAACTGGATATATGTCTATTTTCAGTAGAGGCCCGGAGAGAAAAGCTCCACATAAAACAGATAAACAGAAAATGCATTAAAAATTCAGTTATAGAACATTCCAACTCACACCACAAAACCAGCCTCACATAATGCTACCACTCCACTGAATCAAACACATAAACACACAAGAATACTCGGGGAGGCTCTGAGTAAAATTACCTAAACAGCAGAGAGAGGCCTCCAAAAAAACAACCCAAACACTGCTACCCTCACACACCCCAACAAACACATAAACCACAAAAAAGCAGTGCAAAGCAGTCACAAAGGCTAAAGGCCAAATAACAACACTAAACATACATAGGACAGACTCCATCAGTCAGTCACACACACGTCCTACTCGCCAGGGCCAGCAAGGAGAGGGTCACAGTAAGCAGCCTATGCTCGGGCGCACATAACACAAGCACTACTAAGTCACTGGTCACTCCACGGCAATATGACATCATTGTCCATGCTGGTGTGATGCTGGTGTGAGGACATCCTCTCCCTGATTCTCCTTGACTAAAGACATCTGAGCAGTATCCTTCCTTCACCAAGAATGATGCCACAATATAGAGACAGAGATGATGCTTTAACAAATTGGCTTAATGTTGTCATTGTTCAAAGGGGATCCAGTGTCGTCTGCCTGGGGATGACATGCTTGACAAGCCACGCTGTGCTTCGCAAGGGACGGCTTGCATGAAGAACTTCTAAAAAAAACTCACACTACTAACTCTGGTGGGTATCCTTCAAGGCCCTGAGCCCTGAGAAAGAGGAAACCAAGCTATAAAGCCTTAAAAATGCCTTCTATGAACACCTCCCTGACTGCATGGGTAAGGCAATCCCAAATAAACCAAGACTCTTCCACCAAAGGGCAAACGTCCAGTCTGGTGGACCCCAGCCATTAACAAACTTTACATAAAGAGGAGAAATCTTTTACAAGAAGAGGAGAAAAATGGCTAAATGAAGTCACCCCTGATCATTATTAAGTAAAAAAAATAAAAAAAGTAAAAAAATCAACTAAGGCCAATTTTGCTATAAATTGAAAATTGAAAGGAATCATAAGGACAATTCCAATCATAAGGCCTTTCAGGTAGTGGAAACCAACAAAATCACTGAACCCACAGACATTGCCAACATACTGGCAGACAGGTTCAGTGCTGCTCTAAAGCTAAAAACACAGCATCAATGGGACGGATGGTGTCCCTGGCTGTGTAGTACACGAAAAAAAATGAGAATTAAACCCGCGACATTGCGCTGTTTAGACCAGCCTCATACACACCACGTGCCCAAGGAGGAAGCGCAGGCGCAACTTAGTCTGCAAAGCTATGGAGAGGATCATAATGGAGCTCATAAAACAAGATATAGGGGGCTGCAACATTGGACCCCCCACAGTTTTTTTTTTGTTTGTCAGGATCATGCCTTTTTTTGGTCTCTTCTTCAAACAGTCAAGTCACCAATTGATGAGATGAGGGAGGCAGTCATAGAGGCTACCTTGACCTTGCAAAGGCAAAGGCAATAACACAATACTTTACCGGGTATTGTAGAAAACTTAAAAGTAAACTTAAACCCATATGTCACAAGATCACAAAGGCAAACTGGCTTAAGGCCAGGAGCTGGCCCAGAGGGGAGCCTGGGCTGTCAGTCTCCCAAGCCGTCACAAGTGGTGTCCCACAGGGCAGTCCTCCTCTCTCTATCTGGCTTTCTATCCTACTCTCAGAAGTACAGGCAGACATGGAGGATGGACTTTGGCTGACAAAGTTTGCAGGCGACTGCAAACCATAGTGCTAAGTGCATAAGAATGGATATCGATAAGGACTCAGTCCAAAGAAACAGATAGCAGAGCCATGGCCTGAAGTTAAACGCCAGAAAATGAAATTGTAAAAATGTAAAGTCATACCCCTAAGGAAAAACAAAGTAAAAGGTCTACCATATAGGTGGCAATCCACTAACAAAGACAGGAGTTAAGAGACAGGACCCAGGGACCTGACATGCTACAGTTTTTTGAACTCACATTGCTAAAGTGGTTCCTGATCATGAAGGGATTCATCCACCCTGAGTGTGGAAGGATTGTTCTAGACTCTTTCACACCTCATGTACTCTTCATCTTTCACTTATCAGACCAATGATGCGAATGCCCCCATTCCCCCCATTTAGACACCCCATCTGCAGCACTGAATCTGCAGCAAAGGAGAAAATCAAAGATCAAAAAACCAAAAAAAATATGAAAGAAACTCCAGCTCTAGATCAGTCTGCTCAGAGAAATCAGAGCCCAGCACAAATGCCTGCTATACAAGGCAGACATGTGCATGAACCAAGGAACATGGACCAACCCAATGGAAATGACACCAATCATCCAAATCCACCAAAACCAACCAAAACCCTTTGCATAGGCTTAAAAAGTTTCTAAATATAAATAGGACGACTTTAGAGGGCATGCTGTAGGGATAGATTTGGGCCCATGCACTGAAAACTGCTGTCCATGTGAGGCAGAGCACCTCGCTGCATGTGGTCATGAAATCTCTCACAGGTTTACCAGAGATCGTGGGTTTACCCCTGAATCATCTCTGTGTCACTGCTGGACAGGCACACAATTTTTCTAATGGGCACAGTATTTTTCATATAAAAATTTAGTAATTTAAAAATTTGGGCTAGCTACCCTATAAATTAGGGCTGATAGCATGCTAGTATAAACCCTGACTTAGGAAGTATTAAACTTCAGATACAGATAGCTTGTCAGACTAAAACGTGTTTAAGGTAATTTAGCATACATAATGGAACAGAAAAATAGAACAAAATATAAGATAAAATAGTCCTTTTTTTTTTGTGAACACTGTGGGAAGAAAGTATTCAGAAGGATATGGGAGATTCCCATCTAAAGTTATAAGTAAGGAACAGACTAGTTCCTTACTTTAATGAAGACACAGCAGCAGGTACCATAGGAGTACAATTAGCTGCCATATCTAACTACTACATAGGAGACATGGGATGAAAAATAATGTCTCACAGTCTAGAAAGTTTTATGCTAGCAAATGGAAAAGATTTTCTTGTTGGGCTTCCAAGAATCACATAGATTCCTTCACAGCCCCTGTAAGTACAATTTTAGAGTTCTTAGCAGAAATTTTTAATGAAGACACAGCAGCAGCTATCATACGAGTACAATTAGTTGCCATATCTAACTACCACATAGGAGACATGGGATGAAAAATAATGTCTCACAGATTGTGCAAAGCTTTCCTGTGAGGTACATTTTTACTAAGGCCTCCAGTAAAAGAACCACCACCTTAATTTGGTTCTGACTATACTGATTCTCCCACCATACGAACCAGCTTCTTCTTGCCAACTAAAATGTCTAACCTGGAAAACAGTTTTTCTGTTAGCCATTACTTCAGCTAGGAGGGTTTTGGACATGCAAGCTTTGTCAATACACCCTCCCTATTTAGTTTTTCACAAAGACAGTCTCTCTTAGAACAAATCCTTCATTTCTTCCTAAAGTTTGTTCTGAAACCAATTTAAATAAATCCATTGACCTGCCTGTTTTCTTTCCAAACTATGGCAACAAGGCAGAATATTCCCTACACCATTTGGATGTACACAGACAGTTACACTTCTATTTGCATAGAACAAAGGAGATTAAAAAGTCCGACCAGTTATTCATCTCCGTCTTGGATAACAGGAAAGGTGCTCCAATATCAAAAATGACATTGTCAAAATGGCTTACTGACACTGTTATCCATGCATATAATTCCCAACATAGACAAATGCCAGGAAAGATTAGAGACCACTCAAAAAGAGCTTTGTCAACTTCGGCCACCTTTCAGGCCAGACTACCTATGAATTCAATCTGTGCTGCAGCCACATGGGTCAAACCCCATACCTTTATCACTCATTACAGAGTAGACATGGCCTCCTGGAACAGGGTTTCCTTTGGTTCTTCTGTTCTGAAGAGTCTATTCCCTTGAGCCACCCAAGAAAGAAGGTGCTAGGGACGCTGTCCCAACCAGCAAGAATGAAAGCGAGATAGGACAACATAACATTAAGAAGTTATGTACTCACCATAACATTCCATGTTTGTTGTCCATAATCTCGCCTTCATTCTTGTGTCCCACCCTCCTTTTCCCAACCTTCGCTCCTGGAGGATCGAAAGGAAATTCTGTTTGGTTGCAAAGTGCGTTCCCTGCTTCCCTTCTGCCTCTTGAGGCATACGCTATAGCTGTTACCTTTGTGTTTTTTTGGTATATAAAATTCAGATGTGTTATTCTTGCAAACAAGATCTGGGTTATCGTCCATAAGCACGATGGGATAGGGTATAGCCTCGAGCCAGTGGAAGCTCTCGAGCTTTAGTATTAGGCAGAGTTGGAACCGATGCTTGGTTCTGAACCCAACCAGCAAGAATGAAGGCAAGATTATGGACAACAAACATGGAACATTATGGTGAGTACATAACTTCTTATTAATTTCGTCTCATAAGGCATCAACCAGGAAATTGCATTCTAGCAAATGGATGAGATTTTCCCATTGGTCTTTTAACAGCCATATTGATCCTTTTACTGCCTGCATAACAGCAGTGTTAGATTTTTTGGCCAAGCTTTTTAATGAAGGTGCGATGGCAGCTAAAATTTGAGTTCAATTAGCTTTATATCAAACTATCATATAGGGGAAACAGGGCTAAAAATCATGTCCCACAGACTTTGTAAAGCATTATTAAAGGGTACATTCTTGCTAAGGTCTCCAGTGAGAGAACCTCCAGCTCCATGGGACCTAAATTTTGTCCGGTCTTTGTTGATTTTTCCCCCCTTTGAACCTGCATCATCATGTGACATAAAGTTTTTGTCATAGGAGAGAGCACTTTTGGTTGCCACTACTTTTGCTAGACAAGTGTCTGAACTTCAGGCTTTGTCTGTATGGCCCCCGTATACATGACCTTTCACAAAGATAGAGTTTCCTTATGAACCAATCCCTCATTCCTACCAAAGGTGTGTTCAGAGGCCAATTTAAGTCAATCCATTGACTTACCTGGTTTTTCCCAAACTATGGCAACAAGGCAGAATATGAACTACACCAGTTGGACATACATGGACAATTACATTTCTACCTGCACAGAATAAAAGATTTCAGAATATCAGACCAGCTATTTGTATCTTTTTCAAACCAAAAGAAAGGGGACCAGATATCAAAGGTCACACTTTCTAAATGGCTTACAGACTGCATCACTTATACATACAAATCTCAGAACAGAGGACCCCCTAGGAAAGTGAAAGGCCATTCCACAAGAGCTATATCAACCTCATCTGCCTTCCAGGTGAGGCTACCTATGGCTTCCATTTGTGCAGCAGAAACATGGGTATTTATCACTCATTACAAAGTCGATTTGGCCTCCAGGAACAGGGCCTCTTTTGGGTCCACTGTTCTGAAAAGTTTTTTCCCTTAAGCTACCCAAGAAAGAAAGTGCTAGGGAAGCAGTCCCAACTAGAAATGAATGAAGGTGAGATAGGACAACATAACATTAAGAAGTTATGTACTCACCATAATGTTCCATGTTTGTTGTCCATCTCACCTTCATTCTTGCGTCCCACCCTCTTTTCCCTGCCTGGATGACCGAGAAGTCCCTTCTTGCAAATTGGTTATTAGGTCTCTGAATCTCTTCTTAGTCTCTTTTGGATTTGGTGTCATGTTTAGAGATAGTAATTATGTTTTTTTATGCAAACAAGATCTTGGTAATCTTCCCTGAGCATCATGGGATAATATTTAGCCACGAGCCAGTGGAAGCTCTGGAGCTTTTGAATAAGGCCGAGTCGGAACCGATCCTTGATTCCAAACCCAACCAACAATGGTTCTTTGTATGTTAACTGCATCATCATCATCTTTCGGCTGTTCCCGTTAGGGGTCGCCGCAGCAGATCATCTGTTTCCATTTCTTCCTGTCCTCTGCATCTTGCTCTGTCACAGCAACTACCTGCATGTCCTCTCTCACCACATCCATAAACCTTATCTTAGGCCTTCCTCTTTTCCTGTTACCTGGTAGCTTCCTCCTTAGCATCTTTTTCCCAGTATACTCAGCATCCCTCCTCAGCACGTCCAAACCAACGTAATCTTGCCTCTCTGGCTTTGTCTCCAAACCTTCCAACCTGAGCTGACCCTCTAATATACTTATTCCTAATCCTGTCCACCCTCATCATACCCAGTGCAAATCTTAACATCTTTAACTTTGCCACATCCAGCTCTAACTCCTGCCTTTTTGTCATTGCCACTGTCTCCAACCCATATAACATAGCTGGTCTCACTACCCTCTTGTAGACCTTTCCTTTCACTCTTGCTGGTACTCGTCTGTCACAAATCACTCCTGACACTCTTCTCCACCCACTCTATCCAGCCTGTACTCTCTTCTTCACCTCTCTTCCACACTCACCATTACTCTGAACTATTGATCCCAAGTATTTAAACTCATCCACCTTCGCCACCTCTACTCCTTGCATCCTCACCATTCCTCTATCCTCCCTCTCATTCACACACATATATTCTGTCTTAGTCCTGCTGACCTTTATTCCTCTTCTCTCTAGTGCATATCTCCATCTCTCCAGGGTCTCCTCCACCTGTTCCCTACTCTCACTACAGATCACAGTATCATCTGCAAACATCATAGTCCACGGGGGACTCCTGTCTGATCTCGTCTGTCAACTTGTCCATCATCATTGCAAATAAGAAAGGGCTCAGAGCTGATCCTTGATGTAATCCCACCTCCACCTTAAAAGCATCCGTCACTCCCACCGCAGACCTCACCGCTGTCACACTACCCTAGTACATATCCTGTACCACTCTTACATATTTCTCTGACACTCCCGGCTTCCTCATACAATACCAAAACTCCTCTCTAGGCACCCTGTCATATGCTTTCTCTAAGTCTACAAAAACACAATGCAACTCCTTCTGACCTTCTGTGTACTTCTCCATCAACACTCTCAGAGCAAACATCGCATCTGTAGTGCTCTTTCCTGGCATGAAACAATACTGCTGATCACTAATCATCATGTCCCTTCTTAACCTAGCTTTCACTACTCTTTCCCATAACTTCATGCTGTGACTGATCAATTTAATCCCTCTGTAGTTACTACAGCTCTGCACATCACTCTTATTCTTAAAAATCGGTACCAAAACACTTTTTCTCCATTCCTCAGACATCCTCTCACTTTCCAAAATTTCAGTAAACAGTCTGGTTAAAAACTCCACTGCCATTTCACCTAAACACCTCCATGCTTCCACAGGTATGTAATCTGGACCAACTGCCTTTCCATTCTTCATCCTCTTCATAGCTATCCTTGCTTCCTCCTTGCTAATCCATTGCACTTCATGATTCACTATCTCCACATCATCCAATCTTCTCTCCCTCGCATTCTCTTCATTCATCAACCCTTCAAAGTACTCTTTCCATCTGCTCAACACACTTTCCTCACTTGTAAATATGTTTCCCCCATTATCCTTTATCACCTTTACCTGCTGCACATCTTTCCTAGCTCGGTCCCTCTGTCTAACCAATCAGTACAGGTCCTTTTCTCCCTCCTTAGTGTCCAGCCTTTCATACAACTCTTTATATGTCTTATCCTTAGCCTTCACCACCTCTCTCTTTGCCATGCACCTCATCTCCTTATACTCCTGTCTACTTTCTTCATCCCTCTGACAATCCCACTTCTTTGCCAACCTCTTTCTCTGTATACTCTCCTGTACTTCCTCATTCCACGACGATGTCTCCTTGTTGTCCTTCCTCTGTCCAGATGTCATACCAAGCACCTTACTAGCCATCTCCCTTACTAGCTCTGCTGTAGTTACCCAGCTATTTGGTAACTCTTCACTGCCACCCAGTGTCTGTCTTAACTCTTCCCTGAACTCCACCTCACAATTACCCTTTTTCAGTTTCCACCATTTGATCCTTGGTGCTGCCCTCACACTCCTCCTCCTCTTTTAATTACCAACGTCATCTTACAAAGCACCATCCTATGCTGTCAAACTACACTTTCCCTAGTCACCACGTTACAGTCTCCAATCTCTTTCAAACTGGCCCTCCTACATAAGATATAATCCACCTGTGTGCATCTTCCTCCACTCTTGTATGTCACCCTATGCTCCTCCCTCTTGCTAAAATATGTATTCACCTCAGCCATGTCCATCCTTTTCGCAAAATCCACTACCATCTGACCTTCTGCATTCCTTTGTTTAACACCATACCTACCCATCACTTCCTCATCCCCTCTGTTCCCTTCAGCAACATGCCCATTGAAATCTGCTCCAATCACCACTCTCTCATCCTTGGGTACAGCCATCACGACTTCATCCAACTCACTCCAAAATTTTTCTTTCTCGTCCATCGCACATCCAACTTGTGGAGCATATGCACTAACAACATTCATCATTACACCATCAGTTTCCAGCTTCATAAACATCACTCTATCCGACAATCTTTTCACCTCCAAAACACTCTTAGCATACAACTGCATGAGGTAAGTAATTTAAATATGTTGTGATAAGAAGAAATTAACATTTGAGTAGTGTTGTCCTTTAATAGGATTTTATATTCATCATGACATATAAAATCTCTTATAAGATAGATAGCACCCAGCTGGTTTATCTAGTCATGACACTATGTTTTTTTCTTTTATTCTTTTTTATAGAAACTGTATACACATTTGCTCTCACAGTCTGTTTCCCTACTTTCACTTGGATGATCAGTCAAGATTACACGGGTTCCTATTACGCAGTCAAACTTTTACAAGTTTGAACACTATATGGTTGAAACCATATGTTCGAACTTGTAAAAAGTTCAAATATGTAAAAAAAACAAACAAAAAAAAAAGGCAAAAACATAACTAACTGTTGTAAGCAGGGGGAGAAGCCCCCTTTGCACCCCCCACACCCCCCACTCTTTAAATATTCCAACTCTAAGATCGCACTACAGTGCGGAAAGGGAAGATTTCCCTTTACTGCACTGTAGTGCAATCTTGGATTTGTTATATTTAAACAGAGGGCGGTGTGGGGTTTGCAGGGGGGCTTGCCTCCTTGCTTAGTTAGTTTTGTTTTTTCTTTTTTTCTTTTTAACGTGTTCGAAGTTTTGAAACTTCAAACATAAGGGTTTGACTTTATTATATTCGAAGTTTCAAAACTTCAGTCATGTAATAGGAACCCGATTACACCACTATCAGTACCATTGTGGAGTGTCTGCATTTCTGCTGCTTGGATTTATCAAAGTCTGCTTGACCATGAATCTTCAGCTAGAGCTCAGAAGTATGGCATAAACTAAGCTTTCAGATCTTGACTTGTCATTCTCAGTACCCTTGGTGATTAGCATAGGGTGGATGGGGCCCTTACTGACTGCAAGCTATCTTATATGCAGATGACCTGGTCATTCACATACTTGACTAATGTCCCTGAGTCATTTCCACACAACTTGGTACTGATCATTATAAAATTGTCACTTGGCTTACTTTCAGACACATTCAGTGTAATATAATTGCTTGTGCTTCTCCAGTGGCTACCTACCATTTAAAATGTGAGTATAATTCTGATACTGCCACTGGAACTCTTATGAAAAAGCTTGCTTGGGTGTATACTCAAAACCTTCCTGAGGCTGTCAAAGCTGAAATTTTGAAATCTCCTTTACAAAGAGAGTTAGTTTTTGGACCATTTGTTGCAGAGGTCTTTAAAAAAGTGTGACGAGAGAGGTAAGCAGATTCAAGAAATCTCTTAAGCCTTCCTTCTCCAAGTTTGTGAAGGGTTATAATGCTTTCTCTTCAGTGTTTTTTAAACAGCAAAATAAATAAACTCAACAGACTACTGCTAAGCAAATGTTTAGAAAGCAATGGTAAGGAGGCTCCAAAAAAATAGATGCCACCCCCCCAGAATAAAGGAAAGTCTAAAAAGTTTGAATGACTGTCTGCAAGACCCACTTTCTCCCTCTTCCCTGGCAAACCTTTAATTCTTCATAAAGTCTGGACCTTCATTTCTGTTATTGGCAACAGATGAGTTCTGAAAGCAATTCATCAAGGTTACTGATTACAGTGGACTGTCTCTGTCCTTTTCTCAGGATCCCCTCATCTGTGAGACGAGCCCACCACCCTTAGTCCTGGAAAATCTTTAATTCTTCTAAAAAGTCTGAACCTCCATATCTGATTTTGTCTCTTCTATCCAGTCCTTAACAGATGGGTCTTTGGATCCAATCTCGGATCTGATTTTGGCCACTGAAGGCTTTTAGATCCCAAGCTCAGGCTCCTTCACATATCCACAACCCCATGTTAAATCAAACATAACCTCATATCTCATTTGCTGCTTGTTCGAGACAGACTCTGATCTCCTTGCTCAGGCGTGGATTGACATTTTGTAAGAATATTTTGGTTCAGTCTCTTTTCCTTTTGTAGCTATAAAATCCATATTCTTAAACTTGTAGATTCAAAAAACTTCATCTACAGTTTCTCTTTTTTCAATTTCCTGATGCCATCAGTACCATCTTTTATAAAAACAAAACAAAAAGCTTTAACTATATTTTTTTAAATATATGTAAACAACTGCAACTAACTGCCTTAATATCTTTTTAGGCACCTATTTTCTATGATCATACAGCAGGTATTAAAGGAGGCTAGAAAACCTGCTATTAAAAAAGCATGTATTAGTAAATGGAAAAAGGTTTTCTAGTTGGTGCCAAGACAGGAACCAGCAACCTTTCAGGGTTAGTGTTTCTCTGGATCTACATTATTTGTGTTACTGTTCTCTGGTTTGCCTTACTCCTCCATCAAAGTTCTTTAGTCAACCTTTTCAGTGTGTCTGTCCATGGGTTCCTTTTTTTATTGCAATCTTATGTGAAAATGTTTCTGAAAGGGGTGTTGCATATCAAGCCTTCTAGAAAACGTATGGTTCCTCCTTGGGATCTTAATTTTGCCATGGAAAAAATAACTCTTGCTGTATTTGAACCAGCTCATCAGCCTGACTTGAGATTCTTAACATGGAACACAGTGTTACTGATTCATCTGATCGCTGTAAAAATAATATCTTAGTAGGAAACTCAATCTTATCTCATTTTCCACAGAGATAGGACTTCCTTATTGTATGCCTAAATGGTATCTGTGTTTAGCATGAGTCAAGCTGTCTAGCTTCCTGTCATCTTTTCATAAACTAAAAGAATGTGTGAGAATGGATATTCCATACTTTAGATGTCCACAGACAACTCAGGTACTATCTTGACAGATTAAAATATTTTAGGAACTCTGATCAGTTGTTCATTTCTTGTAAAGGTAAGAAAAAAGGGCAACCAGTGTCAAAGCAGACTATTTCCAGTTTGTTGCCAAATGCTATTACCTTTTGTTATACCCACCACACGACAACATTTTCCATGCAGGTTCAAGGCTAATTCTACTAGGGCCTTGACTTCAAATGTGGCTTTTTGGAAATGGTTGTATTCCAGAAGTATAAAGAAAGCAGTGACTTGGTCCTCTGTACACACTTTTACAAAGCACTTTAAGCTTGATTCTTTATTCAGGTCTAAGACAGCCTTTGCTTGGACCATTCTCCAGGGGCTCCTGGATCTTCATCCTCCTCTCAGCCCATCTTAGCTATGGTAATCTAACCAGGGATATATATTTTTTCCTAGCACTGACCTTTTCAGGGTTCTAGAGTCACCATTAGTTGGCAGCTCTAACTGGTTTGGCTCCTAAACCACTCTTTTTCTTCAGCTCATTTTGAACTAACAGTTTGGATTGGTAGAAGGTACCCTTGAAACTGTGGAAGTTGGCCAGCTGTTTATATCCTTAGCAAGATGTAAACCATAAAGCTAAGGCTGCTGCAGCAGTGACCATTTGAACATCTACTGTAGTTATGTAAAGTTAGTTGGACAAATGTACTGTCCTGGGAGCTTTACCAGTGAGGACAGTACTTCTTTTTCTTTAGAGCCCCCCCACCAAAAAAAAAATTGGAATGTGGAATGAAACCTGAATACCCAGAGGAACCAACACAAACACAAGGAGGACATGCAGATTCCACAAAGTAGGCAACACACCCAAGATATGAACTGGAGGACCTCTTGCTGTGAAGCAACAATGCTATCCATTGAGCCACTGTACCACCCTAGAGAGAAACAGGAGAAGGTGAAATACATATAACTTTACAGAGACAGCTTAGTGATAGAGGGTACGTAGATGGTCAGACCAGATAGACTCAAGTGGTCCTTACCTGATATTGTTTTCTTTTAAACAGTTGTTAGTATTTGTTTGCTCTTTATACATTTTATTATAGAAATGTGTATTATTTTGTAATTCTTTTTATTCTTCTTCCTTCTTTTCAAGGAAAGTTTAAATGAACAATCAGAGCCCAACCAGTCATTTCCAACAACTGAAACCTTCACCACCAAGAATGGGAAAGTATACTCACTCACTGAACCTGAACATGGGAACCCTCTTCATGAGACATTTATAACTGAATCTTTTGAGGAAGAAAAATCACAAGTCTATTTGGAGCAGGTTATCGTACCAGAAAGTGTATTCATTCACCTAAGGAAGAGGTTAGTCCAAAACCTGGTCAACATGTACGTTACAAAGACTAGTGTTGTACTGCATTAAATTGTCTCACTAAATTTCAGGAGTTAGAAACCCTGGTATACATTAAGCTTTTTTTTCATAACCAATAGTATGAATGTACAGATTTATCATAGTAACACTTATCTGTCTTGCCACAGGTAGTTGTTTGACCAGAAACAGTAAGCAGTATTAAAAGAAATTTTGAAAAGTGAATTTTCAGTTACTAAAGATTTGAAGAAGTGGGCATTAACACTACTTCAGATCTTAGCATCACTCTTTGAGTACACTGATGCATATGGTTCAGCCACGTCTGAGTAATTTTAAGTTAACTCAGTGAGTATCACCGCTGTGTTTATGACTGTTGTCGTTCAAACCTTTTGACTTTACATAACTGTTGTTTAGTTCTGCTTTACTTTACAGTGTAGTATTAGCAAGAATATTCCTCTTTGTTGGTCATGAAATACTTACAATCCTCGTTAAGATGATCTTTATATTTCAATCAGACTTGGTCTAGGTCCAGTGTCTTTACAGAAACTTTTAGCTTTCTGATGTTATTATGCTTACCACAGCAGTTTAAGTGGCTTAGGTAGATTGCCCTAATAGCCAGTAACTAAAGATCATGTATTTATTTTAGTAATGAACAGGAGTGATGTACTGTCTAAGAATTTCAACAATGTTTCACCTCACAGCTACCCAGGCAGAATGTAAACAGTTCATCTCCCATGCTCCTGCTTGTAAATGCTTCATCTCCTTGCTTACATTTATCAAGGTTACCAGGACTTGTCAGAGATTTGGGATGCGTGGCTAGGCTTAAAAAGGCCCTAATGGTCATTAGCCTAGTACACACCTATGAACCTATATGCATGAATATCTTGGATTTTGTTAAGTATGCATCTAAAATTCATGTTTTGGAGCAAGGGTTTTTTTTTCAAAGGCAAATGGGGAAGCAGATCTAAAAGCATTTGTAGTTGTGTTGACTGAGTTGTTGTTTAGTGATGCAGAATGTCACCTCTGAGTTTCTGGTTGGAATTATTGTGTATGAAAGTGTACAGCCATTCACATTTTAGCTTAGGTTTTACTGACATTTTTGTTGGTAAGGAATGTAACTTAATATATCTGTAGATGAAGAGGTCAGAGGAAGTAAAATTAAGGTGATATGCTGGGGGAGTTTGAGGAGAGTAATGGTGTGGTAAGTATGCGTTATTAGGGATAATATTTATCAGTAGTGGAGAGATCTGATAGCTACTCAGGTGGGATAATGCAGTGAGTATACAAAATAGTGTTTTGGTTAGAAGCATTGTCATTAAGCCTTTGATGCAACTTATTTCTTCCATGAAGAAAATAAATACCACTATACTGATTTCTTTCCCTTTGATTTCTCTTCAGGCCATAGTTGGGTCTAAAGATTGGAAAAAGAAAGTTCTAAAATCCATCACAGAGTATCCCTAAGACCCCTGGAAAATTCAGTTATTTTCTCCAAAGTTAAGACATTTTAGTGTCAACCATAACCCCTGTGATGTTACATATTTGGCCAGCCGTCTCTGTGTGTCACTTTGGATATATGAAAAGGTGGCATCCCTAATTAGAATTCATTCAGGAAGAAAAAAAGTTGCATCAATGGCCTAATAACATTGCTTCTAAGTAAGATGTTGATGAGACAGATATGTGTTTCAGAGGATCTCCATGCTCTGGAACAGGCTTCTCCTCCATGTGAAGCTGAGTCCATCCCTAACCCTGTTTAAGCATAACCTTGACCAATGGATGGGAAATAGGAAATTCAGCTTGGATCTAGCCTCCATGTCTCTGATAAACAGGAACAGACAGTAATGCCCAAACTAACATACCCTCCCCCACATAACAACTAGAAACTTCCTAAGTAACATACCCCCTCCTAATAAATGCCCATGATACATAGGGACACAACTGGGTTGGATTGCATGACTAGGTTTATAAAGGCCTGGTGGTCATTAGCCTTGTATATAACTATGAACCTGTGTACTTAAGGAAAAGATGGAATGCTTCAAGGTCTTGTCAAAGCATGCACACAGTATTATTCTGTTTTAAAGTTAAACATCAGAAGTCTACTAACCTTTGATTCTGTCATCCAGATTGTATGGAAATGGATGTGTTGTACAAGATTACAAAAAGAATGGTGTATGCCAGGTGATTTAAGAACTGAATGGCTGACAGCATATGCCTTCAAGTGGTTTACCAAAAGTCTGCATTCATTGATTTATATTGAAAAATCTGTTGGACCTTCTGACCTTCAGGAGCTAAGTCTAACAGGGATCCTGTTCATAATCAGATACAAATAGATTAGTCAGACTTCTGGGGCAGTTTTATTGAACAAAAGTAATTTATAAGCATTAAACTTGATTCAGAGTGTAACATGATTTATAGTGGATGCCTTAATAAATGTAGACCATGGCAAGGCAGACTGCTTATTCTGTTTGAACAAGGATATATTTTTAAATTGTTTTTATTGAAAATTTAATAACAAAACATTAATATATGATAATTGAAATATAAAAATGCATATCTAAAAGTACAATAATAAACAACCAAAAATAACTATTTACAATGGTGTCTACTATAAAACAAAACTTTTTAAACAAAAAAAGAAATGTGTTGGGTAATTGTTAGTTAATTATTAAAGTCCATTTATCCAGCAGTTCTTTGAATTTCAGCCATATATTATGTGAAGAGGTGTTTTTAGATGTTCTTGTATTGATCATGATAAGTACAAGATAACAAACTTCAGATGCCAGATGTACAAATTCCTTTATAGTAGGGGTAGTCTGATTCTTCCAGTTCGTTGTGATGATTTTTCTTGCTCATGTTAAGATACCCCATAAAAGAGGGTATATAATTTTCATCACACAAGTGGGACTAGGTGTATTAAATAAAATGAGACATTTGGTCAGTGTAAATTTATCATTAAAAACAGACTGTAAAAGAGAATTTATATTATCCCAAAATGTTTTAAGTTTCATACAATTGTAAAACATATGCTGCTAGTCAGCTTTGACATTTAGTTCACATTTCCAGCATCCTATGTCTTTATTATACATTAGTTCATTGCTATGTGGTGTGATAAAGGTTCTATGTAAGAACTTCCAAGACAGTATCCTCCACTGTAGTGATGAAGTAGTTTGTTTTGAAGATTGGAGTATTAGTTTTTTTTTTATCATCTTCCCTTGGGTATTTATTATTAACAAGTCCAAAATAATCCCAATAGCATCCCCTGTGACATACTGTTGATTTTTTAAGTACCTGATATACTTTAGATAGAAGTCCCTTTCCAATTATATTCTGGTGCATTAGAATAATGAGTACATCAATGAATGTGGGGAAAGAATTTCTGTTGGCTGCATTAGATTAATCTTATGTTCAACTAATTGTCTACAGTTATGAATTTCTAACCACATATCTTTGCTTAACACAAACTTATTAGTGATATGGTCAACGTTTTGTAACTTCTCATTGTCTAATAATTGATACCAGTATAACAGGTTTTGTCTTTAAATGCGTTGTTAAATTAAATGTATTATACTATTTTGAGTATAGGCAATTGGAAATACAAAGAAAATGCATGCTTTATATTCAGGGTTCCTGAAAATGAAAATTTAAAGGAGGTTATTACCGTATTAATAGAGTTAACTGGTTTATTTTTGTTTTCTATAACATTGTCTTTTACTAACCAACGGAATTTATTAGTAGCTATTATAGTATGATATGATTTTGTTAAATTATTGGATTTACACCAAATACCTCCCTGAATATCTTTCCATTTGGTATTATAATTGATATTTAATCAATAAATTATCTTAACATTTGATGATAAGGAATATAATTCTAAATCTGGAAGACCAATACCACCCAATGTCCAGTCTCTAATGTGATGGTTTAAAGTCAATCTATGTCCATTAGGAAACCATAAAAATATCAAAAACAAAGAATTATATTATTTTATATTTTGGGGGGAGTGGGAGGGATAAAGATTGTATTATAAATGGAACTTTAGGAAGGATCATCAATTTAGTTAAGGAAAGCCTCTTCCATAGTGAAAAAAATATTCCATTTATTAAGAGTTTGTTTTATGGAATTTAAGTTATTATTATAATTAAGGGTTGTTATAGCTTTAATATTATCAGGCACAATTATCCCTAAGTAAGTGAGTTTACCATATTTCACAATGTATTTATGTTATTTCTTATCTATTGTATTATTATTATTATAATTAACATGCAGTATTTTAGTCTTATTCTTATTACAAATGATTCCCAATTTTGTCTGGAATATTTCCATTGCTTGGAGTACTGCAATAAGAGAAGAACTTCAATCCGTCAACATTAATAGGATGTCATCTGCAAATAATTGTATTTTGGGGATTAGATCATTATTTATTAGTATGTTTTGACGTTTTTATTTGAGCTTGTATAATTTGCAAATGGTTCCATAACTAGAGCAAAAAGCAATGGGGACAAGGGACAACCCTGTTTAGTACATTTCGTAATCATGATTGATTGGGAAGTATATGAGCCTATCTTAATGTATGTTGTGATGATGTAAGGTATTGCCAGCTATGCCAGGTGAAGTAGAGCAGTGAATGTGTAACATATGCCAGCACAACTAGCTGGAATTTTGTAAAGAATTATATGTCATCTGTATATCAAACTGATCTGTACAGATGCTTGTGTTTAAAATGTATTTGTAAAGTTGCTTGTGTTAAAAATGTATAAACAGTGTGTCCTGCTGGACAGTAGAAGAAATGTACAATTATTATTGTAACCATTGAAATGTATATATTGTAACAGAGGATACTGGAAGATAACACGTTAATCTCAATCCACCTGAATTAGAAAAATAGTAAGAAATTAAATTACTGGGCCCAGGCCATAAAGATTTTATCTCACAGTTTTGAATTAATACAGAGATGCAGTATCTGTAAGAAGTATGGTTTATTAGCTCCTGTAAGGAAGAGTGGAAATTTTTTATGGTTTTATGACTTTTGGAAGCTGCATCAGATCTTAGCAAGCTCTATGTGTGTATTATTGACACATATGTGCCAACTCCTGGCAGTTTCTAGCAATGGGGGTTGCATGGGAACCAGAAATCAGATGACCAGATGTGTGTTATGTCATTCTGTAATCCATCACTAAAATAATGTTTGAATACTAGCTGAGACTGAAGTCTCAGAGTAATCTGTTTTTGTAACCTGACAAGGAAGGACCCCTCACCTACTTCATCTTGCCTTGCTTCAGCAAGCAACAAGGGAAGAATAATTCTTTAGATCAGTCAGGAAAATATAGTGAGATTAGTTAAGTACTGCTTTTTTTCTTTAACCATGTGAACCTGTCCACCTGTGTTATTTTTAATATTTCCTGTGAATGAAACTCTGGTGTTTATTGTAAATATTAGTATTTATGTGTTCTTTTATTATTTATTATTAAGTATATTTAAACTTTTCATTGTGGTAGGTCCTTCAGAGAATATTTAACCTTTGAGAGCACTTATATCTATTGGTGACACTGTGGCCACTCCTGAAAGCCTGGCTGGTTGGACAACATTACCATTTGTATTAATATTAATTTCACTCAGTATAATTGGATACCCTTGTAAGAGTCTTAGAGTAGCTGGCTTTGGAGTGTCTGGTGGCAGTGCAGCTACTTTATAGTCTGGGCAGAAGGGGTAATAGTTAATAAATCTGTATCAGCAGGTGTGTGTGTGTGTGTGTGTGTGTGTGTGTGTGTGTGTGTGTGTGTGTGTGTGTGTGTGTGTGTGTGTGTGTGTGTGTCTGGAAATCAAATCTCAAAGTGTGTGTGTCATCTACTTGGAGCAGAGAAATTAAGCCCTGGTTTCACAGAGTGTGTGTGGAGAACTTGGCTTGAACACTCATCCAAGGTCTCAGCTTTATAGCTGTGCCAGTGAGGAGTCTGATTGGGGACCTGGAGGAAGACAGATTGAGAAACCCATACCCCAGACATTGTGTGTTTGCTGTGTGCTCTTAAGGAAGTTGTGCTTCACCCAGAGAGCCGCATCTGGAAATAGGGGGTTATCCATTTTTGTTCCAAATGAATGTCCCTGTCCAGTGCCAGTGGCAAGGAGTCAGGCTCTATGATTACTGGCCCAGAGTGGGGACGTCACATATGCAAAGGAGTTTTCATAGAGAAATTTGATTAAGTGTAAGAAATTGTTTGAAAATTTTCATTCCTCCAGTACTAATAGCAAGTACTTCCAATTAACTGAATCAAATACAATATTGATATCCAGACTAACCAAAGTTAGTTCTTTTTTTTATTATTAGTATAATCAATTATTGAGCAAATGATATACTTCAGTAGCAAAATTTAATCAAAGTGGGAGAGTTCTTGGATACTGTTTTGGTAAGAGAGAGCTACATTTTAAAGTATCTTCCTATGTGTGCTTTACTTCTCAGAATGTTATGAAATTTTTGCATTAATTTGAGATTCAAGTTTTATTATCATCTTAGTGGCCAGTTTACAAAAATGTTTGGCTATGTTCTAAACAGTTTTGGACTTTCCTTCTCACTTGTTTCCATTTCATGGAGATAAAACTTCATCTTCCTTTAGCTGAAGTACTGCATTAAGTCAGATACTATAACTTCAAACCATAACTCATTTTTAACATTTAGGAGCCTTCTTCCTGAGCTTGTGACTGAAATCACCTTCTTTTATATTCCATTTTGGCAGTTTTTGCTTTGAAGTCTCCATTCTCATGGATGTGGCCAACATTGTCTGCATGTGCCATTATGCTGTGCTCTGCAGGAGGAGAGCAGGCCTCACCTCTGAGCCCAACAGTTCTTTTCTGCATCAAAGTTTGGATTTTTATCCTGGCTTATGTTGGGGGAAATGTGCCTGCGTTCAGAGTCTAAAGCACTAACAGCTTTTAAGTGTCCATGTGACACCAGTTGCAAGTCTTGACTCACATTAGCATTGTCTGTACTTCCTCAGGAAACAGCTTAATATGAACCACTGCCAGAAGTGCCAATGATTCAACCCAGCCACCTGCAGATAAAAGAGAGCTAGCTTGGAAATTGACATGTGTCCATGTCCAGCCTTGTCTTTTTCAGAGTGCCATCAGAAGTTCAAAGAAACTGAGGACAGACAGTGCCTGCACCTTCTTGGTAGTAAGCCCATTTCAGAGATAGCTCTCCTGTCTCCACATCATCACATTACTGTTGACTAGCAAGAGCTTGGACTTGCACCTGTCTTTCACCTTCATTAATGGCAAGACATCTAGAGGAGATATGACTCTGGTTTCAAGAGTGAAGGGTGGATACCAGACTGTAATCTCTTCTCTTCCATGAGTTCATCAGCTGAAGTGTACACAGGAGTGGCTTGATCCTAATGTATAGCATCTGGAAGCAGCTTGCTTAATGAGTCATATTGAAAAGAATCCAGTCAGATTTCCCAATCTAGCTGTCATGGTTCACATCATACTCTTATAAAAATTGAAGTCTGGCTGGGCCTTTACATGCAGGTATAGGAGCATGCCCTTAGTAATCATATTATGATGTTAGTACAGGGACTGGACAGGCAATCCACCCTCATACTGCAATCAACAAGCCTTCTGCAAGTGCTAGCTTCCTATTACCTGACAGCTTGTGCATGATTGTTGCACGCATGACCTTACACATATCAAATGCACTCTCCTGCTAGAGCTGTGAGGGAGAATGGGGGCAGGGCACCCATCCTCTTAGCTTAATATGAGAATTCAGAGGATCCAGTGGCCGTTATTTGGGAGACAGTTGAAAACAGAGGTTCCCTCACCCTACAGCTGCCTAAAAGATATCTCTCCTTTAGACAAACCATAAGGCTAATAAATTCTTCCATAGATTTGCTTCTGACTCTTATTTCATTTAGCAAGAAACAATTAAAAGAACATCTGAGGAAGAAGGAGAAACATTAGCCATATGCTCCCATGGAGCTAGTTATCAAGGATTCCTTATATGCATCCTGAAAGCATCAGAATTCTGTTCCTGAAACAGCCGTGAAAGTAGATGCTGTCTGTGAGTCCCAAAATGAATAGAATGAGATCTTGACAAGACTTCACACAGCCTAGAAACCACTGCACTTTGCTACTTTGCCAACAGTAAATGAGGTTATAAAGCCTTGAGCAGGGTGGGTAACAGAGTTTTGTCCTCTGCAACTA
Source organism: Protopterus annectens (assembly GCF_019279795.1). Taxonomy (NCBI): domain Eukaryota; kingdom Metazoa; phylum Chordata; order Ceratodontiformes; family Protopteridae; genus Protopterus; species Protopterus annectens. Next base: position 6,331,906 of record NC_056750.1, read on the forward strand.
TGCTTGTCTAATATGTCCAGATTGTGGCCCTCCCTGATAGTTCACACAGTGAAAAGCTTTCCTTCCTCTTGGAGTGTGGGCTGAAGGAGGAGGTCATCAAGACTGCCTCTGTGGCATCCATATCAGAGTTACCCTTGACTGTTTGTAGTCTTTAGTGTGCTGATGCCATGGCTATAGCAGCAGGCTCAAGCATAATATGTCCTCCTGCAAACACAAGATGAGGTGGTCTAACCTCAGAGCCTCATTTAAGGGGAAGTTTTATTCAGCTGTTCTTTATGGGATGTGGTAGATGACATCTTGAATGGGAAACATGCCATCATCACCTTTATTACATCTCATTGCCTCCCTTACCCTTTTTCTCCTTCTCCAAGTTTGATCTAACTCTCTGAATAGAACAAGTTTTTTCATTAACCAGAAATGACACTCAAGTATCATTAGGTCTTGTACCCTCCAGTGGTGCCAACCAAATTGCCCAAGAGAATGACTCCCACTGACACAACAGCTGCAAGCCTATCATCTAAGACTGACTATACATATGCTTCTCTGAAGTTGCTATAGTATTGAAAGTCATTACTTTTTCAGTATGGTCACAGCAGAACATATCTTACAACTTTTACATCCTCCCCAAAAGTGCTCCACTAAGACCAAGCCATCGCCACAGAACTCTTGGAACAGTCCCAGACAGTAGTCCTTATTTATTTATGTTATGTTTGTTATATTATATTATATTGTATTGTATATTGTATTGTATTATATTATATTATATTATATTATATTATATTATATTATATTGCATTCTTTTTTTTCTTTCAGCTACTCCCATTAGGGGCCACAACAGTGGATCATCTGTTTCCATTTCTTCCTGTCCTTTGCATCATGCTGTGTCACAACAACAACCTGCATGTCCTCTCTCACCACATCCATAAACCTTATCTTAGACCTTCCTCTTTTCCTCTTACCTAGCAGATCCATCCTTAGCATCTTTCTCCCAATATATTCAGCATCCCTCCTCAGCACATGTCCAAACCAATGCAATCTCGCCTCTCTGGCTTTGTCTCCAAACAGTCCAACCTGAGCTGACCCTCCAATATACTCATTTCTAATCCTGTCTATCCTTGTCACATCCAGTGCAAATCTTAGCATCTTTAACTCTGCCACCTCCAGCTCTGACTCCTGTCTTTTCATCAGTGCTATCCTCTCTAACCTATATAACATAGCTAGTCTCGCTACCATCTTGTAGACCTTCCCTTTCACTCTTACTGGTATCCGTCTGTCACAAATCACTCCTGACACTTCTCCACCCTGCCTGCACTTTATATTATATTTTATTTATTTATTTTAACATTTGCTTACCAGGGTAAAACACTGATCAGTTTCAACCAGTCTCAGGCTCGGGGTGGATTGAGTTAATTAAACAAGCAAAACATACATAGGGATACACAGAATGAAAGAAACTATACAAGTATTCGTGAGTTATCATAATAAGTTGTTATCTGAAGTGAGTACAGGACGTTCATATCTGAGGACTAGTTGTCATTAAAAACAGTGAAGGATAGTGAGTAGATGGTATAGTTAAGAGCCTGTGAGAAATTTTAATAGAAAGAAGCAGAAAGTACATAACCTTGAAATAGACTTTAGACATATTTACAGAGTAAATGGTTCTGCATTGCAGTGGGCTAGTAAATGTGAATAGCCTATTGTGTGAGTCTTTGGTCGGGAATAATTTAAGTGATGTATTCTGACTCAAGGCATTTGCATTTACTTTGTCCTAACAGGAACCATTTATGTGGGGGTCAGATGTTGGAGTAATTGGAGGTGTCAATGATGTCCACTGGAAGAGATTACCATAATTTTGGGGACAAGATAGAGAAGTATTGTTGAGTGCAGTATGATTTTGTTCTGTGTCTTTGTAGAACTGAGTCAGATGTTAACTGGCTTCAGAGGCTTTAGTTTGGGAGTGGTAATGTTAATGAGCCCTATGGCTAGTGGGATGATGTGTCCTGGTTGAGAAGTCTGAAGAACATGGATCCCAGGAAAATTTATTTTTATTTATTTTATTTAACATTTGTTAACCGGGAAAGTCCGACTTGGAACTAAGCCAATTTTCAGTGCCGGTCCTGGGAGAAATGCTCCAGACACATGTTTTGTAACGTGGGAGGAAACCCACACAAATGCAGGGAGGACATGCAGACTCCGCACAGAAGGCACTCCAGCTGAGAATTGAACCGGAGAACCTCTTGCTGTGAGATGACAATGCTACCGCTCCACCAATGTGCTGTCCAGTGCCTCAACTGGGTTATTACTAGCTTCCTTATCTCAATAAATGTGGTGCTGGTGGAGAAGGTGCTAACACCACTATTTACAAAATTTAAAATTGTCCACCTAACAAGGGAAGTGACAGTATTATGCTTCAAATGTGTCAAACGTTCAATCCCTTCCACTAAGCGAGCACTGGTGGAGAGTTTTACACTGTTGTTACTTGTGAAATAAAAATAAGACTAATGGGAACACAACATATTAAACTATAACGAGTTATTATTTTTGAGGTTTTTTTTAGTATTTGAAACTTAAAACTGGTAAACAGCAGGGTATAATGGGCAGTTCATGCTGTGCTCCAGTTTGACAGAAAGGCAAAAGATTTGATTTGGCTAATGCAGAAATGTTGATAATACAAGCGAGGAAATATTGCTTATTCTTCTTTAAAAGATGTCATTTAATTATTCTGTTCTTCCAAAAGCTCAGCAGAAATCACCTTTGATTAATATTATGATAACATGCAGCGCAATAACCCCAAACACTATGCATTATATTCAGGTTGCACTATCTGCAGCATAAAATCTTTGCTTTCCAGCTTGAAAAATGAATGCCTGTTAAAGGAAAACTGTACCTAAATACAACATTCAACTTCTGAATTGCACCATAGTTAGGATGTTTGCAAGAAAAAGGCTTTTTAACCTGCAACATATTTTAACTGAAGGAAAAAAAGCATACATAGTTCAGTTTATTGTAAGGTTTGAAAATAACATTTTACTCCACGTGAACATCAGTGAGAGGTATAGACCCCCTTACTTGCACAGTAAAGAACTGGCAAGGCAAGTCAAAACTTTTTTTCTTCAGATAAACTACACACACTACAGATATTATATTTCCTCCTCAGACATTTCTACAGATTTTATTATCTTTGTATACTCATCACACCTTTCTAGTAAAACACAAAACTAGGCAATGGGCTGGTCATCACATGTCTTCAGAGCTTGCTGAGCAGTCACCAAAGAAATTTTCAAGAGAGGTAGTGCAGTGACTACAAAAGATGGAAGAGAGTGAGGAGTTGCTAAATGAACTCCTGGGATACTGTACAACCCCCTGAAACCTGGGACTTTAAACTTAAAGTGTGCAATATTTTTAATATGCTATCTTTAATCTGCTGAAACACCCAGGAAAGCAAATACCCTTTTCAGTGTGGACATTTGAACACTAATTTCAAAGTAATGTTCTTCAAATGCAAGCACAATTTCCAAATTATAGTTATCTTTTGACTATTGTGAGAATTAGGTTAGTTCAGGTTAGTTTTAGCTTGAACTGGCATATTTGACCTTTGAAACAGTGTAGCAGTAGTGTTCATTACAGAAGAAGTTGACAATAGAACAGCAGACTTTATGGATATAGTTTGGAGTTGCTTGAGGAGAAAGCAAATGGAGGCAACCCATATTCTTGGTGGGATATTCAAACTCCCTTTCCTGTGGCTGCCCTGGCAAGTGCGGAGAGAAACTTTGACAGTTTATGTGCCCAGAAAATTAAATGGTTGGTTCTGTCTCTGAGTTTCCGTATGTGGTCTTAGAAGTTGTGGAACTGTTTGAGCCAAATGCCTAGATTTGGTTGTCTCGATAATGTGGTTAGATTGGCCTATAAATATCGAGAGCAGGTGAACATTTTGTTAGCATTATGTTGGTGTCAAATGTCATGGAATTTTTTTTTCCTATTGAAAATCATTTTTTTTTTAGGCAGGCCAATTGTTTATTTCAGGGTTGGTTTGCATTTCCTGATGTGCTATCACCATGTGATCAGCATATAGGATGAGGTGAAGAAATAGTAGGCCTACAGGTACCATACTGATGAAGATTGAGAAGATGAAAGTTTGAGGTTAGGGCCTTGTGGGATACCTGATCTAGTAGAGGCACAGTGAGAGAAATAGACAAAGTAGTCTATTATGGTTCAGAATGACCTGTCAGTGGGAAAGTTTGGGACCAGTGAGAGGCTAATAGGGTAAGTCCAATGCCAAGGAGGTGGGTCAGTGGAATAGAGTGGACATCTGTGTCAGAGGCTTGGGTTAAGTCAATGAAGATGGTCCCAGTTAGGTTGCCTCTCTCCATGTTGGTTAGAATATCATCCATCAGGGTTCACGGGGCAGTCATGGTTCTCCTCCCTGACCAGACCCCATGCTCTTTGCTGGACAGTAAGTGATACTTTTGCAGGTAGGTGGTGAGTTGGTTATATGTCAGATTTTCAAGGATTTTCCCTTGTGTGAAGAGTATAGAGTGGCCTGAAGGCACTGGTGTGTTGTGGTTTAGGTTCTTTTGGGATAGGCCTGACTAGTTGCAGATTTCCATATTGCTGGCATAGTATTTGTAGTGAGGCACAAGTTATAGATGTGGGCTAGTGGAATGATATAGATACCATGGACAGAGGTTAGCAACAAGAGTGGGTGTGTGTCATGTGGCCTTTGTTCTAACAGGGGAAGGATTTGCTTAAGAGTGATCCTAGTGAAGTAAAATGGTGGGATGTTTTCTGGTGAGCTGGAGGTCATTTCTCTAGAAGTCTGGATGGAGTGTGAGGTTAAAGAGAGTCTGGTAAATTATTTCAAAAATTCTGTAGGAGGTAGGTTGCCATTGTAAGAGGAAAGGTTGCTGCTCGTGAAGAGATTTTTAGTGGTAGTTCTGCATGTTAAGATTATTTACTTCTTGCCAAAACCTTTTGGTGGAGTGCCGAGGGCAGGTTAATTTTGTGATTAAGCATGTGGTTTTGTGTCTGTGAATTGCTTGTTTGGTAATATGCAGGATTGTTACTAATCTTTTATTTTGTGGTATGGAGTTTGATGTTATGTGATCCTATCTCGCCTACATTCTGTACTGATGGGTTCGGAGCCGATCCTCGGCTTCGACTCGGCACGCTATACTATAGAGCGAAGTCTCTAATTGGCTGAGCTATTCCATATCCCAGGATGCACCACCACTACTTCCCCAGATCTCGTTTGCCGCTTGATAGCAATAGACGTGGTCTCGACTTGGCTGGGCTAAGTACTCTTTACTGACAAGTTTTCTGTCAGAATTTTCTTAAAATTCACCCAAAAGCTGTTTTAACAGCTACTTGTTTGCTTGTGAGTGTTTTCGATAGATTTTTGTGGTAGAGTTTTTTCGTAGAGCTAGTTTCCCGCTCAGGACACCCTCGCGCTCTTTTTAGGGCTTATATTTAGCCTTATATTTAGCCTTATTGGTATAAGTTTTTCTCTAGCTATAACCTTGTGACGTGTTCTTCAGCTAGTTGTTCTTGTGTGTTTATTTTCCTCAGAGTCAAGGTCCCGTTTGAGTTAGAGGGGCCTTGTCCTCGCGCTCTAGCAAGAGCTGTGTTCTTTTGCTCATCCCGTTTAAGTTAGAGGGACTGAGCACTTTTGTGTGTAGTGTTATTTAGTTTTTAGTCCCTTTATTGCGAGTTATGTATATATCATGTCGAAGGAACACAGGCCTTCGGGCTTTAAAAAATGTACCAAGTGTGGGTACAAAATGTCAATTACGGATGATCACTCCCTATGTGTTTATTGTCTAGGCCCTAAGCACCTTCAAGAGTCGTGCAGTGTATGCCACGCTTTTTCTTCTCGTGTCCTCCAAGAGAGGAAAAATAAATTGATATTGAAAGGGATGATCACCCCTTCCTTTGAGGAGGCTTTATCTTCTTCCCCCTCTCCTTCCAGGAAGAAGAAGTCTTCGGCTCCGACCAGTCCGTCGGAGCCGACAGCAAAGAAATCAAGGCAGGCTTCTCCATCGGCTCCACGGACTTCGGAGCCGAGGTCGGAACAGTCTGCCTCGATGCCTCCAGCCTTGACTCCTCTGTCCTCGGAGCCGAGCGCTCGAGCATCGAGAGGTGGGTCACCTTCTTCGGTTCCAATGGTTTCGGAGCCGAGGAAGGTCTCACACTCAGACTCTTCTACCTCGGCGCCGAAGTCCCCGTCAGCTCCGAGGGAAATTGCTGTGCTGGTGGAATCTCCCTCGGCGCCGATATTACTTGAGACTATTCGGAGCCAGTCCCCCAGTCTTTCGGAACCGGCGGAGAAGTCAACTCGGGCCCGATCGATCTCTTCTCGGTCCTCGAGGATGTCCGATTCGGATATTGACAGGGTGCTTCAAAGGCTGTTTCAGTCTCCAGTCTTCCAAAAGTTAGTCTCGGCTCCAGCCCAGTTGGCTCCGGAGCCGATTGTCCACCCTGTTATCTTGGTTCCTCCTCCAACAGCCTCGGCACCGTTGGAGTCGGTGCTGGTGGAGCCAGTGGAGGTCTTCGGGTCGGCTCCGACCCTTACTCCAACCCCGACCTTCGGGTCGGAGTTCGGTACAAGGACCTCCTCGGTCGGCCCCAGGGGTGACGTTTCGGGCCCGATGCTTTCAGTTCTGAGCCTCCCTCTCGGTGCATCGGCTGCGGGAGTGCCTTCTACTGTTGTGGCCTCGGGGGTCGAACCTTCCAAGGCTCGGGGGGTCCGCCCTTCAGGGCCATGAGGAGTGCCTTAGCCAAATCTTCCTTCGCTACCTCCACCATCTCTCCAACACCTTCCCTTGGCATGGAGACTTGTTCCTTTGTTGTCCCCCTGTCTCAAGACAGCAGAGCCCTGGGGCCTGAGGTCATCCCCATCGGGGATTCCTCCCTTCCTGGGGGTCCTTCCGAGGCTTCTTTGGAGGAACCTCCCAGGAAGAGACAGTGTAAGAGGAAGCACGTCGACTCGCCTGATGAGTCTCTCACCTCGGACACCGACCTCGATGATGCGGAGGCGTCCCCCAAGTCATCCTCGGATGATGTCTCCTTTGTGGACATCTTAGAAATCCTCAAGCAACGAGGCGACTGGCAGTCCAAACCCCCTTCTGCTGAGGAGTCGGTCTTCCTCAAATCCTTCAGGGCTCAGCCTTCCGCCTCCTGGGTTTCTCCGCCCTTCGATGAGCTCCTGGATTTGATCTCTCGAAGGGCATGGGAACACCCGGATTCTGTGGAACCGGTGCCAGCTCGCCCGAATAAATTCCTGTCAGCCCCCCCTGAAAAGGAATTCTTATCTAAAGGTGTGGCCGTAGATGCCCTGGTGGTGGCATCTGCTACCCAGCAAGATGTGGCAGAGGCTTTGACGTCCGTCCACCCTCCTAATAAAGAGTCCAGGAGTATGGATCGGTATGGAAAGCGCACCCTTACTTCAGCAGCCTTTACTTTAAGGTCTCTGAATTACCTGACGCACTTCACCAGACTTCAGAGGGATCTGATCAAGGAACTTTCAGATACCCTCTCTGGTAACCTACCTGAGCAGTTGGCCCAGACGGTTAGCTCTCAGTTGGCTACTCTATCATCAATATCGAACTCGTCCATGAGGCTCATTTCATATGCGGCCGAGGGTAAGCGGCAGTACAGGTGTTGCTCTAAGGAGACAAGCCTGGCTCCACCTGTGTCATTTTGCAGAGGCCTTCAAGTCTTCCTTTGCTGACGCTCCCTTTGATGGGTCCTCCTTGTTTGGACCCAAGGTAAAGGACACCTTGACCCGCTGTGAACAACAGGGTAAGACTTTGACTGCCGTAGGAGCACGGTTTTCCACTCCCTTCCGGCCTTATCCCAAGGCTAGAAGAGGGGGGAAAATGTGGTTCTGCAAATCTCAGAAGACTTACCCCTCACAGCAGGATGATCCCCCTTCTAGAGGCAGAGGGGGGGGTTTCAGGAAGACGCTGTCCCAGAGGTGGCAGAGGCCCCCGCAACACTGGAGACCGCGAGTCCTTTCGTGGCTCCTCAACCTTCCAGCATCCCTGAAGGATTGCCCGACTGCGCTGCTCCGGAGCCAGTCGGCGGTCGTTTTTCGAGGCACCTAAAGGCCTGGCAGAATATCACTCAGGACCGATGGGTGCTCCGGATCATTGCCGGAGGTTACAACATTCCTTTTTCACAGCCCCCCCCCCCCACTATCCCGAAAAATCTCGGACCCACCACCCAGTCAATGGGATCTCGCAGCCATCGAAATTTCAAAGCTGCTTCAAAAAGGAGTCATCCAACCAGTCCCCGAATACCAGACCGGATTAGGGACTTACTCAAGATTCTTTTTGGTGCCAAAAAAGACCGGGGACATGAGGCCCATCTTGTATCTCAGCAAGCTCAACCGTTCTGTCAAAAAGTCCAAGTTCCGGATGGTCACCTTACAATCCATACTCCCACTACTGGAGAAGGATGTTTGGATGTGCTCCAAAGATCTCAAGGACGCCTATTATCACATCTTGATAGATCAGGCGTCCAGGAGACACGTGCGCTTCAGCCTGGGAGACAGTCATTTCCAGTTCTGTGCACTGCCCTTTGGTCTCACCACAGCCCCCAGGGTGTTCACCAAATGTTTGGCAGTGGTGACTGCTCACCTGAGAAGTCTAGGATTCCAGGTGTTTCCATACCTAGACGACTGGCTCCTAACTGCCACCTCCAGGCGTCTACTCTTACGAAACCTAGCGGCCACTATTTCTCTAGGCGACTCCCTAGGAATCACCTTCAATTGGGCAAAGTCTGTGTTGCTGCCATCTCAGCGCATACGGTTTATCGGAGTAGAGATAGACTCAAAGCAAATGCGGGTCTATCTTCCTACATAGAGGATAGAAACATTACAATCTCAAGTTCGAGCATTGCTCTCCAAACGCCGAGCCCCAGCAAGGATGGTCCTACAACTGTTGGGTTCCATGTCGGCTACCGTTCTCCTAGTCCCCTTAGCAAGATTGCACATGAGAATTCTCCAGTGGCTCCTGTCGGTCCAGTGGTCGTATCAGGATCTTCCTCTCAGTCACCTTATTATAATCACGGAGACGTGCAAACAGGACCTCCGTTGGTGGCTTCTCTCCTCCAACCTGGATCAGGGGCGACCCTTCGTTCCTCCTCCTCCAGTGGCCAACCTTGACTATGGATGCCTCTCAGACGGGGGTGGGGGGGACATTACCTGGGCAGGTCAGTCCAAGGCAAGTGGCACCCCGACGAGAGTTCCCTACACATCAGCATACTGGAAATGAGGGCGGTGCTTCTATCGCTACAAGCACTACACAGCTACCTCCCCTAGGGTATGATTGCCGTTCAGTCCGACAACATGTCAGTAGTCTGGTACCTGAACAAGCAGGGAGGGACCAGGTCCTACCCCCTTTGCAGAGAGGCCATGAAAGTATGGGATTGGGCTATTACAACCAACCATTTCTCGGTAGCAACACACATTTCGGGGAGATCCAATGTGATAGCCGACAGACTGAGCAGAACCATTCTCTTCCCACACGAGTGGTCTCTGAACGACAGAGTGGCATCTCAGATCTTCAGAAGATGGGGAACTCCTTGTTGCGACCTCTTTGCAACTCCCCTCAACACGAAATGTCTACAGTTCTTCTCTCTCACCCCAGTTCCGGGGGGGTTTCCCAAGGACGCTCTAGTCCAAGCTTGGCCCACTGGCCTACTGTACGCTTTTCCACCGGTTCCCCTTCTTCCCAGGGTGATCCAGAAAGCGATTCACTGGCAGTGCAAGATGATTTTAGTTGCCCCATACTGGCCTCATCAAGTCTGGCTGCCATTTCTTCAAAAATACGCACTGGACGGTCCATGGTTCCTGGACCAGGTTCCAGATCTCGTGATCCACCAGTCGGGACAGTTTCATCAGTCCCTTCACTCATTGAGGTTAACAGCTTGGCTCCTCCACTTCTGACTATAGTCAGGAACCAGGTTTTGGACTCGGAAGTCATACATATCTTGTCCTCGGCCCACAAGAATTTGACTAAGAAGATGTATAATAGTAAATGGAAGAGATTCGCCATTTGGGCCCAACTCCGGGGATTAGATCCCATTACTGCCCCGGTGGCTGAAGTTTTGAAATTTTTAGCTTCCTTATTCAATCAAGGTTCTTCGGTCTCTACCATTAAGGTTCAATTAGCAGCTATTTCTAATTTTCATGAAAGTATAGACCCACCTTTGATGAGCAATAAGTTGTGTAAAGCCTTCATGAAAGGTACTGGGCTGCTACGACCTCCGATTTCTCATCCTGCTCCACCGTGGGATCTTAATTTCGTATTAGGTGCTTTGACCTCTTCCCCCTTCGAACCGGCAGAAACTTGTGACTTGAAATTTCTTTCTTGGAAGACTGCCTTTTTGGTGGCAATTACATCAGCCTGGAGAGTTTCGGAACTTCAAGCCCTATGTGTCAAACCGCCGTACCTGGTTTTTTACAAGGATAGAGTATCCCTTAGGCCTAATCCATCCTTTGTTCCCAAAGTTTGTTCTAGTTTTTGTCTTCAACAGTCTTTGGAACTCCCAGTTTTCTTCCCCAACTACTCAGACAGAGCAGAATATATCTTCCACTCATTGGATGTTCACAGACAATTGCGTTTCTACTTAGATAGGACGCACCAAACACGGAAAACAGATCAGTTGTTTGTTTCCTTTTCAGACAATAAGTTGGGCAAAGCCGTCACGAAGGTCACTATTGCCAAATGGATCAGAGACTGTATCAGTCATATTTATTTTCTTTCTAATAGAGAGCTTACAACCACTGTGAAAGCTCATTCTACGAGGGCTATGGCTACTTCAACAGCCTTTCATTCCAAGCTTGCCATTAGTGACATTTGTGCTGCGGCTACCTGGTCTTCTCCTCACACCTTTATTTCTCATTACAAATTGGATGTGGCATCTCGGGGGCGAGCTTCCTTCGGTTCCACAGATCTCAGGAGTGTTTTCCAGTGACCCACCCAGGAATCAGGTGCTAGGGACGCTGTCCCATCAGTACAGAATGTAGGCGAGATAGGATCACATAACATCTTTTAGTTATGTACTTACCATAACTTTAGATGTTTGGGATCCATCTTGCCTACATTCCTAATAACCCACCCTCCTTCCCCCTGCCTTGGAGATCAGAAGAGACCGGATGGTTCAGTTTAGCCGTTTCATCTTGAAACACCTGGCAATGTTATTTCAACTGTCTATGACTGTGTGCATGCGTGCGGACAAACAAGATCTGGGGAAGTAGTGGTGGTGCATCCTGGGATATGGAATAGCTCAGCCAATTAGAGACTTCGCTCTATAGTATAGCGTGCTGAGTCGGAGCCGAGGATCGGCTCCGAACCCATCAGTACAGAATGTAGGCGAGATGGATCCCAAACATCTAAAGTTATGGTAAGTACATAACTAAAAGTTTTCCAGTATTGCCATTATGCACTTTATTGAACCAGACATTTTTTAGAATGTTTGAAGAACCTCGTTACAACAGAATAATAGGTGTTTTGAAGGGAAAGAAGTAGTGACAGTTAATCTCTGGTGGTATTTGCATCTGATAGATTAAGTACTGGTGACCAGTCAATATAAGAGATATGAAATTGTGACTTTGAGAGATTACTTTGAGTTTTTTACCTTAATTATATCACTTTGGGTATGTGTTTGAATTTAAGGTTTTGAATATGGAAGGTTATTGTGCAATGGTCACTGAAAGTAGCTAGGTGGATAGTAAGGGAGGAAATGTTAGATGGGTGGGAGATGATTATGAGATATATGAAGGGCTAACTGTTAATTTTGTAATTGGGCCTTGTTGGTTCTTTAACTTCCTGCATTAGCTTTAGGTCTGCTAGAAATTCTGAGATGTCTTGTTTGTTGGGTTCGAGAAGGGTGATTTTAAAGTTTCGAAGAATAATTATGTGATTGTTGAGAGGGGTGGAGGTCGTAATGTTCTGGACTAGATTTTGGAATTTTTTAGGTGAGGTGGGGGTTGGTGATAGGTATGTGACAGCAACATACAGAAATTTAGACAATATGGATGGAAGTTTAATGAGGATCCACTTGGGGTCATGGTCAGATGCTTTGTTAGCCCTTGTGATTATTGAGATATTGAGAGTCAAGAAATACAATTAAAGTAGCATTATCAGTTGTCCGTCCTTTGGAAGAAAATTGGAATTCTACTTCTCCTCTTCCTTAATTCTTGAGGGGATGAGAGCCTTCTCTCCCATTCTGGACTTGAGCAGCTTAAACAGACACATTCAGTATGTCAAGTTTTGGATTGCGACTTTGCATGAAGATCATGCTTCTGCTGACACAGAACATTTAAATGGTGTCACTGGACACGTTGATTGGCTTTTGGCACATCATATTTTGGAGTGCCCATACAGGACATTCCTTTCACTGATTCCGGGTGGACAGCACTTTCAGTAGAGTATGCTACCATTTCAACTTTCCTTTTCAGTCTGTACCTTTACAAGGTATTGGCTGTAGGGTGACACCTTTCAAGTGAAAAATCTCCCTGTATTCCTTAACTGGACAGCTGTTTTCTGATGGCCTTATTTAGGAACTCCCTTGTAGTATCCCTAAGCAGAGGCTGTCATAATTGCACTCCCTGAGAGTGACCCTGCATTGTGAGAAGTGTCTATGTTTGTGTTGTAAAGAGAAACAAGACCTCACTGCAAACCTAACGACTTGTGTATGTATAATGGCTTGGGATTTGAGTGAGCATGGTGGGGTGGAAGGGTGTAATTAGCCAATGTTGGTTCATGCATCATGGAGGGGAATAGTGGTTCCAGTGGGCTGTTCACTACCTAGAAAGTGGAGGCTCGTAAGACATTGAGAAATTCAAGGCCAGAGATGTGGGCTTGGCACTACCAAGCTTGTGATGGTAGCCCTCATCAGCATGCTGTTGGGAGCATGCATGCATTTAGTTAGGGTATTGTAGGCCCCATGCTGACAATGGAGCTCATGTCAGCCATTAAGGACATGATTGCGGCCAAATGGTTATACCCAGTTGTGAATATTAATGAAGGCTTCCATGTTGGCACATAGTTACCACCCCCTCTGAAGTGATGAAGTAGCTATCACAACAAACCTATCTATGTCAACACAGTGATAATCAGTGAAAATTTACAGACTATGTTAGAACAAACAAATCATCACAGATGTAGTACCTATTCGACCACAGATTTAATGGCCACAGTGACTAATACACAGCTTTTCTGCATGACCTCATCCTTGTAGTCTGCAACACCAACAAGCTTTATAATGCTTCTGTCCACAAGCCTTGACACTACAGACCATTTAACACAAAAATAATGTCATAAAACAGCATATTGTATCAAATTGTATTACAAAAGATGCATGAGGTCATGCAGCAAAATTTATCACCAATCAATGTGTCCCTAAAAACTGAAAATCACCTATTAGTAACAGAACCATCATGCACACCTCAACATTATGAATTGAGTGTACTTAAAAATGCAAAAAAGGATAGCCTTTATATATCAATAACAAATTACCTCTTAGGAATTATAGGATCATAGGAAGTTACTAGGCTACTGGCCCTGAGGCCCTTATAAGCCAAGCCAAGAATTTAGTCCATGTTCGACAAGTCAGCACACAGGTGGAATCCCAGGGATGTATTTTCTACTCCCCATCCAGTTATCCAGGTTGCACTTAAAAAGGGCTAATGAAGTACTCTGCTGAGAGGGAGTCTATTCCACAGAAGGAGGAGTCTCTGGGATACAAATCTATCCCACCAACAAGTCCTGTTGATGTCACAGACCAGGTTGAGGTCACACATATGGGTTACTCGAGTGGAGCTTGACTTGCGGATATGCAGCAGTCTCATCAAAGCAGGGCCTGAGATTTCTTTGTATGCCAGACAGAGGTCACCTCTGAGGAGTCTGTATGAGACAGGGCCTTTAGCTTATCTGTGTAGGGTAGATGTTTGAGGCCCTGGATTCTCCTGTTGAGGAACCTCTGTGATCTCTCCAGCTGCTGCATGTGCTTTGTGAGGTACATGCTGAAAGGGGCATTGTACTCAATAATGGGTCTTATAAGGGAAGAATACAGGGATGCTATGACTTCCTTGTCCCTGGATGAGATAAGGTTAACAGTTTACTCCTTCCAAAGTACATCAGTAATCATGGCAACTTGGTCTTGAATATGATAACATTCCTGGAAGTGTATATTACGTTATAGTAACTTAGTTTTATTTTTTTTTTATTAAAAGAAAAACACTTTGAAACACACATCATGTGGAAGCATTTGTTGCAGGACATCTATTAAAACTGAGACTCATGAATACTAATAGCAATAATGTTATTATAAATAGTCATTCTAAGTATTGTAGCACATTAATGTCATCATCATGAAATGCAAATTAACCGTGCATAAGATCCACAACATGTAGCTTGCATGCCAACTGAATTAGTGGGACATTATTTGGACCCTGTCATTCTAGGTGTCTGTTGTTATAGGCCACACCCACCCCTGGTGGAATGATGACATCAGCCGTATCATTAACATAATAAGTAAGGCCACTTAGAAGGGACTGCATACATATCTGCTGACATTATCAGATCCAAACATAGTAAAAGTTTTAAAACATGAGGAGAGGAAGTCTAAGATGACCTTTCTGCTTAGCATTCCGGAATGGAAATCAAATCAGATGTAGACAAAAGTCAGACAGCAACTGAATGTGCCAAAAACAAAAGAAAGAATATAAGAAGAATGATCAGATGAGGAATGAAATGTGGAAACATCAGACATATAGTAGCAAGTATAAATATCTCCCGGAATAACCTGATATGAGTCAGGATTTGATGCTAAAATGGTTAAAAAGAGGTGAGTTGAAACCAAAAGACAAAAGGTTAATAATGGCAGCCCAAGATAGTGGACTATATATGTAGTGGTTTACAAAGTCCATTGAACATGTGGGAGAAACAGATAAATGTAAGTTCTGTGAAAAAGAATTGGAAATAGTTGCACATCTTGCTGTAGGGTAGGAAACACTCATGGCAGAGGGCCTGTATATTGAAAGGTACAGTAATATGGCAAGACTGTTGCACTGGGGATTGTGCAAATATTACAATATAAAAGTAGCTGAGAAGGACTGGTAACATGAACCACAAAGCATTATAGAAATGATGAAGTTTACATTACAAGTGATCACCCAACAGTTCAAAAAATAGATGCGAGAAAACCAGATATAGTAGTCCAGGAAAAAAAAGATAAAATTAATGTTGATCATTAAAAATGTTACACCTAGTGATTACAGTGTCTCACATATAGAGAGAGACAAAGTCATCAAATATCACGATTTGCAGGCAGTGTAGAGGGATACCCAGACAGTTTCAGTAGTAGGAGGAGCAATGGGCCTCATACAAAAGAATTTGCACTCATATTTAGGTATGGTACCAGTACAGGTATGAATTGCAGAAGGAGTCATCATTGGGCCCACTGAATGTGCTGTGAAGAGCACTTTCGGCTAACATCAAAGACTGAAACAATGCTAATTTCATTAATTTTAATTATACCCTGACTTAGGAATGGGGTCCATTGCCATCATGATGTTAGAAACCCAAAAGACTTGGAGAAATTAATCTGGCAAAGGCAAATAATATAATGGCAGAAAGGGCTACAAATGGAAGGGGTCACATCTCACTGAAACCCTCAAAAATTATTAGTTATCCTTGGTATCCCTGCATGGACATAATGTGGGGAATGGGTATCATACTAGGAGACATGGACACAGGTTCTGGGAGTAATCATACACCATGTACCTCACAAGAAGACCAGCCAATTTAACAGCCATATCACATATACTATATTGAGACTCTGACCAGTCTGAAGTCAGAGATCTCACACTGACTATACTGCCTATGTGCTCTATAGGTACATCAGGTATGCAGACGTGGAGAACTGTCAGAGCAAGAAAGTTTCTGATAACTTCAGCATTCATTCACCTGCAATATGCATGCATATCGCATGACATCATGGCTTACAGAGTGGGCACTACCCATGATATTTTATGCAGTGCATACTCATAGGACAGACAGTTGATGACACCTGTAGAGGCTGGCCAGGGCAGCAGCCTGAGATTTGCACTTCTGCAGGGTCTAGTAATAATTCTGGCATACAGATGAAGTCTCATTTATTTATTTATGTAACATTTGTTTACTAGGAAAGTCCAACTGGGACAGAACCCATTTTCTGCAGAGGCCTGGGGAGAAATGCTCCAGATGTATGTCTTTGGAATGTGGAAGAAAACCACTCCACGCACAGGAACCCCACACAAATGCAGCGAGGACATGCAGGTTCTACACAGAAAGCACCCAGCCAAGAGTTGAACTGAAGAACCTCTTGCTGTGAGGTGACAATGCTAACCGCTGCACCACAGTGCTGCCGATGGCATAGTAACTCTGTCTTCCTCACTCCCTTCTGGGTGGTCCTAAACTCATTGCCAAGGGTGACAATTTGGCCTTTCCTACAAATTGTGCCATAAGGAATGCACAGCATGAGGAGAAGGGTCTGCATATCTGTCAGGTGGGCTGCTCCCCTGTGACTGAGAACACTGCCACTGTAACCTCTGGCCCTGTGGTTGCAGATCAGAGCACTACATCGGACACACAGATACTCACCACATGGCAGGCTACCAGTGGTTCAAGGCCCAAGCCAGTATCACAGTCTGCTCCAGATATGCAGGTGGTTGCAGACAGCAATCAGCAGATGTGCAGTCGCCCAGCACTGCCAAAGCTTCTAATCAGACAATGAAGTCCAGGGATAATGCTATGATTAGTCCTGTATGGTCTTTGTTGTCATTTGCTGCATGTTTGGCCACATCCATACAGTTAGCCCATGCCAACATCACTGTCTTATACTCGCATCTTGCCTGTGGTCAGGATATTGTGTGTATGTCGTGTGGCCACATAGGATGAACACTGCAGAAAACAGAGTATGCATCTGCCATGGTTGGGATATTACCATATGCCACCCAATGTCAGGGGAAGCCACACCACACAGTGACCCAAAATGGCACACCTCACATGAGCAACTAGTACAGGTCCTGTTCCATCAGTTACCCCCATATCTTTGTCCTTGAGGTTCTCTAGGCCAGCAATGTCCAGCCATTTCAGGGACCCCACTGCATGTGAGCATAGTACTTCTATCATGAACTGCCACTGCAGTAGCCATATTGTAGAAGTCTGTAGTGACTGCCCCAACCATTCAACAAAATAAATCATCTATGACATATATGAACCTCCTCTCTGTGACCCACATGTCTCTCTTGTCATTTGACCAGTGACACTTCTTCCTGTATGGTGTATGTGGAGATGCCAGACACAATGTGACTTGACCACGCACTGTTCAGCACACATGTAATTTGACCGTGCACTTCACAGCACAAAGTGCACAGAACACACCACTTTCAGGCACTACTTTTCACTTGAAGAATATGAATCCTAGTCTACTTTCCCCAGTCCTCATTTGCATGTTATTATGTACTCATTAGACTGTACATATTGATTTGCCTGTCATTGTACAGGTCATTTGCATTCTCCTTTTTCTGCACCCTTTAGCCATTGCCTTATAACACCAAATGGTTCTAGAATCACTAGTTAGCTGAGTATTTTCAATCTTTGAGCAATAGCACACTGGACACTTCACAATTCAATTATGAATACCTGCCATAGTCTCCATTATGCAACTGTCCCTTCACTGTGCTATATTTGGCTACCATTACCTTGATTTTCCCAAAGTTCATAACTCCTTTAAGTAGTCAAGCAGCTTCTCTTTACACATCAAGGATTAACCAGGAAACAAGCACAAATCTTACCTTTCCTTTGTTGAGGTTCTTGCTCCCATCCCACTTCTGGTTCACATATATCTAGGTGGTGAATATCTTGGTTGTATGTTTAACAATCGAATAACCATTCATCGCACACATAAGAGCGAATGTGCCATTCATCGAAAGGCCATATGATCATAAAAATTATCCTTAAATGTTCATAGTTGGCATAAAGAACTTACTTATCAGTAACTCTGGGATAAAGAAATCTGCCCTTTCCCCACTGCAGTGTGATCTCGGAGTTGCTATATATAATTAGTGGGGGGTGTTCACAGACTCCTTCTCGTGGGGGGTGGCTGTGCTCCCACACCCCCTGCTAATTATGTATACCAGCTACAAGATTGCACTACAATGGCAAAAGATCAGATTTCCTTATCCATACTTTACCAATAAGTATGTACTTCATGCTATTTTCTTTATGTTGGCCAACTATGATCATTTGAGAATATTATTTACAATCATTTGGCCTTTCGCTGAAATGCACTTTTGCTGATATGTGTGCGATGAATGGCCATTCAGTGAATGCACCATTCAATCGCTAAACATAGATCTGATTACCTTTATTTTGTTTCATTACTACACATTCCTCATTCACATAGTTCAGTTGATTGTCGCAAATCTTTTGTCTAAAGAACCTTTGACCAACTGAGCTGTGGTAAAAGATATATCCCAGTTTGAAAAAAAAACTTTAAGAAATGCTGGAGATTAGAGTTTGCATCTCATTTTATACTATATTATATATATATATATATATATATATATATATATATATATATATATATATATATATATATATATATATATATATATATATACACACACACACTCTCAGAGCTGGATCCAGCACTTGGCAACCTAGGCAGCTGTCTGGGTTTCCATGCTGGCAGGGGGGCCTAGCCAGAATATTAAATTAAAAAAGTTTTCTTACTTGCTGAGTGATTGCATACCGTTGCTTAAAAAAAAGTTGTTGTCCTGAGTCTGCATATGGTCACTTTAAGAATAAAAATAATGTGAGAAGTTTCCTACTTTGTCCACATCCTGCTGTTTCCTGCTTACAGCCAATATAAGCAGAGAACGCATGCTTGCAGAGTTGGTGTGAGATACGCCAAGTGCAGCAAAAGTAACAGCAAGCGTCCTTGCAGCCTGTGGCAAGTATTTTACTTTACAAAAGGTGCTATGCTTTGAGTAATGGTCCATGCAAGCCTTTGGCAAGTATTTTACTTTCAGTTACAGTCCATGCAGTGTTTGGCTGCATGGATGTGTTTTGTCCCACCAGCTGTGTTATTTTGCTTTGAGTAACGGTCCATTGTGTGTGTGTGTGCCTGTGTGCATGCATGTATAAAATGCCTTACTTATGGGGTTTGTCAGAGTCAAACCCTGTACCTTAAGTACAGGGGTTAAGAGTCTTAATGCAACTGCCATACCCATTGCAAAAGCTGTTGTTCTGTTAACTTTTTAAGTGATTAACAGTAGACTGACAAAGAAGAGAGAGGAAGGTCATAAATGAGAAGTGGGTGTCCTGCAAGTATGTAACACCCCTCCCCATAAAAATAGCATGCTATATGCAGTAATATTTCTGATATGTGTATGACTTTTGGGTTATTAAAGAAAACCTTCTGCTACAGCATTTATATAGTCAGTAATTGTTTTGCTTAATTCATTGCATTAAAGAATGAATGAATTCATTAATAGGCCTGAATTGTGTAATATAGACTAAACAAGTTGTATTTTAGTAATATATTTTTGCAGTACCTTCTTGACAGCCTCCAACTAATGCAAAGAGTTTTGTCAGGTCAGACAGTCTGCATTATTCAGAGTGATAATCAGAACTGTATGATCTTAAGCATCCATTCTTTTTTCAAAACAGGTTTATTGTTTTAACATATAAGAGAAATATCATAACTTCAACATCCATTCTGTAGTCATTGTTGCATATTACAATGATACAAGTGTTCTATAAGATCGGATTGTAAAGAGTTTCTGCATTTAGTTCAGAACTGTTAGTCTGGCAGTTAGCACAGAGTTCTAAAGATCTGACTTGTTAACGACCTGCTTTCTGTGGGAAAGAGTACAGGGTTTGAATCATTCCACCGTCCTTTACCTCTCATGTGACATTGAACAAGTCTTTAACCAGACAACACTTTGGAGTAAATGGGAATTTATGTTAGGCTCCTTAATGATCTCCAGGACTGCATGCCCAGTAACTATGAACCTGTTGCCATTGTTTGCCACACATTTTCCATTGTTTGCCACACATGTTCCACTGCATAGCTGGTCTTGTTCAGGAAATGATATGGCAATATCACCAGTACACACTTTTTTAATGCAACACAGGCAATTTATTCTTCAAAGGCAGCAGGCACTGCTACATTTGTAGATGAAGCACTTAAATGCAGTTGTTTGCCAGCAGCAACCTCTGCATTAGTAATAGCTGTATTTAATGTGGAATTTGTGAGATGACTTGCTTTTGCAGAGATTGACATATTGAATTAGCATACATTATCAGGTGGTTAATATTTCTTGTGCTGTCAAATACTCTTCTATTTTAACTGTGCTACACCTTGCTGGATCTTCTGGTATGGTGCCAGTTATCTTCATACAATTTCATGTAGTTCACCCAAAGCCACCAATAAACTACATGTAACTTATTTCTTCAGAATAATAATGGGTGTATACAGTCAACAAAGTGGTTATAACTGCAGGTGGGGCAGGATTGGGTTCTCTGTGGATGAAGGTACCTTATGCTCTTATCTTGTCATTTTTAAACAAGTAATATGAGTTTGCAGGATGTGTGTGTTTGTGTGAATTAAGCTGGAATGCGTTGGCTGCTGTGTGATTGTATGAAACAAATTTGAAATATGTGACTTTGGTCATTATTATTTTTTTTGACACTGACATCTGGAAGGATGGTAGTCAACAATGTAGGTATAATTGCTGGTTTGGAGGGATGTCTGTGGATATAAATGCATACATAATCTTCCACTGGCCAGATGCATTTAAAATGAATATGAGGTTCAAGGGAAGAGAAGTTTGCTGTTGCTCATGCAAAGTCTGTTTTCAGTGTGAAACTGTTTTGTTTTCTTTAGCAAAGTCATTAGTGTTTGTGCTGTAACATTTGAAATAAAGGTTTTAAATCAAATCTGTGTAAGCATTGTAAAAGTAAAGAAAATAGTATGTACACTAACAGGTTTGAATGGTTTTAAATCAAACCTGTGTAAGCATTGTAAAAGTAAAGAAAATAGTACGTACACTAACAGGTTTGAATGGTTTTAAATCAAACCTGTGTAAGCATTGTAAAAGTAAAGAAAATAGTACGTACACTAACAGGTTTGAATGGTTTTAAATCAAACCTGTGTAAGCATTGTAAAAGTAAAGAAAATAGTATGTACACTAACAGGTTTGAATGGTTTTAAATCAAACCTGTGTAAGCATTGCAAAAGTAAAGAAAATAGTACGTACACTAACAGGTTTGAATGGCATTTATGGTAATGGGGATGCAGCCATATAATGGGACATTAGAATAGTTGTCGGGGGAGGAAAGCCCTATTCTGTTTCCTTGTCTAGGGCCCCATTTGACCATGATCCATCTTTGTAGTAGTAATCTATGATGCATGATCCACAAACAGTCATCGTGTATGAATTGTTATCCTTTTACCATGTCAGCAGAATTGTGAAAGACTCTGCTCCTTCTCATATCAGGTCACAAACTGTACTCATTCTTGGCCAAACAAAAGCACTATCAATCACTGACAATGGCAGCCTGTAAGCTTTTGCAATACCAAGAAATCTCTTACTGAAATCCAGTCTATTGTGTCATCATGGTTTTCACAAATTCCAGGTGGTCAGATCAGTCTTCACCATTTAAGATTTTACTTAAGCACAGATTTCTGTGCCGTGTTTTATCTTCCAATGTGATTAGCTTCTGTTCTATGTAAACTATTTGGCTAAGTTTCACAGAATTATTTTCTTACATCCACCTCTCTGTGCTGGAAAAACATCATGGTGTCATATTGCTCATTCAAAAACTTGCAAGACCCGTTCCCAGATGACTAGAGCTGCTTGGCCTGATATTGTAGACATGCAGACACAACTTTCATCTGCTGTCTTACTTCTAGGATACCTTCCGTATCTACTTTGTATAGCCTTATTACTGCTCATTTGTTGCTCTCTTCTCTGGGTTGAGACTCAGCACTGATAACATGCCTTGCGCACTGCATCTGCTCCTCAAAAAGTCTCTTCTTCATTTTTCATCATATCTAAAGCCATCATTCCAAGATGACAAAACGGTGCCAAAATTGCATAAAAAAACAAGTTTAAATAGCAAATACACACTTATGTACTTGACAAGAGCAGCTGAAGGATTGACCAGTTTCTTTAGCACCGTGAAGCTTCCAACGAACCCCCCCCATGAAGGCAAGCATCGAGGTACTGTATACAAGAAGCCTATCCAGTAAACCATAGTAAGTCTGCAGAACATACAAATTTATTTTTGTGGATTGAAAAAAGTCCTTTGTTAACCATGATACAGATTCCAGGATACTTCACAATCTGAGAAGAGAGTTTCTGCCTCTGCAGCTTTAGCAGCCAGATCAGCAAACTATTTATCACACTTGCAGAAATTTAAATGTAAAATATTTTACAATGAATTACCAAATCAGTCATTATGTTCCTTAAAGGAATGTTGCAAAAAAGTTATGTGCCATAGTTGTTTCTGATGAGGTTTAGAGAATATCCATTGTGTGGACACGGGGGTTACATCTTTTTTGTATGTAGATGATTTTGTACTCTTAACCTCGAGCTTCTGTGACCCTCACATACTTTGGATCAAATTGTGAAACATATGGGATGAAGTGCAGTCCCTCCAATTCAAAGATCATTGTCGTCTGACAAAAAAAAAAGCTTCTGTCTGCTAGATAGGATGGAGCAGCTCCCTCACATGGAGGAGGTTAAGTACTTTGTCTTGTTTCTAGTGAAGGGAAGAGGAGATTAGAAGGTTGACTAATAGATGGTACACAGATAGTAGTACCACAGGTGTTTTATTAGGCTTTGATGGTAAAGTGAGAACTGAGCCATAGGATGAAGGTCTCACTTTACCAACCAGCCTTCGTCTCCTTCTCACCATCGGTCATTATCTTTGTGTTTTGACTGAAGAGATGAGACCATGGATGAAGGTAGCAGCAGTGAAGTTCCTTCTCATGGCATCTGTCTCTGGTCTGTCAATCATGGTGGACCACAGAAAACAACTGCCATTCCTCAAGTTTAGAAGAGTCAGTTGTGGTGGTTTTGCCTTGTAATCTTTATGAACACCTTTTGCAGGTGATAAATAGTCATGGCCCATTGGGAGGAGGCCCTGGGACAGACTCTTGACATGCTGGAGAAATTATATGTCTCATCTTATTTGCGAATGCATAGATATCAGACGGGATAGCTAGAAATTGTTATTTATTTGTTTGTTTGCAAATATACCATGAACCAAAATAAATAAAAGCACATAAAGGTCCAGTCCAAACAGAAAAAAACGGCCACACTATAAAGCCCAAGGTTGCTCTCTTTATTGAACCACATTAATGCTAAATCTGAAGAAGTCTCTGTATATTGAAGACAAAAACACTGTTTACAGTTTGAGCGTTAGTGTGGTTCAATAAAGAGAGCAACCTCTGGCTTTATAGTGTGGCTGTTTTTTTCTGTTTGGACTTTTGTTTTTTTTTTATTTCTGGTTGGTGATTTGGTCTGAAGACTCTTTTTAGTTATCATCTAGGCTACAGGCAAAAAGAAACAGTGCTGAGTACATTATAAGCAGAAATAAAAGGACTTAAGATTCACACATAAAAACATTAACATCAAAATTTAGGACAGATTTCATGAAACTGAAGCTTAGTCTTTAGACATCTAATGTATAACAGTACCAGTGAAGTAATAATTAACAAAAAGGCTACTACACAGCTGACTCTGTGGTGTAAAGAGATAAAGCCATTACTATGGTGCAGGTAACCTGAGTGCCTGCATTAGCTGGCGCAAGAGAATGGAAGGGACTGGCCATTGCCACCTCACCCATCCTGCCAAGGAGGGAAAAGAGGCCACTCTGGCTCACCACACAGGTGAGAACTAGTGGGAGCACTAGGTGTTTACCCAGTGGAGTTCCACGCTGGTGGTGCTTGCACTACCATAGTGCACTTACACTATGTAGGGGAGGGGAGACTGACTTGCGGAGGCACACTTCCCCTCAGTAGGTAGTGACTTTGGGCTCAAAAGACACACTTAGAAAGGAGTGGATGGTTCTGGAGTTGAGAGGATAGACTGTCCATCAATACTAGCAAGCTGGCCTGCTCCCTACCACCCACATTTTACTGGGGAATGGAGAATTCATGGGGATTCTCAAATAGGAATAATGAGCCTTAGGCCTCTTGTCTAGCCAAGGAATACTTGGCTCCTGTTGTACCAGCCTATTAGATAAAGATAGAAGATCCATTTACCTTCAGCTTTTACCAGCACCTGAACAGCTGCATAGAAAACTCAGTACCCATCTGCATTAAATATAATGGAACATTCAGAAAAATGTGTAAAAAGTCTCCGTCCCCCACCTGAAAACCACAATGAAACATATAAGCAAGAAAATTGAGAACACTATTAGAAAATGTAAAGTGGAGTACCAGATTAAGGTCAGTACAGATACCAAAGGAAACTACAAATCTCTCTTCAGTTATGAATTCAACAGACGGCATTCCCTTACACTGCCAAGACTGCTTGCACCATATCCATCCTCATAAACCAGTCACATAAAGAAAAGTATGTCTCATCTTCTTAAAAATCTGCTACCATTGTCCCATGTCACAAAAGGGGTCACCCCCTTAATTTTGGCCAGTACAGACTTTGCCATAGTTCCACCAGTTTCCAAAATTATCAGAAAATGTGCACTGAAAAATTTAAAACACCTAATGAACATCAACCTGTTGCCCCTCCATACAAAATACTTTCAGATCTGACCATGGCACTGTAACAATACTATTCTTCCTTACCAATCTCATCAAAGAAAAAATAAGCAACATTAAATTTGTGGAGTACATCATCATCATTGACTTGTGGAAGGCTTTAACATGGTTGAGCACATCATTCTAGTCTGATGCCCATGCCATTACTCACTCTCTTGTTCTCTTCTGTCTTGATTTAGGAACTGCTTGATTAATTGAAGACAGGCAGTTAGAGATTGGATATTTTATTTTTGCCTCAGGTAACTCACTTGGGCTTTTCCTAAGTATCGATCAGTCCTTGAATCATTATTGTCCACAATCTTTGTCAGTGGCTTGCTGTCGGTATATCTGCCAGCAGAAACCATTAACACCTCCCTTTCCTTACCACCCCCCCCATAATAACTATACAAAAGGCACTCCAACCTGCCTTTGAAAATATTTATTCATGGCTGTCCATATCCATAGTTAAACCTAACCCTCAGACCAAAACAATGCATCACTGGTGATAATCTCACAGTGCTTGTCAGTGACATCACAACCCTTGAAGTTGTCCCCTCATTCAAGTTACTTGGTGCCTCACTTTACCCATGCTTAGAATTTAACCTACACATTAACAAAACTATCAACCAAACTAACTGCAAACATGAATCACTGTATAGGAGTACATAGATTCCTTACCATACAAATTAAGCCGGGCACTGCTGCCACCTTACTTCTCCCAGCCTTCTTCACCACTGCAGAGTACTTGTCAACATCTCTGACTCCTCTCAGACAAACTGAAGCAAGCTTATGATATCTCCCACTTCACTTTTTATTTTATTGTATTTAATTTACGTTTATCAGGGTAGTACACTCTTGACCATTTAAAATAAAGCCTGATTCCAGCCATTATCAAGAAATTACCACTGTGTTTTACTAAAATCCACAAACTAGTTTGAATTCTTAAGAATGCTGACTCACTCTTGACTGATTAGCACCCACTTTGTCCTTTATTACCTACATACTTGATCACTGCTACAGAACGCCATTCCCTGGTGCTCTTCCAGTTATCCCCTAAAAACCAGTATAAAACTTTACACATATGCCGTACAATTGTATAACAAACTTGATGATGTCCATTTCTCTAGTCCTGTTTCAACTACCTGATCTACTGCAACAGCTTTTAAATCCCAGCCCAACCAGGCTTTCCTCGAAATGGAAGTATCGCTATATATAAACTTATTATTCAGTTGTTGAAACACTTGTCTTTTCCTTTTAGTTTTACTCATGGTAGTTGCACAAAAGAAATTTGTTGTATAACATAACTAGGTTTGTTAAGTATAATGGTGCTAGTAGAAATCTTTGTATATTGTTAGCCATTTTGTATTTTCTCATTTCTCTGTGTTTATTAAGCAACTCCTTCTTGCATTTGTGTAATAGTTCAACTTACGTTTTGCACTCTGGAGCCTCCACTTGAAAATGAGTCTTTGCCCTGGTAAACAAAAACAAGTAACTAAATAAAAATAAATAAAACAAATTCTGGGCTTTGGCTGTTATTACCAGCCCTACTGCAGTTTTTGTCTTTGGTGCAAAGTTGGTAGACTTTCTGTAAATCATTTGTATAAGGGCAAGCAAAAAACTTTAACTGATGCTTTACAAAAGCATAACAAAGAATGCAAAGGATAACTGTAGGCAAACACTGAAAGAAATATGTTTTAATCAGCTCTTGATCTCTGCATCACTGTAAGTGACTGTTATCATCTTCCCCATTTTTTGACCCCAAAATAGTTTGATGTGGGCAATCATACTGACATAATTTCATACTACAATCAATGTTTTTGCCTCAGTAATGCAATTATATGAAGACCCGGTGATACAGAGTTCACAATAGTAAGAAATTTTATTGTGGCTTTACTATCTCTCTTCTGACTTAAAAGTGAGTATGCTGTGCCCTCCTTTTAATAACGAACCGTTTTATTGTGTTATCGAATCAAAGACAACAACAAAACTTGTGAACAGTTTTCTTAAAACTGGCATCCATTCCAAATGTATCCATAAATATTTGAATTGTATACCAGCTTCACTTGTGTTCCAGTGGTTCAGTATAATTCCAAGAGTAAACTAGTCCCCATTTTCCTTTTAAAACATTCCAGCCTGTTTTCAACCATTCTTCGTTCACATTACTGTCACATAGTTGCATACACTTTATATTTCTTCCCCTCAGGAAAAACAAAAGCTGGATATCATATTGCTTAATTTTTTTTCATTTGTACCCCTTAATCCCATTTCTTTATATATATATATATATATATATATATATATATATATATATATATATATATATATTTATATAGTTTACATTCATTTGATCTAGCGTACATTGCTCAATTGGATATAACACTGACTTTTATGTGTGAATCTCGTAATGCCGAACGGTCGGAATGTCGTAAATAATACCAAATTCGACATTTCCGACCGCTCTACCACCTAAATGAGCACTACCATGAGTCAGAAAGGGGGTGATATTTTGCGATTCGCAACACTTGCAATCGCTTTTTTGAGATTTTACCGCAATGCTTTTGACAATACCCAATCAACCATCCACTGGACGATCAAATGCATGTCTACCATATGTATAAATATATATATATATATATATATATATATATATATATATATATATATATATATATATATATCAATCATCTAATGAGCTGTTTCCTGTTTTTAACCTGTCACTTTGTTTTTTCATGATCCTTTATTTTTACCCTCCTCATATGCATTCATTTAATTGTAGAATCAAATTATACCCATAATATTGCCTTAGAACAATATGTCCTGTATACCCAATTCAAGCCCTGTCCCCATTGTACCTTATTAAATACTCTTGCTTCTCGACTAATCACCTTGGGCCAGATTCACGATGGCTTGCACGGAGTCTAAGAGTAGAGTAAGACTCCATGCAGCCATCATGTCCGACGAGCGATCCGGGAACAGCCTGTAGGGGCGTGTAAGAGAGCTCCTAAAATGGCTGTTAGATGGACAGGGCTGGGACATGCAAATCACCTCAATTGCAGGCAAAAGGCATGCAAATGAGGTAGATTTGCGATGCAGGAAACCCGAACCTGTCCGAGTAAGAGCAGTGTTATTTGCAGAAATGTATTCAGTTGACAACTGAGTACCGTTCTGCAAATAGCAAAATGGAGCCGTGACAGCTCCAAATAAAGGTTGCATCCAGTGCAGGAAGCATGCCAATGGCCCAATATATGGCCATTGGAAATGTTCCCTGATGCAAAATTAAAATAAATTTTTTTACACCGATTTCCGGTGTTTAACCGTAGCGCAGCTCCACGCAAACAGGCTGCGCTCTAAAAATCAGGCTACTAAAAATTATAACCCACAAATGTGGATTTTATTGAAATTGTTAATGCACAATGCAAGGGATTGGCAGGCTGAAGACAAAATGGCCACCGAGTAGAGGTTGCTAAGGGGGGAAGTTCAGTCTAAGACATGTAACCAAGCATTAGTAGGCAATCCTATGTAAATGAGTGTTAGGATAGTGAATTGCTAGTTTACATAGCAAATGAGCACAGTCAATGGAGTGTAGGAGTAGGATATGGGGAGTAACAGAGAAGAAGATAGGTGACGTCACGAGGGGGGTATGTTCAAAAGAAGTGAAGCTCATTGGAGCAGAGTGGCATGTGTCCGCTGTCAGTTAGACATCATGGAAAGAGGTGTGTCAACAGGTAGGCTAGGGAAAGCCAAGAAATGGAAGGTGTATACCGTGGATAACACCAAAGTTTCTTGCTGAGCATGCATGCGCGTGTGTAAACGCGAGTAAGACAGAGTGCGCGCGTGTAAGCGTGAGTACGCGCGTTTAAGCCAGAGTAAGCATGTATAAGGCTGTGTAAAGAGTTGTAAGTGCGTTTGCGCTGGTGTGCGTGCGTTTTAACCCGAATAAGTAACTTGTAGTTCGTGTAAGTATTTATGCGTGCATGTTAGCTGCTCTGAGCGTGTTTGCACTTATGTGCGCGGTGCTCCCCCCCCTGAGGAAACAGAAAGGAAAAAGGAAGCACAACAAACAGTAGGAAGCTACCAGGGAGTACTAGCAGAGCTAGCAGGTGAAAACAATCAGAATCAGGCAATTACACAGGCAGTACACTAACCCAGCCCAGCCTAGTACTTAAAACTCTGCCAACAACAGTCCATTATGTTTCTCACAACAGACACTGCAGTAAGCTAATAGAAGTGAAAATTGAAAAAGCTTTACTGAGACAAAGAAATGTTAGGGGCTGCCATTGCTGTTATAAGGCGACATATGCAACATGCTGAGGGTGGTGACATTGCTGCCAGACAACCCACAGTGAGGAGATGGAGAAGAGTGTACAGGCCCAGGGTAAACTACCAGGGGCTACATGAGCTGGAGAAAGTGGAGCGCTATAGAGTGGACAGAGACATCCTGCAGCAAATTGTTGAGCTGTGCAGGCCACGCCTCACACACAGAACCAACAGAGGGGAACCCACCCCAGTGGAAACCAAGGTATGTGTTGGCCTAAGAATATTAGCAACAGGTACCTTCCAGAGACCAACTGGTGATATGATGGAAATATCATAGGCATCAGCATCCAGGGTACTACACCAGTTCCTGGATGCCATGTCAGCACATGTTGGTGATCATGTATATTTCCCCAATTCCTGTGAGGTATTGGCCAGCAATATGCATCTCTTCCAGCAAATAGCAGAATACCCTGAGGTAGTGGGTGCAATAGACTGCATGCACATATGCATCAAAGCACCAGCTGGTGAGCGGGGTAGGGTCTACTTCCACCGCAAGGGCTTCCGCTCCATCAACTGCCAGGTTGTGTGTGATGCCACATGGTCACCTAGTGGGGGATGCTGGCTATGCACTGGAGCCGTGGCTGATGACACCCATCAGAAATGCACACACACCTGAACAGGAACGCCATAATGAGGCACATGCACAAACACGTAATGTAATAGAGCGTGTGTTTGGGCTGCTCAAGTCACGGTTCCAATGCCTGGACACATC
This sequence comes from Protopterus annectens, assembly GCF_019279795.1. Taxonomy (NCBI): domain Eukaryota; kingdom Metazoa; phylum Chordata; order Ceratodontiformes; family Protopteridae; genus Protopterus; species Protopterus annectens. The sequence continues at coordinate 6,361,760 of NC_056750.1, forward strand.
TGGTGGAGCCTTGCAGTACTCACCAACTACATGTACCCAAATTGTCATGGTATGTGCTATGCTACATAATATGATCTTGTGAAAACAGCTGCAGCAGGACCAGCATAGGCCTGGGCCAAACAGCCCCCCATCATTGCCAAGGCCATCACAGGCAGAGCGTGACTCAGAGGAGGAACAACCTGAGCCTGCCCCAGTAGGCAGAAGGAGGCATGCCCAGTATGCTTTGGCCTTGGCAAAGAGGCAATGCATAGCACATACACTGGCTGAGTAGGAACTCTGGAAATGATACCCCTCTCTGACTCGCACATAAAGTAAAAGGGATGCCTAAGTTGACACTACCTGCTTCCAAACATGTGCAGGGAGTCTAGTACGTGCATCTGACATAGGCAGCCCTGCAGCATCACCTAAGGCATGAATGCCATGTGTTAAGCAATATAAAGCAGTGCTAAACAGCAATTACCACCATGTAGTATATGCAAACAAAATCGCACACACCAACTAGCACAACTGTGGTCAATGTTCAGTAATATTGGGCAATGTCCAGCAATGTTGGTGAATATTGAGCAATGTCGGACAAGCCTGGTCTACGTAGAGCATAGCTGAACAAAAGCCAACATGCTCATATTTGCTTAACAGGCCCTTAAGCAGTCTGGTCTGCTCAGTATGAAAATATAAAGCAGTGATGGGCCTCGAACCCAGGATACTGTGCACTATAGCCAAAGTACTGAACCACTAAACCATGACAGTATTGCAGTGGTCCACCTGTATGACGGATTGTTGATACGTCTATGCAAAGTATTCCATGGAAACACTGCAGGCACAGCATAATCCTTGTTGAGTTATGAGACAAAGGTGAGTCCTGCAGTGTGAGCAGAACCTGACTTCCAACACACACAGTATAAATGTTAATATTGGTCATGTTCGCACACATCAGCAAATGTAGTGGACCTCAGATAGCAACATACTGAAGGTTCACACTGGGCATGCTCAGACACTTGAATAAATGAGACAAATGTCATGCAACAAAACATGTAATGTCAGAACTGGGCATGCTCACACACAGCAGTGGGCCACGCATATCTGGCAGTTGCATGTGTTAACCCAGGAACCTGTCGCTATACAGCAATCCGCTCTGTGCACACAGTTATATGACAACATACACATCTAAAATATAGTGGAAGCCTGACATAATCAAATATGTTCTGCATATACTGAAGTTCTTCATGGAAACTGGTAAAGCAAAAATGATAAAGACCTGCAAACAGTATCAGCAATAAACATTGTGCATCATGAATATAAGCATGGGTTCAGAGGTCGATACTAGGCTATCTGCCCTAGGGCATGTACAAACCTAGCCAGAGTGTGTTTGGCATTTGCAACCTTGTCACATTACTACACTGTCTGTGTGAATACTAAGTCACACAAGATAGCCCATGTACGTTTATGCTATTGTGCCTCTGTCTAGCAGGGACACAGAGGATATCCCAGGGGTAAATATACAATCACCCATACAGTCGTCAAGATGTCTCCAGTAGGTGGTCAGTGGGTGGCTCTGCCTATGTGAAACTGGGATTACATTCTGTAGTGAGTGGAGCCTCTGGGATAAGAATCTGTCCCTCCACAATGTCCTATTAACATCTGTGCTGAGGTATACATCCCTGCAGTGTGTAGCTCCAAGGGAGTTGGATATCCTGAGGTGGAGCATGTCCAGTAATACTGGTTTGGGTATAGCTGTAAACAACAGGCACACATCATATCTGAGTAGGTGGTAAGCGACTGAGTAGAGCTGGAGTTACTGCATCAGAACTATACAAGGCATCTGTGTGAGTCCCTAGATCTGCTTGGTGAGGACCGTCCATGGCCAGTACAATTGCTGCAGGTGTCAGGTAAGGTACACCCCAAATGTGGCATTGTAACCAAGCATGGATGTGATGAGTATAGGGGCACAATGACCTCACTCGATCTAGATGTGAAACCATATGGGATAAGGTGGCACACATAGCAGGTGTGTCCAACCACTTTGGCAATGTGAATGTTAAAGGCGACAGTATGAACAAGTGATGTCCCCAAACCCCTAACAACTCCTACCGTATGTAATGGAGTACTACCTATGTGGTAATGTGTGGGCATGTTGTTACTCCCAAAGGGGATGATTATGCAACTAATGGCATTTAGCTGTAGACCATGGCTCAGGCACCAGTCATCCATCTTTGTCAGACCCTGACTGAGTATGCATGTGGCAGCTGGAGAGTTGATAATGGCACCCAGTTTGCAGTGAAGTACAAACATGATCAGCCATATTCCCCCTGTGATAGCCTGTAAGTAAGACAAATATATACTGAACAAGAGAGATCCCAGGACCAAGCTGTGTGTGATGCCATGTGTAACTGGTATATAGTCAGACATGGCACCTGCAATCCTCACCATGTGGGTGCTATCCCTGATCTAGGTATCAATCCATTGTGTGAGATATGTGTCCAAATTGACACTGGTGAGCCTGTGCATAATTCCCAGTGGGTTATTGTGTTGAATGGTTTTGCAAGGTTCAGGTAGGCTGTGTGGATAGCCGTCCCTATGTCAATGGACCTGTTAGCCATTTAAAGAATACCTACAGGTTCAAGAAGCAAGATCTGGCCACAACAATGCTGAAATGAGTAGGACACAGTGTCTGTAGGTTCCCGATGTCTATGTGTAGGAGTCCTATGGCAATATGCTCCATAGCTTTGCAGAGCAGGCCACATAGGCTTATAGGGCAATATTGTCTGTGGTCCGTTGTGGCACCAACTCTGTGGAGCAGGACCACTATCACAGTACGTCATTTCTTGGGTACATATAGGTTCATAGTCTCGAACCCAGGACCTTGGTAACATTACATTAGTCTGTATGACCTACCACTAAGCCATGCCTGCTTTTTTGGTAACTCCGATATTGAACAGTGATGTAATGTGAGGGTTGCGTTTGTCATGATGCTTGTGTATAATGCAGTCTGGGATACCATCTGGTCACATTGATACTGTGATGTACGCTCTGGGGAGGACAGCATTCACCTGTTACTATTTGATGTCAGGGAGGTTATACTCTGTTGGGATGGATACTTGCTCCTTAGGGGGGATGGGTGGAAGACATCTGCACTGAACCTGTTTGCCAGGATGTAGGCAATGCCAGTGGGTTCAGGGTAGGTTTAGTCAGTATGCAGTAACTCACAGCATATCAGTGAGTGTCCACCCAGCTTCCTGACATAACTGAAGAAGGCCGTGTGATGTTCCTATGTGTCAGGTGCAATTGTCTGGTAGAAGCGGCCCTTAGAAAAGTCCATGAGTGATTGTAGCTGTCTGCTAGTACAGATCACAGATGCCTTCCCTGTCTGGGATTGTGCTCTATCATGTAGTAGCGTTCTTTTGATGTTGTACAGCTTATTAATGGCTGGGGTCTACCAGACAGGTCCCCTGCCATTGTAGTAGTGGGTCTTGTTGTTATTTGGGAGAGCACAATCCATGCAGTCCACTAGGTGCCCATAGAATGTGCATGTAAAGGATGCAGTACTGTGAGCCGTATATGCCACTGTCTCTGGATCTCTGAAGGATATCACCTTGCTTCGGTGAAGTGAGATGTTGGTTCATGAGAAGTTCACCAAGATTACCCAGGATGGGCGTGTGGAGGGTATATGTATGTCCTTTGAGATGCATGTATGTTCTGACCTTACCAATGAGGGGTATATCGCTGGTGTGGAACATAGAGTCCCCATGTTGGTGATGAGCAGGTCCAATATGTATTCCCCCTTGTGGCTGTGCTGACTGGTTGTGCCAAAGCATATGAGTCCACAAATTGTAGTGACTGTTGGGTGAGGTTGTCAGGGCTTGAGTAGTATCCCCAGTCAATATGTGTGTATATGAAGTCACACAATGTAATGGTGTCTGTGGGGACCTGCATATTCTTCATAGTTCCCACAAAAGCCGAGTGTGGTTCCTGAGTTTGGGAGTGTGTTCTGTAGCAGGCAACAAACTGAAAGGCAGTATTGCACAATGGTAGTTGTCTATGTATGGTCTGTGATGCTTTGTGCAGTGCTACTAACCTGGAGGTGTGTGTATCTGTGATGTATATGGATACTCCCCCTAGTTGTGTTGTCTGTTCCGAGTCTTGTTGTCAGACAGCATGGTATGGAACATAACCTGGTAGTGCTGGTGTGCATAAGTGAGCCTGAACCAGATGTCTGTCAGTGCACAGATATTGCTCTCCTCCATACTGAGGAGAGTCCTGAGTGGCCACAATATGAGGTTAACACAACTGTTGTTGAGCAGCATTACCCTTAGTTTAATTTAACCTGTAATGTCTATGGAGCTGGGTTTGTCTTCTGAACCCTGCATAAAAAAGGCACTCTGGTGGTAGCAAGAGCCTTAGCCAGCATACCAAAGTCCAAGGGTGACCGGTGCAAGCTGTCCATAGTGAAGCTACGTGGCATGTTGAGCATGTCACCATATGCTGACAGACACTGTATCCCCTATGAATGAAACAATTTTGTTAGCCATCTGTTAAATGCGATATGTGTGTCCGTATACTGTGACATCATAATTGGTGGGTGTAAGATGCTAGACAAGGTCGGGGTTATACTGGCCTGGGCTACATCATCAGAGTGTACCTCCATGTATTATGTCATGGGGTCCAGGGAGTAACGTCTGAGGTGACACACACCAGCATGGACAATGATGGTGCCAGTCTTGTACTTGCTTTGGAGTGACCTGACTGCCTGTGTTATGTGGCAGATCCTGGCACCCAACAGACAGCCCAAAGTGACTATTCCCTTGTCAGGGCTGGTGAGTGGTACGTCAGTGTGTCTGAACATAAGTGTTGCCTATTACAAGTGTATTAGGTGTGTTGTTTAGCCCGAAGGGCAGTGACTGTGTGGCACACAGACATTGTGAACTTAGTGATATGTGGGTATTGTAGTGGGGTAGCAGGTGTGTGTGTGTGTGTGTGTCTGCTTTGGAGGCCTCTGCTGCTTAGGTAGAGTACATTTACAGCATCCGAGTATGTCAATGTGTGCTAATGTGGTTTGAGTGCTGTTGCTAGAGGATATGTGAGACTGATATGTGGTGTGTGTGGTTACCTTCACCACCTGATACACTGTGCCAGTCATGGGTCGAGAGACTTCAGCTCCCTGTATGTCTATATAGGTGCATCTCACACATATATCTGAGTTTGTCGGGAGGAGGAGAGGGTTGTCTGTGTACATGAGGCAGGTGTGACATTGTGTCAGTATCACAATATCCACCAGCTGGACTGAAGTGTACACACAAAACTGACCCCTGGACATGCCAGGATATTATCATGACATACTCTGTAGCCTGATCACAAACGATCAGTACGGTGTTAAGCGTGTAAAAGAGTATAACAGGGATTAGTGCTCATGTTCGTTAGTGTGTTGTAAAGAGGAGCTGAGAAGGAGTCCAGACTGAATCATGGCACCTCCTTCAGCTATGTCATAAATATCAATGTACACACATATATGTCCTGAGTCAGGGCCAACTGTACCTGAGTGTCAATGCCGACATCATGACAGACAGGCCCATATGTACATACCCATACCCCACTGACAATAGTCCACATCATCATACCAGGAGATTTTGCATGTAGAATGGATGAGCAGCTACCCCCACTGCCAAAAGCATGGCAGCAGGTGGAATACATTGATTCCCAATATGTGTCATGCACAAACTACAGAACAAACAGATCATGCACCTGAACAGTTAGCTGAGCCACACCCCCTACACAGGATGTGGAACCGTTGAATGTGTCACAGCTACATATGGCACTCCCCACAAGTGTTGGTGCACAACACACCATGGGAAGTCAAGTCCAGTATGCCTATGAGGTCTGATCTGCAAGGTCATGGAGTCCATCATGGTTGCAGTCATAAACAGAGATATTGGAAGCTGACACACACACAACCCTACCAACTGTGGTATGTTCATGTGCGGATCATGGTTCCCAAACATGCTAGACTGTTTGCAAGGCAGCCACCCAGGACATACATCAATGAACACATCTACACATGTGTCACATAGACTTTGAATAGCCCTTTATCAACATCCCAGACACATGTAGTATCCAAAAAACCAAGAAGCTGTGCATAAATATGTGTTGACATATGACAGAATGTCACCACAGATGTATCACACAAGGTAAGGATACTGAGGTCATGTTCAAGCTGTTGACACCTGCTGACCCACATGGACCATTCCTGGAATGGCATAAAACAAAGTGTACACACATCACTATGTCCAGTGTGATTATGTCACCATCCTATAAATACAGCAGGAGAAGGGAAACCAGCTAGTAAAGCAAATAGCTCGCCGTGTTAGTGCGTCTCTCTCTAGTATCATAGCATAGTTAGGTAGGGGTTTGAATCCTGCAAACAGTGTGTGTGTGTGTGTGTGTGTGTGTGTGTGTGTGTGTGTGCAATTGTCTTTGAAAGGAGTGCTCTTTTTGGAGCCTGGGAAAACACACTAGAAGATGTACATTCCTCTTTGGAAAGACTGATGATGTCACCATCCTAGAAATACAGCAGGAGAAGGGAAACCAGCCAGTAAAACAAATAGCGCGCTGTGCTAATGCGTCTTTCTCTAGTATCATAACATAGGTAGGTAGGGGTTTGAATCCTGCAAACACTGACTGTGTGTGTGTGTGTGTCACTGTTGGTCAACACGGTGTGGGTTTTGCTTTTACTATGGTATGACATAGTATGATGACAACAGTAAGTTCATTGCAGACATCAGGTATCTGCATGGCAAATATATATGTGTACATGTCCCCTCAATCAGTACATAGGTGTGAAGCCTGCATACTACATGAATACATTTGTTTCCATTGACAGGTTGTGCCACTGCTACTCAGATCATAGGTCACATATGTATGTATGTGACATGGCCATCCACTGTCATGTTCTGTGACCAAGGTAATCTGTGGTACACACACCCATGACAGTTACTAAAGGGTAGTGTGAGTGAGTGTATATGGCTGGGGTATATGTCAGAGATGGTCATACACAGCAAAGTCTGCCAAGAATGGACAGTCTTTATAAGTGTATGACTACCTTGTGGATATGCTTTCAGGCCTCTAATGTCTGTGATACACCTTGGGACTCCACAATACCTATGGATATGTGGATACGAAGGGACACATGACATAACATGGATCTGTATGTTCACAATGGTACCCGACATACATGTTGAGGGCTACCACTGGTGTGGTACTGATGGGATACTGTGTACATGAGGATGACTAAGCCATAGTCAGCTTACTGCTATACAGCATGTATCACACAACAGGTATTTGTCTGTATGATACCCTTGTGTAGGATATGCATCCCATCCAGGGAATGCATTGTAGGCCATTCCATGCATTCCCAGATTTGGATGGACACATACCTAGTGTGTCTGCATGTACCTAAAGGGGCTATATGACACACAGGTGTGGTCACAGTAATGGGTGGCGGTCATCACCACTGGTTAGTGTTATAGTGTAGCACCGGAAGGATCCAATTGATACTGGGTTCCCCCCTACTGTGTGTCAATTGTCAGGACATCATCCAATGATTGCTTATAGTCATGCTGTTGAGGTTGTGTATACTACCAGACTGCAAATCATTGACTGATATTAACGGTATCACCCGCAGCATAGTGTCAACCCATGTCATACAAATGTCTACCCATGTTAGTACATAACTGTAGTAGAATGCATACTGGCCATTGAAAGATGCAATGGGATGTTAATAATGTGTACGACAGGGTATGCCACATGTCCCATGTGTCCACTATGCACGTACATCCAGACAGTGCACATCCACCATGTTCATAGATGTACACTTGCTAATCTGTACTGCACACATCGCACACGTACTGTCCACTCGCTAACACATGCTGGCAACACATCACACATCAGCCAAGTGACACATGGGTGGATAATAGATACTCAGACCTAACAGTGGTGTAAACAATGCTACATTGACAAACAGAGCTTTGATGCATAATGTCTGCTCAGATATACCTACAAGGATGTAGTTAGACTTCCTTGTTGACAACTCGCTAGTATTGCTACACTGCTATAGTGTCACCCTGTGCATCAGCACCATGTTAGCCTGTCCCTTCGTCGATAATGCAGATGACAGGAGGCAGCACAAGTATCATCATATGCACAGGGCATTTTGTTGTTTGCCAGAGCCTGACATTGACCCATCCAATCGACATGTGTGTGTGTGTGTGTGTGTGTGTGTGTGTGTGTGTGTGTGTGTGTGTGTGTGTGTGTGTGTGTGGGATAACAGTACAGCATGGGCCAATGTTGATGTAATGTGTGTGTGTATGTGTGAGCCCTAGTTGTTTGCTTAATGTGTGTGTGTGTCTGCATGCACACAGCTCCACCATGTGGCTGCCATATACGGTGGTTTGTGAGACAGCCACAGACTGTACCTGCTTGGCTGTACAGATCACTGTCTCCGGCCATGGACACAGTACTTGTGCCTGGCAAGGTTGCTACGGATGGTATCAGGTACCAACCCTGACTGGGTAGTGTCATCAGAGGCAGAGGTATGACAACTGGACCCAAGTCCCTGCTGGGATGGACAATGGACAGGCCAGCCCCAGCATTGCTGGGGTTGGTACTGCCACTACGGGAGCAGCTGTGAGCTGTGGGCCGTCCACGACCACTGCCAGCTGTTGCTGTTGCTGGCATGCGTCCGCGTCGACATCGCAACAGTCCCGCACGGTCCTGGCTTGAGGAAGACATGTTGTGGAGGGCATCTATTGTCTCCCCCCTACATCTATAAATGACCTTGGTGTATGTCTGGATGGCACTGGCAAGGTCATGGATGCTGTCATTGATAGCGGTGTTATGTGCCCTCTGCTCCCTAAGTCCCTGCCTGGTGTACCGTTCCATACGTGCCTGAGCCTGCATTACAGCCTGGAACATAGTGGGCATTGTAAGACCTGTGAGGGCATGCCTGCCAGGGGCAATACGTCCAGTGATGCTCTCCTGAGAACCCCTGGACCTCCACTATGTAGTACCGTTGTGGGTCTACGGCTATGGCTGCTGTGAGGGGATGCACGTGCCATGGGTACCACACTCTCCTGGTCAATGCCAACTATATGCTGTCCCTCCCATATGGCCATTGGTGGTGAAGGATGTAATGGCAGTATGAGCGTGCACATAGATGGGGTTGAATGCTGTGTACTGTCGATTGGTGGACCAACGACAGACCCTGTCAAATCTCCCTGTGCCAAAATACATGTTTCATTATCACCACTATCTGTGGCAGTGGCTTCAGGTCGCCTGCTGCTTTCGCCAAGCCCTACCTCAGCACCTGTGAGAGGAAGACAGGAAACACACGTTACGGTCTGCAGATGCACACATGAACACATGCACACAGGAACACATGCACACAGGAACACAGGAACAAATGTACACTCCTCACTACAGCAGATACACACACAACAGAAATCCAAATCATGCTCAATACTGGTTGAAGGTGGGTGACAGTATCACAAGGCAAACAGTCATGAACACGTCAGCATGCAGAATAAGTGTTGCTCAAGTCCATGCAGTGTGAGTGTAGACAGCCATAGTTGATGACAGTGTACATGGCTGTGGTGCATGTGTGTACATGTTCAGTGATTGCCTACACCCTGGAACACAATGTGTACAAGGACACGGCATTTCTGTGCAAGTATTATAAGCTCTGCAATGTCCTGTGCACCATCAGACACAGGTATACATACCATGGCTGTGTGTGTTATCTGTGTGTCACATGGATTTCCATGTCTGATTGCAGTGTTTGTGTCTGTAGCAGATAAATTGTGGACACATGTGTAGCACATGCATGTTATGTACACACACGGGATGGGTGGTGCATGTATACGTGATGGGATACCAATCCTGAACATGGCCATTGTAACAGTATGGGGTGTAGTACCATTAGAAATCATCATCATGCATCATGTGGTCACTGAAGGCCACTAAAGTGTGCTAGACCACCACCTAGCAAGCTGTACCTGAACCGCAGTGCCGTGGCTAAGTTCACAATTACACAGCCACATTGCACAAGGGTGTGTGAGGTGTCCAATAGGGAGCATTGCCTAACATGACTGTGTTATGTGTTGAGGAGTGTTGCACAGCCCCATGCTAGGCCCTACCCCTCAGGTATGGTATGTGTGGTGTGTGGATGACGTGGGATACTGAAGTGTGATCTGCCAGTGGGTGTCCAGTTACACTATGTGTAGCATGTTGAGGTGTACTGTGTATGACAAATGTGTTATGTTGTGTACATGTGTGTCAACTATGCCTATCCAATGTGCAGTACAGTGTTGCCACATTTGTGTCTGATGCTCTGTGCATTGCATGTGAATGAGGCAGCTACTGACATTACTGAGATGTTTCACATCTCACAGCAAACATGCACAGCATGCATTATGTGTAGGTGTGTTATGTGTACGTGGCCTACACCTCACCTATGACATGCACAGTTCAATACCAAGTTTAAAGTGTTAACACACTCACCAGCATGTAATGTCTGCCCTGCTGTCACACCAGAGGGACCTGCAAGAATATGACACAGTTTGTTAGTGGCCACACCTGTGTCATTGCTACTGTGAGTATGCTAAACTACAGTAGAACAACAGGCATAGGTGTACAGATACTATTCAAATTATCAGTATTGCACACAATAGGCAGGACAACTGCTAAACACAGAACACATCTCACACATGCATAATCTAACGATACAGGTAACAGTAGTCTACAGCTAGGGCATGTTACCTGCACGCTCCATGTCACTATGCTGGGTGGCCCTGGCCTCCATGATGACACATTTGTGATGTTGTTGTTGCTGTAGGCCAGAGGCCACCACACTTAGCAGCAGTTCCTCCACTCTGGTGAGGGGGGATGTATGTTAAGAGAGAGATTAAGAGAGGTTAAGAGATTAGTACTAGGCTACTTGCCCTTGTGGGCCATTTTAAGCCTAGCCAAGTACCCCATGTTAGAATCAAACCCTGCACTTTGTGTCTGCAAAGTAAACACCTTAACCATTCTGCCATCCTCCCAACCCCACACCACCACCTGTGGCAAGCTGTTGTCTGTGGATATCAGATGCACACCGCCGGACATGTCTGATTAAATCACTGCAGTGATGGCGTACCTGCTCATATGTCCGGTTATGCATGCCTATGTCATTTACCTTAAGAACAAGTTCTTGCCACAGTGCAGTACGCTCCTGCTGGTGCTGGCTGGCCCTTGAAAACAGTAGGGTATAGTGCTGTACCAGGCTGTGGTGGATTTCCTGTTCCTTTACATCTGTGTAGCAGGGGTTCCTGTGATGAGCCATTAGCCTGGAAGACAAGTAAACAGTATGTGTGAGCAAGTCATGTGGCACACTTAACATTATACAGTACAGATATCAGTTAACTGCCATATATAGCATCTGTTCATCTGTCAGAGGATACACACATTCAGTACCACATATCAGTGCTCAGCCCACAACTGGCTGACAGTGCCTGCCACACTCCATATGACACACTAGTATACACCAGTACTCGGCTCACTGTTTGGGATCCAGTGCACAGCCTTGCCAGGGGGTACATATCAAGCTGATGCATGCAGCTATATGTCATCCGTTGCAATGAATGTGAAGTACAGTTACAGTATAACCAGTAACCCACCACAGTCATTGATGACATACCCCTACCTAGCATATGTGCACAGTTGTTAATATAGCTGGCATACTGCTGTAACAGAGTATACATGTTGCTAGGTACACACGCAAACCCTGCATCACACATGTGATTGCAGACATGGCACAGGCATCATTACAGACATTCATACCATACACAAATGTATGCTAACACAGATGAGCATTTGCTATGTACCTTACAGTACTGTGCGCCTCTACTTACAGATACCTATGCCTGAGGAATGTAATCTGTGCAGACTGCAGGAAACACACAAGACAGTGTTACCAGGGAATGTGAACATATACCATACTGTGCTGTTTACGCCTACAGATTCAGGTGGTACAACAGTTCTAATGTCGGATGGAGTCATCAGCAGTACCACTTACTGAGCACACATGTATTGCTTCAGCCTATGATGGGACACCACAGTCATACACAAGGACCTACGTCACAACATATACCATCCTACTATGTCTGCATCCCAATAACTGACACATCTTTCTCTGGCCTCACAAGTAGGACACAAACAACCATGACGGAAACAACCTCACTCCTAGCTATCACACCATCACAGACCTTGCACACATTCACTGTCACACTCATTCCACCTCACATAGACATTGGTATTGCACTGTGTAAATGTCTGTGTGCATTGTGTCATAAGTAGGTAATACGCTATTGTCCCTGGGGCCTACAGCAGCCTAGCCATATGCTACCCTGGCCTGTGACACACATGTAATTAGATTTCACTTCCTCCTGTCAACCGGATACACAGAGGTGATTCCCAGGGCGTGTTACCTATCCCATAGACAATCATCAGGGGTATGTCTGACATCTGCTACTGAGGAGCCTTGTTTGTTCATGCTGGGTGGTTTACTCCAGAGTATGGCATATTTGTCAGTAGGAGCCTATCCCTCCAGCATGTGCTGTTTAGTGATGTTGCATGCACTAGGGACCTAGGCCGTGTAGCTCGGTGGGATTGCGAGGTGCTGACATAGTGGTTGTCTGACTGCTATGGGTGTGGCATGCCTCTGTATGTTTGGCAGAGGTAACCTCTGAGTGGCCGGTATACAACACACTGTAGTTGTGGTTATGGGAGTCAGTCTGCATAGGGTATGTGTATCAGGGCAGTATTACCCTTTGTGAGGTATGTCTGTGGACTTTCTACTTGCTGTAGTTGTCATGTGAGGTACATACCACATGGGGCATTGTGATGAGTACAGGGGAACACTGACCTATATTTCCGTACATGACACATCGTTTGTGATTACACGTACCACGTAGACAGATTGCAAGACTAGTGTGGCACTGTGAATATCAAAGGGGAGGCTACTGTACACCTGTGTCCCATGTTCCCTTCTGACACCTTCAGTGTTAGTCAGGAAACCACCTATCTGGTAGTTAGTGGGTAAAGTGTTTTGGAATGGGGTCTGGCACTGCAGTATCAACACTGGTGTTCAGTCCATGCCTTGGTCATCAGGCACCTGTTGTAATACGTCTGATCCTGTGTCTCCCTCTCTCACTATCTATGTATATATATATATATATATATATATATATATATATACATTTATATATCACTCTCTATATACATATCTATATATATCTATATATATATATATATATATATATATATATATATATATATATATATATATATATACATATCTATATATATCCATAGATATCCATATATATCTGTATATATCTATATATCTCTATTTATATCTATATATGTATATATCTGTATATGTATATCTATGTATATATCTGTATATGTATATCTATATATATATATATATATATATATATATATATATGTATATATATATATATATATATATATATGTGTGTATATACACATACATATGTATATGTATATATATATATATATATATATATATATATATATATATATATATATATATACACACACATACTTGTAAACAGCCACTGCTGTACATATACATGCACATATATGCAGATATACTGACAACCTTTCATGGTGGGAATATCAATTATGGAACAGTTGTGAGACATACGATTATGTAATATTATTGCACAGTGTTGTGCAGAATGCATTTCGCTATCCTCAGGTCGTATAGCCATAGCAGACCTCACTGGCTGTAACTCAGTCTCACAGCCTTTAACCACCACATGACATATACCTGCACTGCTTGCTGTTTTCAATGCCACACACTACAACCTACATAGATATGTGCACATAGCAACCTACAAATACATATATATGTCCAGCCTTCACTAACAATTGCAGTATGTCCCTTGCCCTATGCACATCTGCATATACATATAGATATGGATTGCTACTACATAAGGAGTATTCACAGAATGTAGAGTACCCTTCAGACACATCATTCGGATGCCAGCAAATACATCTGTGTTACATACCTTACCTTTGTATGTCTCACCTCAGTCTGTTGTACCTGTTGATGTTTTATTTTTATTTATTTAGGTCAGTGTCCTCCACTGCCTCTGTTTGTTTTAATTTTTGTTTTGGTTGGTCGGTGTCTCCAACCGCCTCTGTGTTTTTTTTTTGGTTTGGTCTCTCCAACTGTCTGTCTGTCTCTCTCACTTGCTCTCTCCAATTGCTGCAATGATATTATTGCATGTGTGGACAGCAAGTACAAGCTGCTTTTGTAGGTATCTGCACATGTGCATGTGATGGCCTCTGCACCAATTGGTGCCCACCATTTAGTAATTGCATGCAGCCTGCTGTGTGGTAATTGCAGTTCTCACTGTGATTTCAGGACACTGCTATAAAATGATAGGTTACGTAGGCGTAGGCCTTTCAGTTTTGCAAGGTGGGGACCATGCTTGTTTGCTGTGGACACTGTTGTGTCAGTCAGAAGCTTGGTATATGTCTGATATCTGAAGCTGGGTTGTAGCCAGTGAAATGCATGTTGTACTAAAACCTGACTGTTGCTTCTTCAAGTACACTCTTCTCAGTGTGTAAGTTTACTCACACCTCCTAATGCTAACACTGGATACATGGGAGTATGTACTTTCTTTTGGAATTAGGGAATTAACTGGCATACAACAGTAGTTATTGCAATGTATTCCTATGGTTTTCCTATTTTCCCTTTACATCCAGTCCTTGTAATGCATGTCATATTTCTTCATTGCAATGTATTTTTATGGCTTTCCTATTTTCCGTTTACATGCACTCATTGTAATGCATGTTATATTTCTTTCAGCACCATGTTATTGTATATATGCGGTGGCTTAGTGGTACATCATGCAGACTGGTGAGGTGTGGGGTTTGAGACTGACAAGGGTATTTTATTTTGCTGCTGAGCAATACAAGGGCCTTGTCATACAGAGTGACAAAAGCACTTTGAAGCAGTTGTAAGCGGGTTTGTGTGGGTTTGCGCAACGCTTAGCAATGCTTAGCTACGCTTAGCTCAGCTTATTGTATTTTAGCAATACTAAGCTTAGCTTAGCTTAGCTCATTTTATGTTAGGAATAGTAAGCTAAGCTTGGCGGAGCTTATCACATCTTAGCAATGCTAAGCTAGGCGCACACATGCGCACACTGGTGCAAACCCGCTTACTACTGTTTACAAGTGCTCACTCCTGCTAACCCCCGCACAGAAAAGTAAATGGGGAGATAGGAATGTGGTGATAAAGGGTGCTCAGAGAGGGGAAGACAGTAGGGAAAATAGCTTGGGATGTACACGATGGGTGTGGAGAAGGTCCATAGCTGCCCATTTCTTTACCAGCACCAGCTGTGCACATGCAATATATTAGGTGGGATATTTGAAACCTTCCACCCCTGAGAGAGAGTGGTGAGGACATCTAAGTATGTTGTACTACCAATTATGAATATCGGGCACATGCACTGTTTGTGAACAGCTATACTGTCATTAGTACGTTACTCACATCTGAACAGTTTGTGGTTTGTGTTGGCATTAGCACAGTCTACTCAGGACGACTGGACATATTTCTGTACTGTGTATGCCTACACACACCCACTGACTACTGCTTAAAAGTGCTTACTCCCGCTAACACCTGCGCTAATTTCTTTTAAAGAAAAGAAAATGGGGAAATAGGAAAGTGGTGAAAAAGGGGGGCACAAAGAGGGTAGGACAGTAGGAAAACAAGCTCAGGATGTGCAGGAACGATGTAGAGAAGGGCCATAGCTGCCCAATTCTTTACCAGCAACAGCTGTGCATATGTTAGAAATTTAGAGTGAGATTTGAAACCTTCCACCTCTGAGAGACGAGTGAGGACAACAAAGTATGTTGTACAGCCAATTGTAATTATCAGTTTTCATAACCAGCAGACATGTGTGCGAAATGGGCAGCTATGTATGGGGCATAATTTTTTTGCGGGTACAGTTTGTCTTTTTTTTTTTTTTTTTTTTTCTTTTTTTCAGGTAAGAATGGAATGTGAGGTAAAGGAAGTAGGAATATTGGGGGAGGTGGGTTGGGGAGGTTAACAGACAAGACAAACAAGACACATACAGGGGCAGAGTATGACATGTGGTGGGTAAACACAATTGACGGAGACGGATGTTTGGATATCGCAAGCCCTTGAGCCCACAGATGGCAACAGTGGAACTGAGATCCTCACCCATGGGCAGTTGCCACTGTGCCTTCACAGCCCAGGCCAAGGCTGTGCTGGGGGCTGGATAGGAGGGGCAGGCACACCCGTGAGTTGCGCCACTCTCGCCTTAAGCTGGCGTAGGGGATCAGTCACAGAACACCTGATCTCACTACGCACCACAGACCGGACCCCTTGGAGGGTGAGTGGAGGCTGTCCTCCGGCCACGCTTGCAGAGGGGGGGGTGAGCCCCATCCCCTGCAGCGCTTCCACCCGAAGGTGGAACAGGGCCACCGGAGGAGGAGGTCCCGGGCTGGGCACTGGTGCCAGGTGCAATCGCCAGCTGAGGTGGGGGAGGTGGGTCCCAGTTGTTTTATGTTTAGCAGTATTTAATGGCATTTTGGGTTAGTAACAAACAATACCATTCCAAATTAGTTGTAACAGCATGCATTAGTGTTCCCATTAACCAAGCACACATGAATTCCAAACACTGAACAGCAAGCATAACACATGCATATTTAGAACAACAGTGGACATTCTAACAGCATGCAGGGTTGATTGGTAGCAACAGGCCATCAGGTTTGGATATGTGAATAGGGCACATGCATCAACGTACATGCAGATATGTATAAACCAACAGGACAAATGTCCATAGGAATTAATTGTGAATACACATACCCAGTTTGGTGTGGAATGGCATCATTTGTGAACATAACATAGGGTGGTAAAATATTACATTAACAACTTAAAATACATATACATATACTGTACATTCCTACTAGATGCAGGTATATATATATATATATATATATATATATATATATATATATATATATATATATATATATATATATATATATCCCCTACATGTATTAGTACAGTTCCCTGTATGTAACCTTAGAAATGTTGGTGATGGAGATGTTACTGCTACATTAACATACATTCCATTTGTATTCATATATGTTCATATCTGGCTGTGTTCAGGTAAAGTATCCTGCTACATTTGAGCAGTTACGTACAGTTCTAGCAATACACTGACATTTGTGGATCACAAGCACAAGCTGCTCATGTACCGGATTAACATGTACATACTATACATGAAAGAGTTGAGGACTATAAATATTCTTCTGAGATACTGGGATTCCCATCAGCCAGTTTATATGGGCCTAGACAACTGTGGATGTTCAGCATTTCATACAACCATACTATCTCCATAAAGCAAGGGTACAACAACATATTCAAAATGTGGGGCAGACACAGTCCAGGTATTGTACTTTATTAAAAACATTTCACTCTTTGGTTGTGGCTGTCATTCATTTCATTATGTAGTGCATGCAGTATACCTTTATTCCAGACTTCTTACACCTTTATTGGTAGCTTCAAACTCTTTCTCACACTCTCTCACTTATTTTATATTTACATTTCAGGATGGTACTTAATTCCAGGCTTTATTAACATTTATTACTGGGTTGCAACAATCCTTTCCAGCTGACTTACTTATTTCATATGACAGTATATACAAGGATGTATTCAAGACTTGTCTGTCCTTTATTGATGGATTAGAACATTCATTTTCAGACTGAAGCAGTTATCTGATATTACAATACAGGTGGAAACTCTATTTGAGACTTGTTTACTCTTTATTAATGGATTACAATACTCTTTTCCAGGCTGCATCACATATTTGATCTTAGAATACTAACAGAAGCTTTATTCTAGGCTTATTTGACCTTTATTACTGGGTTACAACACTGAACTCTTTTACAGGCTGTCTCACTTATATTCTATAATAATACCAGCTGAATAATTACTAACCTGCCTGGTGGCGCAGCCTTAACAGCCTATCAGCATAGGCTTGCCGATTTGTGGAACGAACACCTGCAGCTGTAATATAAATGAAGGGATATTGGAACATACCTAGCCATACTATAGGCTAGGATAGCATTTCTTACATACTTAATTACATAGATACTTACTCGGTAGTGGGGCATTGGGCATATGATGGGCCTCCTGGATCCATCGGTTCAGTTGGTCCTCCTTTTGACACTTCAGGTCCGCATGGTGGTGATGGACCTGCTCACCAGTCCTGAGAATGCCTGTGGCACTAGTAAGATCATGTGCCAACTGGTTCCACGCCTCTGCCTTGTATGCACCCCATTGAACCTGGCCCTGCATGAGTCGGCCTTCATGTTGGTGGACTAGGAGCCAAACCATATATTTAGACTCCTCAATGACCCGCCTTTGTGCTCTAAAGCGACTACCCTCTCCGATGCCTGCCATCCTGACTGCAAGTGGTTACCACAATCTGTTATGGCGAGTATTCCCGCCTATGGGGCTTAAATATGCTGTATTTCCCACACTTTTTTGTGATTGGCCTTTTTTGAGAATTCTAAGCTGACTGCAGACCTGCTTAGTAATGGTTAATCTACCATTTCTATGTATATGTATGCTAATAGTGTCGGTTTCTCCTAAGCTGTCATGGCTTAGTGGTTCTGTGCTTTGATTATGATGCACAGGGTCCTGGATTCAAACCTTGTCACTCTTTTATTTTAATACTGTCTAGACAGGCTAGGGGGTGTGGCTGCTTTTAAGCAACCTAGCTCTACGTTGCTCCCCTTTGCCCTACGGTGCCCTGGTTGGCGTGGCGCGCACCTCCGCGCAAACCGATTGCACTGTGTAAAGCGTTTTTAAATGTTGGGCAACTCTGTTGCGCTGGGTAAAGCGTTATTACACTATGGGCAACTCTGTTTAGCTGGGTGAAGCACTATTAAACTATGGGCAACTCTGTTTAGCTGGATAAAGCGCTATTAAACTATGGGCACCTCTGTTTAGATGGGCAAAGCACTATTAAACTATGGGCACCTGTGTTTAGCTGTGTAAAACGTTGCTTAATGGCAGGCTATTATATCTCTGGGTCTTTTAAAAATATATATTTTGTTCGCTGATACATTGGCCATGTCACTGCTTTTAATAAAATTCTAATCATATTTGTCTGGTATTATTTCAAATACTGATTTAAACCATAAATAAGAAGGGGAGTGGTGGGACTCGAACCGTGAATGCATTCTCTTTGTGCATACGCTCTACCATTACTCTATTGCTATTTGGATTAATTTGCATAAGTAGTTCTTATATGCTCTTCAATGTCACAGTTGCTAACTGTGGTTAAGCAATGGGCACACCCGCGCAAACAAGCGCAAATACGGGCAGCTATATCGTGGACTTAAAAAAATATATATTTTTTCCATTTTATAACTCTGATGGGGGTTTACAGTGTCAGGGAGTGTGGTGTTGGGTGCAAGTACATTTGAGTGGACTCGCTGTTGTCTGTTGACATTATGCTTCTTAAAACATTGCAGGGGCGTGGACCTTTAGACTGCTTGGCAGTCGGACACGCTCCCTGCTTGCGTACTCAGTCCGTGTAAGAGTTACGGATGAGTCAGCGTGCCCTCATGAATATTCATGGCATGCTGATGTCATACCGTTCAACTGCAGCCTCTGAGTAAGACATATTAAGTCTTATACGGAGGTTTTGTGAATCCGGCCCCTTATCTTTCCTTCCATATATTACAAGTGTCTTTTAATATCTTCATCAAATATTTTCTCAGACTCATAACCTTATCTAAACCTTTCTTTTTAATGAAATAAAACTCATTTTATTACCTGTAAAGCATTACCACTCTTTCATCTTACATCTTGTGAGCATCCTTATAAACATCATTCCACATTATGTCTAATTTGGTATAATTATTTAAATTGTAGAAGTTTTTCTATTATTTTTGAAGATTGTAAAATTATTGTTCTTAAAATATTTTTGAGCTTTTTTCTCTGGGCCTCTGCTGAAAATGGGCACATACTCAGTCGGCTTTTCTTGGTAGTCAAATGTCAACAGATAAATAATTTTGCTATGCATTCCAATTATGTGCTCCTGCTCAAACATAAGCTTTCATAAAGTCCATATCAATTTCCCAAAATGAGATAGAAGGAGCCTTTTTGGCCTTCTTTAAAGTTATTTAGGACTTTGAGTCTATAAATCATAATAAGTACCATAACACAACCTTTTTACACACATTATTGCTTTTCAAAATAAAAGATAAAATGAAAAAAATAATCTTTTTACATTTTCCTCTTCATAAAGTGCTATGCAGTAGTGTAAGGGTCAACATCACACTAACATATAAAAATATGCCAATATCGATGTTAACTCTAATAAAAACACTCAGTTATTCAGTTTCCCCTTAAAAGCCTGCTTCTTCTTTAATATTTCAACATTTCTGTACCTTATTCCATACAGTTTCCAGTTATATATTTACTTCTAGTTTTTGTTTTCATCCTTATATGCTAAGATGCCTGATAGACTTTAGTTCTTTGTTACCAGGCAGTGCCAGGATCCGCCACATAACACAAGCGCTTAGGTCACTCCAGAACAAGTACAAATATGACTCTGTCATTGTCCATGTTGGTGTGAATAACCTGAGCCGTACCTCCCTGGACTACATGAAAAGAGTCATGGAAGAGCTCTCTGATCACATAGCACAGGCCAGTATGACCCTGATCCTGAGTAGCATCCTGCCCTCACCAGGAATGATACCACGGTATAAAGAAAAAAATCTTGATTTCAACAATTGGCTAAGTTTCTGGTGTCATTCAAAGGGGATCCAGTGCTTGTCTGCCTGGGATGACATGCTTGACAAGCCACGCTGCTTCACTAGAGATGGCTTGCACCTGTCACTGTTAGGCTTTCGAATACTTGCCAAGGCTCTTGCCACCCCCATAGTGCCTTTTTTAGGCAAGGCTCAAAAGACAAACCCACCACTGTAAATAGCACAAGTAACAAAAAACCGAGGGTAATGCTACTCAGTGCCAGAAGTCTAAACCTCAAAATGCACCACTCGAGGCACTCCTCAATATGGAGAAAATTGATATATTTGCAGTAACAGAAACCTGGTTTAAGGCTCCAGAGAGCACCCCAGCACTACTAGGCTACAATTCATACCATACATTTTGGCCACAGAACCCAAACCGAAATACAAAAGGCGGGGGAATATCCATATTCATCAGGGATACCCACACCTCCAGGTTAGTGGCACAGCACGATGCTTCAGAGATCATCCACATGCAACTAACAATGGGCAAGACTGCAATTCAAATTGTAGCTTGCTACAGATCACCCACCATGTCCCAGGACCCCCATTCTGCATTACTGGAAACACTGGGAAACATAAAGGTCCCACCAAACACCCTAATATTGGGTGATTTCAATTTCAATCATGGAAGAACTACTCAAGTACTAACTCCCTTGCCCAACTTTTCCTAGAATTTATAAACTCAAATACCCTGGTTCAACTGGTCAACACTCCCACCAGAGGTGACAACATATTGGAACTGGTCATCACCAACATGGGCGACTGGTGTACCACACCAGAGGTCAAACCCTAGCTGGTTAGATCTGACCATAAACAAATCACTTTGGATATCCATATTCCGCCCCTGGACAAGAAAGCCACCGTGAAAAACTTTTCAAAAGCAAACTTCACGTTACTTAAGAGCAAGGTGGAAAGTTTCAAATCCCCCATGCTGAAGGATAACACTGTCTAAGCTGCAAAATCCTTTACTAATGCATTCTACGGGCAGCTACAAGAATGCATGGATCGTGCAATCCCAAGCAAAACCAAGACTCACTCCTCCAAGAAAAGGAAACCAGTCTGGTGGACTCCTGCCATAAACAAGCTATACAACAGAAGGAGGAAACTAGTACAGAAAAGAGTAAAATCCCAAGAAGGGAAGACATCCCTGATCAGTATCAGCAAGAAACTACATTCCCTCATAAAATCATCCAAGGGGAGCTTTGAAAGAAAAATTGCCAAGGACTCCAAAGATAACCACAAGGCATTCTTTAGCTATGTCAAGAATCTAAGTGGCAATGCTCAGATATGCTCGGAGTTAGTGCAGAATGACACAAAATACACTGAACCAACCGATATCACTAACATCCTGGCAGACAGGTTCAGAGCAAACTTCACCCCCTTCTTACCCCCAAAAAGGCCCATAACCATACCAGAAGAAAGTAGAGTCCCTGAAATTACAGACACTCAGGTTAAAACAGCCCTATCCAAAGCCAAAAACACAGCATCAATGGGACCGGACGGTGTCCCAGGCTGCGTCCTACACAGCACAAAGACGAACTAACCCCTCACCTAAACACACTGTTCAAACTCAGCCTCTCCACAGGCTACATACCCATAGAGTGGCACACGGCAACGGTTATTCCACTCTACAAAGGTGGAGCCACAACAGACCCCAGGAACTATCGCCCTATAAGCCTGGCTAGCTTGGTCTGCAAGGCTATGGAGCGCATCATCATGGAACTCATTAACAGAGACATTGGGAACCTACAGACACTGGACCCTACCCAGTTTGGCTTTGTTAAGGGCAGATCATGCATCCTAAACCTGGTGTACTTCTTTGACATAGTTACCAAGGCTATAGACCAGGGAAAGGTGGTACACACAGCCTACCTAGACCTCACTAAGGCCTTTGACACCCTTTCCCATTCTGCTATTATAGACAAGTTCACCAGTCTGAACATAAACCCCTACGTCACAATATGGGTTGCCAACTGGTTCACGGACAGAACCCACATGGTGAGAGTTGCGGGAGCTAGGTCCGACTCTAAACCGGTTGCAAGTGTCATTCCCCAGGGCTCAGTCCTAGGACCCCACCTGTTTGGCATATACTTCTCAGAGGTACAGGCAAGCACAGGAGGACTATGGCTTACCAAGTTAGACGACTGCAAACTAGGGGCTATAATTGACTCTGACACAGACATCCTCCAAAAGGGTCTCACTGAGACGGATACCTGGTGTCAAAATCATGGCTTCAAGCTAAATGCCAAAAAGTGCATAATCATCCCCTTTGGAAAAAACAAAGTACCCACAAACTACCACATAGGTGGTAGTCCCCTAAATACGGAAGATGTAATAAGGGATCTGGGGACCCAAGTAGATAGTAATCTCACCTTTGATAATCACATTGCCAAAGTAGTTAGAAAATCCTTCTACTTGGCCCACCTATTCACAAAAAGGTTCGCATTGAGATCAAAAGTGGTCATTGTGTTTGTCTACTCATCACTCATCAGACCCATCTTAGAGTACAACGCCCCATTTGGGATGTACCTTACAAGACACCTGCAACAGCTGGAAAGACCACAGAAATACCTCACCAAGAGGATCAATGGCCTCAAACAGATGCCCTATGCAGCTCGACTGAAGAAACTCCAGTTGTACTCAGTTGCATACCGCCTACTCAGAGGTGATCTCTTCATGACATACAAGGCCATGTCCAACCCAGAATTGATGGGCATGCTCCACCTAAAGAAAACCTTATCCCCTCAAGCCACACGCTCTAGGGATCTAAACCTCACCACAACAATAAATAGGACGTGCTGGAGGGATAGATTCCTGTCCCAGAGACTTCCCATGCTTTGGAACAAGATCCCAATCTACATTAGGCAGAGCTCCTCATTAACACTCTTCAAAAGAAACCTTGACAAGTGGATGGGAAACAGAAAGTTTACCTCAGGGATCACTTCAGTGGCTTTGCTGGACAGAGGCACAGGGAACTAATCTAAGAGGGTGGTAAAAGCCAACACATTCTGGCTAGACTTATAAATGCCTTTGGGCAGATAGCCTAGTACCCACCTATGAACCAATGATGGATTAATGGCAGTAATACTTTTGCCCTAAGATCCCAAACAATGTTAATCTTTACAATTAATGTAGAATATAAAACTTTCTATTCTCAACAGATATTATTAACTGAAAGTAAATCTGCTATGGCTTAAAGTACATCCATTTCATATTTAAGTGATATCTTACTTTACAATCACATCCATCATGCTCTGGGTTATCCTCCTCATTTCTTTGACTAAAGTGCTTGCTGTCAGAGTCCGTGGCACCAATCTAAACATTCTCAGGTTTCAACTCCTCTTCTTTATCCCAGCTACCTTGGTGGCTTAGAGGAATAAAGCCCTGTTTATGACCTAGGCAGCCTGTGTCCGATTAGCAGCCCAGGTGTCTGTTGTCTGATGATGTTGGCAGGGAGAGTAAGCATGCCTCACTTGGGGGGAGGGACAATGCCAGATGTGTCTCTGCTTGGGCTCCAACAGAGGATGGAGCTCGAATAGACGATGCTAGGCTGGGAGTGGGGCGAGAGGATAGAGCAGACATAGCCACCCCATGTACACTGGCTAGTGATGGTATATTGGCTGTCAAATTGTTCTCCATTGTCCAGTTAGCCCAACAATTTCCAAAGAGTAGGGGAGGGACTTAAAACAAGGTAAACTCTGTGAGCCTCAGTATGATGGTCCCTGTTTGCTTTGACTTGCTCAAGTTGTCTAGCCATCCTGTAATGATGTCAGCATGTGAATTGAGAAGGAGCATTGTTTGCTCAGGTGCACCTCCAGTAGACAGACCCTGTCAGTGCAGGACATCAAGGAGTAGCCAGGGATGACTTATGGGATTGAAACTATAGGGGTAATCAGGCAGGGCCTGGAATCATCATTAGTGGCCAAAAATTAATCAAAAACACTTTTCTCTTCCCCTTAGCTATTATACCCTGTGCTGTATTCCCTCTCTATATCTTGTTTTCCTCTTATCAAATGTGTATAGGATCGTAAACAATCCTAGACTTCATTTGTATTGTTAATTATTAGTGCAGCTTTCACTTTACCTGAGGGCTGAACTGCCAAAACATTGAATGACAGGATATCAAAACACAGAACCAACTTTTCATCAAAATTCCAGTATTTCTTGGGATCGTGTGTTTGCCCTTTCTTCATTGTGGAAGGATCTCAGAGTTGGTATATATAATAAGCAAGGAGGTGTAGGAGGATTGCCTCCTGCAAAAAACAAAAAAAAAATTTTTTTTTTTTTTTTTTTTTTTTTTTTAACCAGCCTTTCGATACCCTGATCTTTAATGAACTGACAGGTTGATATTTCAGCATAGACCCCTGCATCTGATGATTACCCTACAATGTCTTTCAGCATCAGTTACCATTTTCTTCTGATGTGGTGTGAAAAGTTCATGTTTTACAACTTGTTAGCTAGCTTTTACAGTTGTCTTCACATGGACCGCATACTGTATGCATTTTGGAAATTTTGCATTTTAGAGACTCTTTGAGTACTTAATGCTTCCATAGTTATTTTTTTGCAATGTTTGTGGTTAGTTCCTTTAACAACAAATACTGCACTTCCTGGGTCAGAATTTCAGGATATGACATTTTGTTGTTACAGTGGTAGTCCGCTTATGACTTTTATACTTACTTTGACAATTACTGCTGTAGCTGTTTTCACCAGTGTTGTATTGTGTTAAAATGCTTAGAATTTATTTTATTTTGTCTATTTAACATTTGTTTATTGGGATAATCCGACTGGACAACTTGTGTCCGTTTTCACTGGAGGCCCAGGGAGAAAAGCTTCATACAGTAGTTACAAAAGTTCCATACAGTAATTACGTGACATTAAGACAGAAGTCCAAACAACAGCAACAGTCAAAGGGAAACAGTTTCTTCAGTTAACTATAAAAGATTTTAAAAAGTAACTGTTGATTAATAACAATTACAGGTTTAAAAAATTTAGAATGCAAACTGCAGTTATTAAACATCGTCAGGGGAATAAAGTAAATTGATAGGGTCCAAGAATAACCCACCACCCATTCTAAAAACCCGTACACAGAAAAACATCTCCATTTCTCACTTCTTAGATGCCTTAAAAGCATGCAACTGGTCTCCCATAAAAAACCCTTCCTCTCGATCTAGCAGTTGACTACTTTAACTCCACATTTCTAAATATCCTTAACCACCTAGCTCCATTTAGAACAGTTAGAATCAGTAGTAACCCAGCTCCTTGGCTTCAAAAATCCACAAGATCCTTAGGACAGAGACAAAGCTTGGAAAACCTGGCATCAACTCAAAACACCTGTAACTAGGCAAGCCTTCCTTGGGCTCCGCAATAAGGCAAAAACAAAATCACTACATTTCACTACAAAAAACACACTACAACAATCCACAAAAATTCTGGACTGCAATGAATAACATTCTTTAGCCTGGCCGTACCTCTACCCCCCCCCCCCCAGTATTGCTGGATCTGACATAGCACCCAGCTTCAATAACTACTTTACCTCCTCCATACATAAACTTATCAATAATACAAACTCCTGTAACCCTCCAAACCTCCTACAGGTACAAGGTACAATCCCCACTCTCACTCAAACCAGTTCCAACATCCACTATCCAAAAGGTCTTATCCATGCTCAAACCCACTACCCTTGCCACAGACAACCTCTGTTTCTGAACTGGACTTCCCTAGATGCTCCCATTCTATATCCCCTGCTGGCAGGCTTTTACATTCTATGTCTTATCCCAAGTCACTTTCTTCAGACATAGGCTATGTGACATTGTTGAAGCAGTGTCACAGACTTAGTTGGTTTTACTCTCATCCCATCCTCTACATGTTCAGGACTATATAGGGATAGTGTCATCCTCAGTCCATCTATTCTACCCTCCTCATTGGCTCCTGTTTCAGCACCAGTTATATTGACACCATCTAGCACTCTGCTGACACTGACTCCAACACCACTTGATATTAACTTGTTGGTTACTCCATCAGTATTGATAGTTTCAGTGTCAAAGCCTTTGACATAGACTGCCTCTTCAGCTGCTAGCTCTTGGGTCAACATCTTGAGCCCACCTTTGGCACCTGCTTTTTCAGTGCCTGTGTGGATGTCAAGAGTGTCTGGCCTTCAAGCCCAAGGAGCTGAAATTGTCAACATCGATGTTCAGTACAGATGTTTTACTTATATCATTATCTGTATACTTTTACAATCCATCCCTCACTTCAGCAACCCAAGATTACAGTCTGTTCTCTTGAACATGCTTTTGACCGGGCTTTCTTCTCTTTTTACATTGCAGTGCTTAAACTTCTTAAAACTAAACAAAAAGAAAGAAAGAAAAAAAAAGAAAAGAGGCCCTATTTATTTTATATATTGCAGGTGCTGAAAGATATTTATGATGATATAATAATATGTATGCAATATGTAAAATATAAAAAAAAGTTGAGAACAAAAACAAACAATTTTACCTGTTTTCTTTCTCCTCCTCTCTCCTTAATGTTCTTCCAAACAATAATAATATGAAGTAAGGCATATGCTTTGGAGTCCCCTACAAGTTTAACAAAGTCAAAAAAGTCCAATATTTCCAGTTTTTCTTGCTCAGCAATATTTTATGAATGCGATCAATGCTTTGCAACCTCACATTTATTCTTTAATGTTGTGGTTGTTGGTTTCCTTCCTCTTGATCTCCATCTCCCAACTCTAGTCTCCGGTTCATTTCCAACATACCCTAGTTCTTCCAGTCAACTCCTGTGCTTTCCTTTGTCTCTCAAACATTTTCCTTTGGAATATTGGAAAATGTTCACTGGCTAAGTCTTTCTATTAGCTTTATTATCATAATAAAAAGAAGCAGAGTCCCCTTCTGTTTGATGACTTACTTTTTGTTGAACAAACTTTTGTATTTCCTCCTTAGCATGTTTTACATTGAAAAATTACTTTTATCCTCCAGGAAAATATTCTAAAGATAACTGGAGACAGCTTGAATCTCATATCTGCATCTTGAAATTCCCTGGTTGCTGGAATGAATTTTCTCCTGTTCTGCCAGGTGTGCAGTGAGTAATCATTTTCCACAAACACTCCACTATCTCCAACTTTTAGTACTTTGTCCTTCTGCTACAGTTTTACCAGAATCAGTTCTTTCTGCTGGTAAGATTGCATCTTTACTATTAAATGTATTGGCTATGTTCTCATGACCAGGTTTGGCATATACATACAGTATGCCCTTTCAATTAACAACTCCTACTGTGGAATATCAGTCCAGTTGCTTATCTGTGCTTTCATAAAATTAATACAGCCTTTTTCTTACATTTTCTCTGGTACAGCAGAACATTTCACATTTACCCTATATGGTCTGTTCTCTAATTCTACCATTTTTGAAATATCTGTTCTTGAGCAGTCAGCCTTTTCTTCATTTCAACGTCTGATTTTTGCAGATTTATCAGGCCATCTGAATGCCTTTTTAAAGCTTCTTGTATTTTTTTCTATCCTTTTGTTAATTGAGTTCACATACTCCTTCAGTATTTTGTTTATTTTAATCAGCTCTGAGAACAAAGAATTACTTTTTCCTGCAGATTACTGGAAGACATGTCTTGCAGCAAAGGTGGAGCTTGAACTGCTTTTTGCTGAACAGCTGCAGAGTTCTTCCCAGCCAGGGTTTTCTCCTTACCTTTTCTTGTTGCTTTTATTTCATGTTCTCTCATTTTTTTTCTTTGCTGGCATCCGGAATGTGCATTTACTGGCCAGTAAATGAAATTTACTCCAAAAGAGAAATTCGCTGGCTCTCTTTTCTGAGTTTCCATTTTCATAGTGAGAGAACTTAAATTAACCTGTTACTCAGAGTGCAGCAATCTTGGAAGTCAGGAAATCACATGGCTTTGAGATGAGCAAATATAAGGAGTTTTGTCTCATAAGAAACATGGTTACCTGGTAGAAAGTGAATGCAACTGCACTTGAATCCTCTGCTGTGGAAATTTGTAATGAGAGAATTGTTTGACATGTAAATTGCATTTTTGAAAGAAGCTATGAATTTCTGAGGACAACTGATGTGATGCTTGATTAGGTGATATTGTAATCAACAGCTGTATTAGTTGGTCACGTGCTATCTTTGTAAGTGCAATAAAAATAAAGAATTCCAAACCAGTGTCTACCAAAGACTTCACAGAATTTTAATACAGTAGATTAAGTGCTTTTATCTGCAAATGACCAGACTTCATCAGAAAAAAAGACCAATTAACAATGTGTCTTAAAGGCAGTAGCGTATCAAGGGTGGCATGAATGGGACATGTGCATTCTGTTGTCTGTACCATCATTTCTGAATGCCAGCAAAGAAAGCAACTTGCAACCCCCCCCCACTCTTCCAATGAAGAGCTGTGGCAGAGAAGGGGTACATGTCTTGGCTCCAGACTGCGGTGAGCAGTGTTACGGACCTACCACCCCTTTTTTTATGCTCTTCAGTTTTAACAAGGGAGTGGGGCTCTAGTAAAGGGATCAGCTCAGGCCATTGATTGAGTCAGGTATGCCTGTATTTAAGTGTTTAAAGAACACATACATATCACATGACTATCAACACTTCTTCCTTTGAGGGTACTGACTGTGATGGTATGCCATTGGTCACACAACTTAAGAAAATGGAGACTTTATTATTCAAACATCATTCTCTCCTGTTTGATATTTAATTTTTGAGAGAATGTTTGAAATGAAGGAGTCCCAAAAGGAGTTTAGAAATACCCCAGCTAGATAACAAAGGACTTCCTACTTTAGAATTAACCTATTTGATTAAGTGGGATTCTATTTGATGGGGCTTATTATTAAAGGCAACAAATGAGAGATTCAAAATTTAAACCAGAAACGTTTGTTGCTTAACAATCCATTACACAGGATTTGTTATTTGAAAGTTGCAGAAACTTCTATGGTGACATGTTTAAAAGGCAAATTAAAGAGGGATAAACTAGCTTATAAAGATGGATTAGCCTACCCTCCACCTAAAATTGGTTCACAGACTCAGAAATGTAATAATAACAATATAAGTTACATGCCTTTAGAGGACCTTTTACAAATAGTGACTGTTGACACCACTGCAGATCCTGAAAGGGTGGAGTTTGATGTAAAGGAGGAATAGGTCCCCTGTTTCTTACAGTGAGGAGGGTTTTCATATATCAAGAGGACAGCAATCCAAAAAGAGCAACAAGAATCCCCCAAGGAGAGGGTGGGGGAGAGGTCACCATCAAGTTCAAAGCAAGAGATAATCATTATAGATAAATTTGCAGGTTTTGATAGCATTACCAAATTTAATAACATTAAAATTTACAGTTACATGGATTTGATTGTCATGGATTCACATCATCAGCTCTTTGAAAGGGGCTTTAGTTTTATTTCTAATGGGAAGTTCAACTTGGTTGAAACCTTAATTTAACATTATTTTGTTCACAAAATTAATTTGGCCTTGATTTTTAAAGATATGGTACCAATGGTACCAACCCCCCCAAACATCCTGGCATCCTTATTCGGAGTAGTATTTATAATCTACCTTTGAACCCTGTTCTGACCTGTTTTGAATAACAATGTGTGAATCATTTGAGGTTCCTACACTCCCACTTTGAGTTTGGTTGTTTCAACAGTTTGACCCCTGGAGAACATTGTTAGAATCCTTAGTTAAGGAAGAAAATCTCCAGATTATAAAACTGGACATAGGGGAGGGGTGGTTTTATGGCACAAACTAATAATATTGGAAAGCTGTTTGATTTGTTAAATACTGTTTCCATACATGAGACTAACATTCAGCATCACAAAATTGACCTATTGCTAGAAAATCTATACCTGGCGTAGAGAATTAATAGAAGTTTGTATGACTACTTGGGAGTGGATAAAACTAAGATGCCTAATGTTTTTGGTATTCCTAAAGTCCACAAAGACATATATGATCCACCATTGAGGCCAATGCTGTCAGCTTGCAGTTTGTAAACTGAACCCTTGGCCAAATATGTGAACCGGAACTTAAAAGGGAAGTTAGAAAAATCCTCATATCCTGTGTGACAAAAGGAGGTACTGCCAGCACAGCTAGCTGGAATTTTGTAAATAATCATATGTCATTCGTGAATAACAGCATGAGTCATATGCTTGTGTTACAAATGTATTAGAACTGTATGTTGTCTGTATATCAAACTGCTGGTGCAGAAGTGAGTGTTGAAAGGGTTTGTAAAGTACTGAGCTTAAAGATGTATCCACAGTCTACCCTACTAGAAAAGAACAGAGATATATATACACTATTGTAACTGTATAAATGTATATATTTTAACAGTGAAAACTGGAGCATAGAAAGTTAACTTGCAAAACTTCAGAAGAATATTTTAAATTAAAGCAATTTATAACTGTTCCATAAAAGATAGTTTCAGAGCAGCAAGGAGACAGGATGTCTAAATCTAGGAAGCTTTTGCATTGTCTTGTGTTTTATTGTTTTATGTCTTCCAGCAGCTGCAAAGATCTGAGGGCTATGTATTTTTCACAAGTAGATGCTAAAGGCTGGTAGTTTCTAACATGGGGGTTTAGCTTGGGAACTAAAGTCAGATGCCAAGAAGTGATGCCATCCTGCAAGCTAACCCAGCAGTAATATTTGAGATATTAATTTAATCTCTGAGAGAGACAGGGCATTTTGAAATTTGTCTTTGACCTGACAGCATCAGCTGGAAGACCCACTCACCACATCTGCCTTGCCTGGCTGTGTAAGTAACTTAACTAGGGTATGGTAATTTCTATTAGATACAGACAGGAATATAGTGAAGTATACGTTAGATGTTTTCTTTATTTATGAGGCTGTCCTGCAATGTTGTTTTAAATATTTCCTGTGATTTTGAACTCTGATGTAACTGTGATTGTTTACTGGGTATTTTCTTGTTGTTTTATTATTTTTTATTAAATATATTGTGGCTAATATTTGAGAGACATATTTAAGTTCTGAGAGTACTTGCATATTTATTTGGTGACACTGTGGGCCACTCCTAATAGCCTTGCTCTTGGTCAAACTACCATTTGTATTGATAGTAACATTAAACAGTAAGATTGGACACCCTTTGCTAAGGGCCTTAAAGTATCTGATAAGGAGTGACTGGTGGCAGTAATAACTACCTTATAGTCTGGCCAGAAGGCTTCATAGCTAGTATACTTGTGCCAGCCTTTCCCAGAGGTGTGTGTGTGTGTGTGTGTGTATGTGTGTGTGTGTGTAAATCAAACCTCAGACAGTGTGTGTGTGTGTGTGTGTGTGTGTGTGTGTGTGTGTGTGTGTGTGTGTGTGTGTGTGTGTGTGTGTCAGCTACTGAGGCAGAGACACAAAGCACTGGTTGGGCAGAGACGATGCTGGAGGCCTTGGCTTGGTCACTCAGCTGAGAGCTCAACTGTATAGCTGTGCCAATGTGGAGACTTACTGGGGATCTGGAGAAGGATAGAGAAACCATCCCCAAAGCTGACAGTGGTCTCTATGTGCTCTTAAGAGAAATTGCACTTGATGCACAGAGCTGTCTCTGGAAATACAGTGTGTGTCCCTGTTACCCTCCCAG
Source organism: Protopterus annectens (assembly GCF_019279795.1). NCBI lineage: Eukaryota > Metazoa > Chordata > Ceratodontiformes > Protopteridae > Protopterus > Protopterus annectens. Next base: position 6,394,253 of record NC_056750.1, read on the forward strand.
TGTGTATATCCCCCACTGTTGCCAGTGGTGAGGTTTGAGGTTCCTTGATTACTGGGCCAATGGTGGGATATCACATCCTGCATGACTCTTGACATTTTTAGAAGTTCTCAAAGATGTCAACTGTACTTCCAATGATTGTGTTTTTGTTATCATGTTTCTTAAAAAGTTGTTTTCACTTATTCCTAATGATATTGGTTTGCTTTGGTTTGAGGATTTTGGTGGCTGATCTTTTATCTATGTCCAATTCAGATTTGTGTCTTGCAAAGGAAGCACTTGTTTTTGTCCTTAAAATCCTTAAAGGCAATTTTATTGCTTTTGAAGGGAACTTTTATCCTCAAACTGCAAGGGTGGACATGTCTTTGGTGGACGCTGCTTTGGTCCATTTTTTCTTTTTTTTTTGTTATTGTTGTTACACATTGGTGAATAATTAGTAATGCCATGGCTTCTTTTGATTGCCATATTTGTTTATGTACCTTTGTAAGTGGCTAAATTTTAAAATGTTTTCTGCATACGAACTGAACTATGCACATACTTCTGCTGGTTGAAATTAAATACCTCACCTTTCATTAACTTTTATGTTATCCCCAGTTTTTCAGACTAATATTACAGCTGGTTTTCTTTCTTTTTTCAAACATTTGTATTCTTTATGTTACAAAAATGTATTTTGTGGTTTTTTTTCTTTTTTATGTTACTTAACGCCTGTTTATTGTTGGATATTTTAGGAGGTTTTGTTTTTAGTGTTTCAGTTCAGCAGAAAAAGAATTTAAAATAATTGCATGGTCTTTACCAGTAACACATTCATGTTTGGTCAATTACCTTATGATTTACCTTATGATGTGCTTTGCTTATATGGTTAATTTCTAAGTAACGTTATGTTCATTTAGAACAGTATTCATGTTATATCCTGACAAATTTTCATTTCTTTTGTTGTGGTTCAATAAGCATTCGCCTTGGCTTTTTTGAGCACATAGAAGAATGGCTTGGCCAAGCCATTTCTAACTCCAGAAGTGTTGTTGCTCTTAAAAAAGAGGAGTTGAAATCAGAGCTGGAACTGCGGTTTCACCTTCACAGACCAAGAGCCAAACGTATTGAAATGGATATACATAATGTCAGAGCAGGTGAGAACCCATGTTATCCTAGACTCTACAAAAAGCTTCAGATCAAAAATTAATTCAGGCTATTTAGCTTTGATTATGATTTTACTGGATTAATATTCTGCGCAGTATTCTACTAAGTGAAAAGAAACATTTTTCTAGAAGAAATTCTGTATGTTTTTTTTTTTAATCAAATGTCTTCTTAATGTATATGGATAGAGTATAGCACTTCTATTGAGAAGTATTTCACCATAGTTAAATACATTTTCTAAGCAATTGGCAATTTATTTGAATGAAATAGACATCTGAATAGGCGTATGCATCAAAATCTTCCACGTTTTTCTATATATGCATATTTGCACCCCTCACACTCACATTAATTGAGGGAATATTCCACATTTTTTGATTAAGCTTGATGTTGTCAGCTGGCTGGCAGTACTGTGGAAAGTGTTATTTATTTATATATTTATTTATTTATTTATGTAACATTTGTTTATTGGGAAAGTCCTACTGAGACAGAGCCCATATTCAGTGGAGGCCTGGGGAGAAATGCTCCAGATGCATGCCTTTGGAATGGCACCGCAGACGAGAATCGAACTGGAGAATCTCTTGCTATGAAGTGACAATGCTAACTGCTGTACCACTGCACCGCCCTTTATGTTTGAATGTGTGCTCCTGACCCTTTACCTGGGCAGGTGATTTATCCTTTGCACACAATGGTCTTTGGAACTAATGAGGATGGTAATGAAGGATGGGTTGCTTGATTTTGGTCCAGGCACTGAATAAACAATAATGTGATGGTAATCCCTGGAGGAATGTTAATGGACTGCCATTTATTTATAGTTACTTGAGTAACAGTAGGAAATGGTAGCAGAGTATCAGCTCTAAAAGCATGTTACCTGACCGCATTGTGACCATGAAATGCTGATTGGAATAACTACAATGCTTTTAGCTTTCTGTGATGTTTGGCCTAATAATATATGCATAATGGAGTGGACAGCTAATGCTGATGGTTCCCTAGTTATTGCTGAGGATTGCCATGGATTAAGGGTTTGCTTTCTTACTTTAGAATACTTTAATAAGTTCTGATTATTACATAAAATATGTAAATATATGGTTATGTGCCCATTGTAAGCCTGGAATATACCGTTTCCTTGCTTTAAGATCTTTGAGTTCTTCTAAACAGAGAAGTAATAGCAGCAAAGTTTACAAACGAGAGTGCATAATTTCTGTGTAGAATGTATTCATAAATGGTGAGACAATTCACTGATAATGTATTTATTTTAATGGTGAAGCAGTGAGAAAACCTTTGTCATCAAAATGTTTTTGAACTGTGCTTAGATGGTCCCCCATATCCCATCCACTCAGTTACTGTGTACAATCAATCCTTTTCATTCGTGTAATATTTTTGAGTCATTATTTCTACTGTCAGGTTTGTTTTAATGAAAAGTAATGGTTGAATGTCAAAGCTTGTTTTATCATTGGATTGTCAACTGATGTTCACAATTCCTATTTACTCTGTAGTCACTTTTACTCCTAACAGTGCTTAGCCTGCTGGATAGGATAGTGGTTTAAAGTGTGTTTATATAGTTGCCAGAGAGGGATAAACAGGTTCAGAAAACTCGAGGGGGTTATGGAAATTTGAGAGAAGATGTCTAATTGTTTCCTGTGTTGTTACACCCAAAACAAAGCCATCTGTAATATAGTTCATATGGTGATAGCTACGGGTGCTGCTGTAAAAGGCGCAAAGACTATACAAAAGTCACACCCTGCCTTCTCTCATAGTTCCACTCATTTTGCACTCATTTTGCTGTGTAAACATGAATAGTTTGCCTTCTAAAGTTATGTATGGTAACAGTGAAAATTGAAAAAAAAAATTAAAAAAGAAAATAATTAATTTGATGAACCTCTTAAACTCTTATGTAGAGATCCTATAGTTATTTATTGTCTGTCTATGAACTGAATCTCTCCTCGACTTACTTTCCTGTGAAGCACTAAGTCTGCCATGCTCATTGCTTTCTCTGTTCTTAGCTGATCTCTTTCTTCAGACTTTGACAGTTTATTCATCTGTTTGAAATTCTCCTCCTTTGTACAGCAGCAAAAGTTCATGTCTAATTCTAGACCTGAAAAATGCATGGATCTTAATCTTATTTATGAATATGTCAACCAAATATGCAACAAAATTTAGAAGATTTAGGATTTTTGCTTGGAAATGTTTACATAGATATTTTTATACCCTAAGTAGACTCCAGATAATCTTTCCTCAGGTAGACAGCAAATGTTGGAGGTATGACAGGGAAGAAAGAGGTACTTGGGAACATATTTTCTAGGATTGCAATGGGTTGGTGGACTTTAAGGATTCCTTGCGGGATGCACTGTCAGAGATGCTGGGTGGGTGGATTGGTGTGATGAGGGAGATGATTTTTCTGAGCTATGATACAAAATCAGAATTGCCTAGACATGGTAAGGCCTTGCTGTGTCTAATTATGGTGGCTGCTAAAAAAGCAAATACTAGAAAATGGGAATAAAAATCTAAATCAACTGTATTAGAAATAGGGAATATAGTAACAGAGATAAAACAACTGGAATTGAGATCTTTAGAAAAGGGTAGGAGCAAACTGCACAGGAAAAATGGGAATTGTGGGAACAATACATACAGCAGAGCAATGAGGTTTAAAAGAAGGCAAGACTTAAATGAGCTATGTAACGTTTGATAGTGACTGGGTAGATTATAAATGATGTATAATATTTGCAACTGGGAGTGTGTCAGCATGGTTTGTGATGTAAAATGCTTGCAACTAAGATTGTGTTGGTGTGGTTTGTTTTTATTTATATAAATGTATGATTGCTTATGTCATAAGTGATGGTTTAATGAAGATGTTTCTTGTTTAAAAAAGGGGGAAGGAATTGAATAATTTATGTAATGTTGCTTAGGTTATATGATATATAGCAGTATATGTGTAGTATAATGTTTGTTAATGTTAATTTGTTAATACAGTTTGATTACTTTTGTATAAATGGAAAATTGCCAATATCACAAGTGATAATTCAATAAAGGTTTGTTTAAAAAAATGCCAAATGTGCAACTGTATTTTTCAGCTGTCCAGAATTTTACAGGATGTCCAGATTTCTGCCTCATAATTTTGATATGGCCCTCATAAAATATGGGTTTTCTGGAAAATCAATGCGAATTGCAGATTCTAAATAATCACACATTTGAATTTCAGATTTCATTTCCATCAGAAAATGCATGCTAATGTAAATTCGATTTTTCAACAACTTTCCAAGTTTATAAGAACAATTTTTAAAATCTGTCCCTGAGTCTGAGAGTTATATATGCCACAGTACTTGAAAACCAGTACTGGTAGGTATGGTTTTGTACGTGGTTTGAGTAATAAATAAAATTTGAAATGTGGAGATTCCCAGGCAATAATTTCCATTTCAGTTTAATGGGTTTTCTTGCTCACTAACTTATGACGGGGTTGGAAGGAAAGTGTCTGTTGCTGTGTTCCCAGGGCAACTTTTAATGATACTGTTGATTAACAGACAAATCTGAAGTAGGATATTCATTTGTCTGCAACCTGTGGGTTATGGATCCGATATCGGATCCGAACCGGCATGGTTTTCCAGCTATGGATCCAAGCTCTCAGCTCCTCCCCTCACCCATAATGCCCTGCTCTACCCTCATGACCTCAGATCTCGTTTGCCGCGCATGGTGACTGGATTGGTTTCTAAAGCTCTCAAGCTAAGTGCTAGTTTTCTACAGTTAATATTAGAATTTTGAAGTTTTTTATTGATTTTTTGTGTGAAAGTGTAGGTTTCCCCTTTGATATTTTTACTTTTAGAGTTAATCTAAAATTATTTCCCTCCCCTCGCTGTTGGCGAGTGTGTGTGTGTTGGGCCTGTGTGTGTATATTGTTTAGTTACTTTAGTTTAGTAACTTCTTTATAGATTGGGATGGCTGAACAGCCCAAATCTATATTTTCTAAATGCTCCGAGTGTGGCCATAAGCTTTCCCCAGCTGATGGCCACACTCGGTGTGTTAGATGCCTGGGGGTTGAACACCTCACATCTGGATGCTCCATTTGTGCAGGGTTTAACCCCAGGGCACTGAAGGAGCGGAGGTCCAAGCTTGTTTTGGCAGGCCTCTTACCACCGGACTCGGCTCCGACCTCCGCTCCTTCGGGAGTAACCGTGCCGGTTCTTCCTCCGTGGCACCCTCCTCCTCCTGGGACTCAACCTCCGTTTCTGGTTCGGAGGAGAGGATGCTAGGAAAAGGACCGGAGGAGAAGCACCACAAGCGGCGGGCCGAGACCTCTGTTTCGGCCCCGCCAGCCAAGCGGGCTTCTCCCCCGGCTCCGTTGTCGGCTCGGTCTCCTCCTTCTCGGCTCCGGTCTCCAGTGTGCTTTTCACCGGGACCTGAGGAGGAGGAGACCCGATCTCCGTCGAGGCTATCGAGGAGGCACTCCAGGCCTACCTCGGTAGCCTCGTCGAGATCTACGTATAGTCTTTCGGATGCTGATCTGGACCGGATGATGAGAAGATTCATCCAGGCCCAGATGCAGATGGGAGTGCTCTTGCCTCCCCCCCCTCTGGGGGGGAGCTCAACACCCTTTTTCAAACCTATTGCTCCTTCTCCGACCCGCTATCTGGGTTCGGAGCAGCTGGAGCCGAGCAGCTCGAGCGGGGTGGTCGGCGCCGATAGTACTTTGCCGGATCCGACCCTGCCCTCGAGTGCATCGGATCCGACTTCTCGGAGCCTGGATCCGAGCCTCGGATCCGGGGATCAGTGCTCGCCGGCGCCGTCTGTGTCGGAGCGCACTGTCCTTCGATCCGGCCGCCGGCTCCGATCCACTCTTCGGATCCGAGGGGAGCCGATTGTCGGATCCTTTGGTCGAGGTCGGCTCCCTTCGGCTTGATGTAGTGGAGAGGGCCCTGTTGAGGGTCTCCGGACCCCGGCACTTGTTCCGCCCGTCCCGCTCCCTCTGCACTGGGCCAGGCTTCCACCATCCGGCCCTGGGACAGCCCGCTTCTGTGCCCCAAGTTGCTCCAATGGAACAAGTTGCTGCTTGCGAGGAGTCCTCTGACAGCCCCCAGAGGATGTCCTCGCAAGCATACGTGCAAAAGGAGGCACATTGACTCCCCGAGTCTCTCACGGAAGACACGGACTTGGAGGAAGGGAAGGCTCCCCACGGTCACCCCGAGGATGTCTCATTTGGAGACATCATGGAAATGTCTGTGATAAGGGGTGGTCTGCCCCAAGTCTTCCTCGGACGAGTCCGTGTTCTTGGAGGCATTTGAAGCGGGTCCGTCTACCTCTTGGGTGTCCCCCCCTGCCGACCCCCTGGTGGACCTCATTACCACCAGGGAGTGGAAGGAACCGGACACCGTGGAGCCAATTCCTAAGAGGCCCGATAGGATCCTTAGCCCACCGTCCGACCGTGCCCATTGGAGTAAGTGGCCTCCGGTAGATGCCATGTTGACGGCGGCCACCAAGAGGGAACTTGCTCAGGAGAGTCCTCAGTCCATCCCCGAGCAAGGAGTCTCGATGATGGACCGCTTGGGAAGCGGATGTTTAGTTCAGCGACCTTCTCGGTAAGGGCGCTGAACTACTTGGCACATGTCATTAGGATGCAGCGAGATCTCATTAAAGAATATGCTGCATCTCCCCAGAGTCCATGTCGGAGGAGGACAGGGTTCTGCACTCCACCCGTATGGCCACTCTTAGGTCAGTTACTAATACCTCTATGCGGCTACTCTCCCACGCCACGGAAGGCGCCGCTAGAGCTGCGGGGCAGGCCTAGTCACTGGACGCCAGGCCTGGCTCCGCCACTGCGATTTTTCTGAGCCCTTCAAAGCGTCATTTGCGACGCCCCTTTGATGGTTCTGCTCTCTTTGGCAAAACCGTCACAAACGTTGACCCCGAGCGAGAAGGACGGGCAGACGCTGTCTGCCGTCGGAATCCGCTTCTCTGCACCCCAGAGACCCTACTCTAGGAACCAAAACGGTCAGAAGAAGATGTGGTTCCGGAAGTCGCAGCAGTCCCAGCCTGCTCCGGACAACCAGTCCTTCCGTGGCAGAGGAGGACAGGGAGGACGCCGCCCTAGAGGCAGAGGGGCTCCCAGAAACTTCGGGTCCAGGGAACCTTTCTCTGAACGGCCCGCGCAGCAACCCTGAGGGGTTGCCCGACTGCTCCACTCTGGAGGCAGTCGGGGGACGTTTTTTGGGGCACCTAGCAGCATGGGAGTCCATAACTTCAGACCGCTGGGTTCTCCAAATCATATCCAGAGGATATCGCATCCCTTTCCTTCACCTTCCAAAGTTGAAGACCCTCCCAGACGTCCCACCCGGTCAACGGGAGGCCGCTTTGGCAGAAATTGGCCATCTGCTAAAGAAAAGAGCCATCCAGCCCATCCCCCCAGACCAGATCGGATCAGGGTTCTACTCCAGGTTCTTTTTAGTGCCAAAGAAGACGAGGGAACTAAGACCAATCCTAGACCTCTCTCTCTTGAATCTGGCAGTCCCCAAAGAAAAATTCCGAATGGTCACTCTGCAATCTATTCTCCCCTTCTGGGAGAAAATCACTGGATGTGCTCGATAGACCTCAGGGCAGCGTACTACCACATCCTGATGGACAGGCGCTCCAGGAGGTTCCTCCGCTTCCGTCTGGGAGCCAGTCACTACCAGTTCCGGGTCCTTCCCTTTGGTCTCACCACAGCCCCCAGGGTGTTCACCAAAGTATTAGCAGTGGTAGCGGCCCACCTGAGGCTTCAGGGGGTGCAGGTCTTTCCCTACCTGGACGACTGGCTCCTTACCGCCCCAACAAGGCATCTACTTTCATTAGCGCGAGACTCCTTTCTCCATCTTGCTCCTTTTCTGGGCATTACAATAAATACAAAGAAATCCAACCTGGCCCACACAGCTCTTAGATTTTATAGGGGCCAGGCTAGACACAAGGAGTTTACGAGCCTTCCTCACTGCGGACAGAGTTCAAAATCTGCAGCTCCAGGTGCGGGCCATTCTCCACTCAAGTTCTGTTCCAGCGGAGTTGGTCCTGAGGGCTCTAGGGTCCATGGCATCTGCTATAGCACTTCTTCCTCTTGCCAGGCTCAATATGCGCATCCTACAGTGGACTCTCTTAGTACAGTGGTCATACCTTGCTCTCCCCATGCATCATCCCATTGCGATCAGCAAGGCTTGCAAGCGGTCCCTCTTGTGGTGGCTTCACTCCGCGGATCTCCACAGGGGCCGCCCATTTTGTGCTTCTCCCCGTGTCGCCACGGTGACCACGGACGCCTCCCGCCTCGGGTGGGGCACTTTGCGGGCCGGACCGTCCAAGGCACATGGAGCGATTCAGAGACCTTACCATATCAACGTTCTAGAGATGAGAGCAGTGCTCTTAAGCGTTGCTAGCACTTCAGGACTTTCTTCCCTTGGGAACAATTGCGATTCAATCGGACAACATGTCTGTGGTCTGGTACATCAACAAGCAAGGTCTTACCCTCTTTGTCGAGAAGCCATGAGAGTTTGGGAATGGGCAATCTCCACCAACCGCTTTCTAATAGCAACGCACATTCCGGGTCGGTCCAACATCCTAGCGGACAAGCTCAGTCGCACCATTCTGACCCCTTACGAGTGGTCTCTCAATTGTCAAGTAGCGGAACGCATGTTCGCACAGTGGGGAACCCCTTCATGCGATCTTTTGCCTCTCCCTCAAACACCAAGTCGACAGTTTTTTGGCTCTGATACCTCCTCCGGAGGTTCCCAAGAGACGCTCTGCTGCATGCTTGGCCGCCCGGTCTTCTGTATGCTTATCCACCCTTGCCTCTGATGCTCCAAGTTCTTCAGAAAGCCTCTCGGGTGGGTTGCAGAATGATTCTCATTGCTCCGTTTGGCCTCGACAGATCTGGTTCCCCTTCCTAAGGTCTCACTCGGTGAATCCTCCTTGGATTCTAGATCCCATTCGGATCTGATATCCCATCCATCCTGCATACCTCCTCCGAATCTGGACAACCTGAAGCTGACCGCTTGGCTGCTCCAGTTCCACTCTTGATCAGGACTCGGTATTTCGTCACCTGTTAAGGCAATTCTGGTGGCAGCTCATAAACCGTCCACTAGGAAGGTCTACCACAGCAAGTGGAAGCGGTTTTCTTTGTGGGCGGGCGGCAAGGCCTGAATCCCTTCACGGTTCCTCTCCCGTTAGTGCTTGACTTTTAATTTTAAGAGGTTAGGAGCAAACTGCACAGGAAAAATGGGAATTGTGGGAACAATACATACAGCAGAGCAATGAGGTTTAAAAGAAGGCAAGACTTAAATGAGCTATGTAACGTTTGATAGTGACTGGGTAGATTATAAATGATGTATAATATTTGCAACTGGGAGTGTGTCAGCATGGTTTGTGATGTAAAATGTTTGCAACTAAGATTGTGTTGGTGTGGTTTGTTTTCATTTATATAAATATATGATTGCTTATGTCATAAGTGATGGTTTAATAAAGATGTTTCTTGTTTAAAAAAGGGGGAAGGAATTGAATAATTTATGTAATGTTGCTTAGGTTATATGATATATAGCAGTATATGTGTAGTATGTTTGTTAATGTTAATTTGTTAATACAGTTTGATTACTTTTGTATAAATGGAAAATTGCTAATATCACAAGTGATAATTCAATAAAGGTTTGTTTAAAAAAATGCCAAATGTGCAACTGTATTTTTCAGCTGTCCAGAATTTTACAGGATGTCCAGATTTCTGCCTCATAATTTTGATATGGCCCTCATAAAATATGGGTTTTCTGGAAAATCAATGAGAATTGCAGATTCTAAATAATCACACATTTGAATTTCAGATTTCATTTCCATCAGAAAATGCATGCTAATGTAAATTTGATTTTTCAACAACTTTCCAAGTTTATAAGAACGATTTTTAAAATCTGTCCCTGAGTCTGAGAGTTATATATGCCACAGTACTTGATAACCAGTACTGGTAGGTATGATTTTGTACGTGGTTTGAGTAATAAATAAAATTTGAAATGTGGAGATTCCCAGGCAATAATTTCCATTTCAGTTTTCATGGGTTTTCTTGCTCACTAACTTATGACGGGGTTGGAAGGAAAGTGTCTGTTGCTGTGTTCCCAGGGCAACTTTTAATGATACTGTTGATTAACAGACAATTTTGCAAGTAGTTTCTTTTGTGGAAGCTGTCTGAATAGAAAATATCATTGTTGCACTTATGAAATCTTGATAACCAAACTAAAGATCAGTTTTCTCAATAGTCTGAAAAATCTGGGAAGATAGCAATTTAATAGCTAAGGCTTTCATTTAACGATACAGTTAAGTGTGGATTCTAGAACTTTTTAAATATTTGTGCATACATTTGCCAGTGCATCTTATATAACATTTGCTGTACAACTGAGCTGTACTTCTAAAGGATATCTCTCTGAGGGAAAATTATCTTTTAAGCTGTTAGAAATAATAGAGTTATTAGAAATTACCTTGTAATGAGGAATAATATGACAGCAGAAGAAAAAAAGAACTGTAAACCACAGGGGGAATATCACATTATGAAATGTATGGGTAACAAAAATCAGTTAGGGATTATATTTTGTATTTGTTAATATATCTGCTAGCATATTATATACCTGAGAGTAGTACCACATATGAAAAACTTGTATTGGTTTAGAAATAAAGCTAATAGCCTTGTTAAATAGTATAGCATGCTGAATTATACCTATATTACCTCTCTTTTGTGCTTTCAAGAGAGAGTTTTATCACTGCAGAGCATTTAAAATTAGCAATGTTTCATTATAGTTCTATAATGTCTTCCTTGGTGACAATTACTTAACAATAAATCACAATACCCAGGTTTTACCCACCCTTTCTAACCTCATTATTGGCCAAAAAATTCCATAGACTTTACCTTATTCCATACAAAGACCACTACAGGTGTCTCATTGGCATTCTTTTGAACCCTGGTTAATGTGCAAGGCTGTCATATAAAGTCAGTATTACCAAGAGCTTTCTTCAGTCCTTATTACATCTTTGATTGCTTCATATCACACTTTGATGTGGGAGTAGTTCTTTCTAGCACCGGATCCAGCACAAGGTGATATAGGCTGCTGCCTAGGGCCTGATGCTGGCTGCGATGTCCAGCCTTAATGTAAAAAAGAGAGCAGATTTCTTCCAAGCACAGGTCTATGTACGCGGATCTTCTAGTGTCAGCATGCACTTTTTTGCAGGAGTTCATCCAACCACCAATCTCCTACCATAAACACACATACACGCACACACACACACACACACACACACACACACACACACACACACACACACACACACACACACACACACACACACACACACATCTGCACTCCCATCTCAGTGGGAGATTCCAAAGGATTTTCAGCACTAAATTGGGCAAGATGGTTTAGTGTAAAGCACAAGCAAGGAGATGTTGTTTTTGAAAATTAGAGCATTAGTGCATATGTCTGCACTCCCAACTGAGCGGGAGATTTGAAAGAATTTTTACCACTGCATCGAGCAAGAAAATATAGACAAGGAGATGTTTTTGAAGGAGATCAGAGTATGAACGCACACACTTGTACTCCTGAATGAATAGGAGATTTGAAAAGATTTTCTGCACTGAATCAAGCAGGGAGAAATAGTTTTTAAAAGAAATTAGAGTGTGAGTGAAAAAAGAGGTATTATTTTTAAGGAGATCAGAGCACCATCAGAGATTAGATCTGAAAGATATTAGAGAGCATCACCAGAGAGAGATTCAGTTGGATATTTGCATTGTGTGTGTGGGTGTGTGTTTGTGCTGGTGTGGGTGTGTGTTTCTGTTAGTGTGTGCGTGTGTGTGTGTGTGTGTGTGTGTGCGTGTGTGCGTGTGTGTGTGTGTGTGTGTGTGTGGTGGGTGTGGGGTGGGGTGGGGGGGGGGTGTTCCATTATGAGATTATTGCCCTCCAATTACTGCTGCCTCCAGTATGGATTATTGCCCTCCAATTAGTTCTGCCTTCAGTATGGATTACTACCCTCGAGGATAGTTATAGAAAATGAAGGTAAGGTAAATCACTGGAGATTACAATATCAATCTGTAGAGTGTCATCATTATTTCTCAGAAAAAAATAATTTAATTTTTATCCATGAAGTCCAATGAGCACTGTCTGATTAAGGAGAGAATTGATTGTAGTAAACAGGAACATGCTCTTTTTCGGTACAAGCCTACATTTTCATGCTTTGTTGACTGTTAACTGTGAATAAACCTGATAATGTGAAGTCTACAAGTTTAATGCTAATATTTTAACTGTGAATGCATTTTTAATTAACCTTGTTTTTTGCAAATACATGGGTATGAAACGCACTGTGTTGGAGTAGAATAGTTTATCTGGATGAGTAATGCTATGAGCTGCTTTTGTATTGCAGAGTTGAATTTCCTCAGCCTTCATTTTGTCTGCTGTATGACTCTGACCAAGTAATTTCACCAGACAGTGCTTCCAGGCTGTCCCTAGAACGGGACCCTTGTCTCAAATGTTCTGCCCCAAGCTGTTATCAAGTGATTTGCACATTTGTTTTTTTTTTTTTTTTTTGCATTTCTGTGCCCTTTATATATATGCTAATTCATGCTGTACTATATGCTGTTTGACTATGATTCACAAAATGTGTTGCAGTTTAATGGACTGCCAGATGCATTTTCAGTAAATGTCAGCTTCACGGGAAGAGTTGCTTACTGTTGGTTATGCTAAGTCTGTTAACACCATGAGATTGTTTTGTTATCTTTAGCAAATGTCTGTTGTTTTTGCTGTAAAATTTGAAATAATAGATTTGATGTTGTTAATCTTTATTCATTCATTATTGATGGGTCTCATTTCCATCTTTGGAACCAACTTGGCGAATATAACAAGCTTGCACCAGCCAAAAAACTCTCGAGCTAAGTCTTTCCCATAGTGCCCCTCTCCTCATCTTTTCAGATCTTGTTTGCCACATAGTATACAAGATGTGTCAGGCCAGCTCTCAGTTAAGTAGCTGTAATTTTCTAATTTTCTAATTGTTATAATATCCTTGCCTTCTTCAAATAGTCTTTCATTAGCAGTTTTTGATAGCTTTGCTTACCCTTTGTCTCTCCCAGAGTGCTTTTTCCTACTTTTCTTTACTAGTTTGGTATTCTTCTTAACATTGTTGGCACAAGCCCCTCCCTTGCTGCTGTGGTAATTGTCATCCCATTGTTGGTATTCCTGTCTTTCTCCCCCTTCATTATCCTTTACTTCACACTTGTTTAAAAAAAAAAAAATCCATCTTTCTGTGTGTTTATCTTTCTCTGCTTGGTTTACAGCTTTTGACAGGATTTTCATCTTCTTGTTGCTGTAGTGACTTGTTTTTTTGGATAGTCATATGTTTGATAAAAAAGGGACAACTGGATTTAAGCAGTGTGATAAATGTGGTAGTAAGATGCCCAACTCCAATGGGCATCTTTCTTGTGTCTATTGTATCGGAATTCCCCACCTCCAGGTTCAACCTCCTTGTGAACTTTGTGAAGGATTTGGTTCTCATACTTCAGCAGAGCATAAAAATAAATTAATCTTAAAAGGACTGTTAAAAATTCCCTTTTTGGAGGCACTATTAGGGGCTGATGTTTCAACATTTCCTAAGAAAGACTAAAAGGAGAAGTCATTTGGTTCCAGTATCTCCTAGTTCTAAGGAACTGAAGCCTTCTAAGACTCATAATGAAATTAAGACCAAACTCCTTAAACTGTCAGCACCGACATTCTCAGCACCAGAGCCTAAAGTTCCCTTCATGGTGCCAATGACAACCTCTTCTATGGAGCTGGCAGCCATAACTTCTCTTACGATGCCCGATAATTTCCCCAGTACCAGAGGCCCTTTCTGCACCAACAATAGTATCTCCCTCTAATCTGGTCACTCCCTCCCCATCACAACACTTGGGTCCTTTGACCTTGGTGCCAAAAGGTGAAATTTTAGCCAGGACAAGATACTCCTCCTCCATCCACCGCTTTTTTGGCCAACAACTCAGTCTTTTTCTTGAAACGCCCAACTCTCCTTCAGGTTTATCCACCAATTCAAGCAAGAAGGGTTTTACCTCTCAGATAAAGCTGGTGTCACAATAAATAAGTCCAAAGGAAAATATACAAATAGTAAGACCAGCACCACGATGCTCAGTAAAAACTTCTATTTATTAACAATGTTAGTAACAATACTTTCACCTGTTAAGGCTTCCTTAGGCAAAAAACTGCATAGGCATATCATTCTTACTTAAGTACGATTCCATTCACATTATGTGAGATTAACTAGAAAATCTTAAAGATTACATATATTATAACATCCAATTCAACTAAAACATATAAATACAATTATTATTTATCCCTAATATCCTTTAAAACCAATTTTAAACTAAAATTATCATTCAAACCTGGATGTTGATATGCTTTAAGACATAATATCCATTTATTTTCCTGTAGCTCTGTGTAGTTAAGTAAGTCTCCCCCCCAACTTTTTTATTAATATTTTGCAATATAAATAAACTAAATGTATGTGTAATATCTGTGGTCATTACATGTCGATATAGTGCATTAGTTTCCAATTTTCTTTTTATTTCTGAAAGATATTCACATATCCTATCCTTCAATTTCCTGTTACTTTTACCTATATAGAATGCACTACACTTAGAACACCTAGCCATATATATTATATTCATGGTGTTACAGGTACCATGAGTTTTCAAAAAAAATTCTTTAGATGTAATCGGATGCATAAATGATATCCCTGTAAAAATATATGTACAAAAATGACAATTGTGGCACTTTTGAGTGCCATTTTTATTAATTGTATTGCATTTATTATAACTCTGTTGTTCTTTATAACATAATTGATGTTTCACATTTGTTTAGTTTTTATATCCAAAAGACAAGTGTTCCAGGGACACATCTTTAAACATCGGTATGTGTCTCAGCATATGCCAGTGTCTTTTTATTATACACTGTACCTTATTTGTGTTCATATCATATGGTGAGATGTATCTAAAGGGGTTTATACAGTTTAATCATCCACAAAAAGAAGATTAGAAGTCTTTATACTATATCTATACAAATTGTAAACATGACCTAATCTGTTAAATAGACAGCTTAATGGGTTAAGGGCAAGACAAAAGAGCAGCGATGAAAAAGAGTCACCCTAAAATATCCTCTCTTTGAATTTTTATCCCTGGGGTAAAAATTTATCCTTTATCATGTCATAGCTACAAAGTGGTTTCTCACTATTTCATGGTCACTGTAATATAATTAATCAATGTAGTGTGTATGTTATACATCTGTAAGCACCCCTTTATCCGTGAATGTGGTATGCTGTCAGATGCTTTTTTTTTTGTAATCTATCCATGCCATACATAGATTCTCCCCTTTTTTTTACATTTCTCAATTATGGCTTTATTTAACAACATATGATAATTTTTTCTATATGACTTTATTTTACATTTGTTAACCGGGATGGTCCGACTGGACGAGGTCCATTTTCAGAGGAGGCCCAGGGAGAAAAGCTCCACTTAATTCAAAACAACAAATAACAGCAATAATGATATTATACATAGTGTAAAAAAAGCATTTGTTATAATAGTATCTAGTGAGAAAAGAAAACAGTACAGACAATTCAAATCAGCGATATTTACATATGTGCATTCTGTTTGTAGTAAGAAACAGACAGAGATTACAACAAGTTCATGTTTGTTAAGGGGTACCATTTGTAAGACCCTGGCTTACTGGGACATGTACTAAGAGAGGAAAAAGAGAAAGTGTGGAGATAACAGTTTTAGGACTATGTGACACATGGACAGAGCCAAGAACTCATAAGATGGGCCTTAAGGGAGTTGTTGAATTGTGTGGTATTTGATGCAGAAGTCACGGATGTAGGGAGACTATTCTAAGTTTTTGCTGTAATGTGTGAAAATAGAGCTTTGCGTGCTGTGTTGTTAGCTGAGGTAATAGAGAGGAGTGATTTGTTGGCAGAGCAGAGTGGACGATTTGGTGTGTAGTTAGTCAGTAATTGCCTTAGTGAGGGAGTTTTGTCGGGTTGTTTTAGGTTGTTGTATGCTATGACAAGTTGGTGATAGACTAGTAGCAGTGGGAGCTCAAGCCACTGAAGTTGCCTAAGAGGTATGCAGTGTTGGGTTCTGAACAGGGAATTATTAGCAAACTTGACAATTTTGTTATAACAGGACTCAAGTTTGTCTAGGTCAGATTTCCTAATATAAGTGAGAATTGGGGCTGCATACATTAGTGTGGAAAGAGGGTGGGTTTGAGCTATGGTGACCTTAGCCTGATCTGATAGAAAGTCTTTTTGTCTGTATAGGGAACTCATTGATCCAATAGAAAGTTTTTTTGTCTGTATAGGGAACTCATTTTTTTATGTACCTTTTTTAGTTTGAGAGATATGGATGTCAAAGTGGAGGTTATCATCTATTTCAATACCAAGGAGCTTAATGTGGAGAGAGGGTGAAATGACAGTACCATTATTGGAGGAGACAGAGAAGGAGAGTGGAGAAGTTTTTACTTTGTTTGGGGTGAATAGAAGTAGTTTTGTTTTGTTAGGATTTAGGATGAGTTGAATATTAGTGATCCACCTTTCTACTGAGGCAAAAGATTCCTGGGCGAGGTGCTGTAGGGAGGTAAGTGATGGGGCTGAGCAGATTAGGGTGGAATCATCTGCATACTGGATTAGTGAGGCCTGCAGGGTCGAGGTATGTAGGTTATTGGTGAAGGTAGAAAAGAGTGGTGGACCCAATATGGAACCTTGGGGTACACCAATGGTGATTGGGATTAGAAGTGATAAAACTCCTTGCCACTGGAAAGCTCGTTGTCGGTCTGATAGGTGATTTTTAAACCAAGCAATAGTGTTGGGGGTAAAGGCTAAAGAGAGAGAGTATCTATTAGTATGGAGTAAGAAACCATGTCAAATGCTTTGGAGAGGTCAAGGAATATAGCAGATACAAATCTGTTGTTATTTCTATGTTGGTTAACCAGGTTTGTGAAGGAGAGAAGAGTTGTGGTTGTGCTGTGGTGTGGGTGGAAGCCATGTTGTGTAGGGGAGAGGAGATTGTTTGAGTTTAGGAAATGCATGACTTGAGAGTGTATGCATTTCTCTAGTATCTTTGATAAAGGAGACAGAATGGCAATGGGGCAGTAGTTTGAGAAATCATAAGAGTTTCCACCCTTATGAAGGGGAATAATGTAGGAGATTTTCCACAGTCAAGGGATATAGGATTCCTGTATAGAGCGGTTAATAAGAATTGAGACTGGGTAGGATATGGAGTTGGCAGCCATTTATGTTCTAGTGGCCTGATTGAGTTTTCTTCTAAATGACTGTAAATTCTGTCTACATCAATTCCAGTATATAGTTTATACATCATCGAAAGGCAAGTTATTGGTCTATAGTTTTTAGGACAGCTTGTAGGTTTACTCTTAAGGAGGACTATCATTCTACCCATTGTTAACCAACTCAGTGTCTGTTCAGGTACACATATAAGTAGTTCTTACTCAGGGCTAAATCTGTTGCTGATGCAACATCAAGGGCTGCCATGTCAGAAATTGTCTTATTTTGTGTAGAACTAAATGATATACTGTAGATTTTACATGAAATTTCTGAATATTCATGTGACTCAAGATCAAGCGTATAATACTGTTGTACATGCTGAGAAGGGCAAGTCCATTCCTTCATAGGAAGTGTATATCTGTTTTATTCCTTAACACCAGAGAACTTCTGATCATACCTCTCAAGCTATAAGCACAAGAAATCTGGACAAAGCCAAAAGTAATGGGGACAAAGGCCCAAAATCAGGGACAGATTTGAAATATTGCTCTTGTAAACTAAGAAGGTTTCCAGGATGACAGGTTTTGTGTTAGCATGTATTTTCTGAAGGATATGAAGTGTAAAACCCAAATGTATGTCCTTATTTAGTGATTTCCCTCCTCAATTATTTTTTCAGAAAAACATACATTTTGGGAGAAAGGGACCAAAATATGAATCAAAAATTCTGTCCATTCTTTAAAAATCTGGAGAGTTGAGAAGTATACTTCTGCTGCAGGCAAGAAATATTTTTATAGGAAGAGGTTTTCTTCTCAGAATTTTTGCCGTTACAATCATTTTGAAAGGAAGCTAAGAACATTACACTGAAGCAGTAAATATATCCTTTTTGCAGCTCTCTGAGTTACTGTGCATAGTTATTTTTTTATTTTATTTTATTTTATTTTTTTGGAGTCCCACTACCTGCCAGCTATCAGCTCCCCATTATCTGACGGCCAATTTGTTCTTCATGGGGCAAGAGCTAATTCTGGGAGGTGAGTGCTGATTGTAGAGCCTTCATCCTGGCAGCCATTAGGGTACTTTTATGGATCTGGCCTAACACCACCCCCTGGTGGTGATATGAGTTCATGTCACAACAGAAGAACTGCCTATGTCCCTGATTCATTGTCAAATGTGCTGTTTGCATGCCTCCTCAATGGTTACTACAGTGGCATGGGTAGACCCACCCACATGTCTCCCATCCATGCATGTTCTCTAGAGAGTAGCCTATGCCCCTTACTTGGAGCACCAGTCACCCAGAGGAAAGAGCCAACACAACCATCCATCCCAGATGAACATGCTGTTATAAGTCTCTCTCTCTCTCTCTGTCACCCATCCTTCTCAGCTCTTCCAGCTTCTTGAATCCCTAGTTAATCTTGGGTCATGGGAGTCACAGTCAGGGCTTTATCTGTCTTTACCACAAAACTGGTACAATTTACATATTTATTTTAACACATTCACTTTATTTCACAGTTTCTTGTTGCTGTTTGTGTTATTGTAATATTTTATAGATGTTCATCATTGGCTGCTGCAGTAGTCCTTTGGCCATATTGTTTTTTCCCACCTGGGGAACAACAGCTGTCCAGCTTCAAAAGGCTCTGGCTCCCCTCCCCCACACTTCTTCTGTTGGAGTTCTGTATAACTCAGGCAAGTTTATACTCTTGTTGAATGTAGTTTCAAAACTGTTTTGTTGCTTCTTGATTTGCTAGAAGATGCTTGCTAATGGCATGAGGGCAAACTAGTGAGCTCAAGGGAGGATATGTACACTATTATAATCAGTGTATTACATTTTGACATACCTTAGTCTGAGCAGGTAGACATCCCTACATGTGAGATTGTATAGAAACAAGTGCAGAATTCTGGTTGGTGGAGATGTACTCAACCCAACAGCCATCAAGAATTTTTGCATAGATTAACATGTATGGTAAGACAGTATCTTTTATTTTCAAAGGCAACAAGCTGATGAATCTGAAAAAAAAGAATCCGAAAAAAAAGAGGAAAATAAACTGACTGTTGCAGACAAGAAACCCTCATACTGTGTAAATGTGGGTTTGCTTGAGTACTATTTAAACAATGGCATTATAAGAGTCCTTTTGCTAACAAAAGGATTAATGTAATGGCTACAATGACAAATCAGTTTATATGAACTGGTATTTTATGCACAGTTTATTTTAATGCAGTGAAACTGCTTTTGCAAAATGGAGTAACTGCTGATAACATATACTGGAGTGTTTGTTGTAAAGTGCACAGTGTGTGCAAGCAGTTTACTAAAAAGGTTATACTAAGTGCACAGTGTGTGCAAGCAGTTTACTAAAAAGGTTATACTAAGTGCACAATGTGTGCAAGCAGTTTACTAAAAAGGTTATACTAACTGCACATTGTGTGCAGTTTACTAAAAAGGTTATACTTAGTGGTTATTCTGACAGATAAGTGTTGTGATATAAGACATTCCATGCATTTAGACTAGAACACATTAATAATTTTGAAAAAGGAGTACGAGGTAACCTTTTACGATAGTAAGAAACTCCTTTTATTAAATATACCAGAACTGACTTGCTAATAAAAGTCATAAATGTCATACATGTCAGTGAGCAAATTGTTTCATGCAAATACCTACAGTTTTGATGGTGGCTGGCTGAAACATTGAGAAATGTTTGTATGTGGCATGTATACTGAAGGCAGTTGTCTGTGGAAGATGAAACACTAGATAAAGAACATAAAAGTATCCATGGAATCAGCTGAAAAACCTGCTACTGTGCTGCAGTAGGATGTGGCTGAGTGTCCTTTTGATAAGGTAGCTAACAGATGCACTCCAAAGAAAGATTGCATTTAAGGCTATCACCTGCCCTTTTCATGCAGGACAGTCTCTACTTGGGCAGCTGTGGTGTGGATGAAAAAATATGAAAAACAGCAAATGTCCTGAAATTTTAGGACAAAAAACGTATTTTCCAGGTTTGCTGTAGTAGTTAGATAAAACAAATAATCCAATGTGGTCTTTTCCGTCTGCCTTAACCTTTGTGTCTTTGGAGCCAGTCAGATCATGCTACCAGCAACCTTTGAATCTTCAACCTCTGTGGTTCTGTCTCCTCTCCCATAATTTTCAGCATCTGAAGTAGTAAACTTCATTTATCTGCAACCTGTGGTTATTCGGATCCATATCGGATCGGAGCCGGCAACATTTTCTCAAGCATCTGCTCCAAACACCTTCCCTTACCCATAATCCCTCACCTCTCCTACCTTCCCCCAGATCTCGTTTGCCGCTTCATGCGTACACATCGTGGTCTCTATAGCTCCAAGTTGGGTGTAGTAAGTGGAACATTTGGTACTTAAATTAGTGTGTGACAGTAGTTGTTTATGAACAACCCTTCCTCCCCTTTGTCTTGTCGTCGGTTTGTTGTAAAAAAAAAAAAAGTAGTTTAGAAAGTTTGTGTTTTTGAGGTAGAGTAGGCCTAGCCAACCCCAGTGTGTGTGCATTTTTAGTTTAGCGTTTGGCTGTGTGGAGTGTGTTTATGGCTGACCAGCCTAAACCAACGTTTAAAAAATGCACAGAGTGTGGCCACAAGCTTTCACCGGCTGATGGCCACACTCTGTGTGTTATTTGCCTGGGTGTTCCCCATCTTAGTCTGCCATGTGCTGTGTGTGCAGGGTTCAACCCCAGGGCCCTCAAAGAGAGGAAGGCAGAACTGGTAGCCAAGGGCCTGCTACCAGTTTCTGCTTTAGAGATGGCGACGTCGACATTGGCTCCAGCAGCCGACCAATCCCCCCCCCCTCAGGCTTGGACTCAACCTCCCTCTAAGCCTGCTGAGGCGGGGACAAAATCTAAGGACAAGGACAAGAGGGAGAAAGAGAAAAGGGTGGAA
Source organism: Protopterus annectens (assembly GCF_019279795.1). Taxonomy (NCBI): domain Eukaryota; kingdom Metazoa; phylum Chordata; order Ceratodontiformes; family Protopteridae; genus Protopterus; species Protopterus annectens. The sequence continues at coordinate 6,415,549 of NC_056750.1, forward strand.
AGGCACCGCAAGCGATCTTCTGAGCGGGAGCCATTTCCCAGTCCACCTGCGAAAGTTGTTAGGACCACTTCTCCTCAGTTCCATTCACCAAGGTTCTCCCCGGAGCTGATGGAGCCTTCGGACCAGAGGCCTTCTTCGAGGTCATCTCACAGGGCCAGATCCGAGTCGGCCACCTCCTCGCGGTCGACTCGGAGTCTGTCGGAGCTTGACGTCGACTGGATGATATGGAGATTCATTCGGACCCAAATCCAAATGGGAGTCTTGCCAGGCCCCTCTCTGGCCAGAGAGGGGACCTCTATTCCCTTCTTCCATCTTAGCTCTCCTTCCCCAATCTGACCTGCGGTTTCAGGGTTTATAGCTCTGAGGATACTCGGAGCTGGGGGTACGGCGCCAGCGGTTCCTCCAACCTCGACACAGGCCATTATCTTGAATTTCTCGGATCAGACATGTTCGGATCTGAGCAACTCTCGGGGCCGAGATCAGGGAGCCGGATTCAAGTGAACGGAGATGTCTTCAGCTCCGACTGTCGGATCTGAGACATTCCTTCTGAACCCTGGCTACCTTGGCCTCGGCCCTTATCCTCACGACGGAGCCGGGGAGAACTTCTTCCTTGTTGGTTGCCAAGGAGGTATGCTGTCCTTTGGCCTTCGATGTGGTGGAGAGGGTTCTCTCTCAGGGATTGAGACCCCAGCCCATTGCCTTGCACTCCACCCAGCTTGGGAGTCCATCACGACGGACCGTTGGGTGCTCCAAATAATATCCAGAGGATACTCCATCTCATTCCTTGCCCCACCCATCCAATCAAAGCGACTCCTGGATGTTCCACCCACTCAAAGGGAGGCCGCAGTGCATGAAATTTCAAACCTGCTTTACAATCGGGCCATCGAACCGGTCCCCCCAGATCAGTCCGGATTAGGCATTTACTCCAGGTTGTTTTTAGTGCCAAAAAAGACATGGGACCTCAGACCCATATTGGACCTGTCAACCCTGAATTTGTCTGTAGCCAAGCAGAAATTCTGGATGGTCACCTTGCAGTCCATTCTACCTTATCTCTGAAAATGCAACTGGATGTGCTCGATAGACCTCCAGGACACTTACTACCACATCAAGATTTGCAGAAGCTCCAGGAGATTCCTTTGCTTCCGGCTGGGAGCCTGTCATTTCCAGTTCAGAGCCCTACCCTTCGGTCTCACCACAGCCTCCAGGATGTTTACCAAGGTTATGGCAGTAGTAATGGCTCACCTGAGGCTTCAGGGAATTCAGGTGTTTCCTTACCTAGACAACTGGCTCCTCGCTGCTGCCACCAAGCATCTACTTTGCATGGCCAGAGACTCCTTCCTGCATCTTGCAGTCAATCTAGGGATTACCATCAACATCTCCAAGTCCCGCTTAAACCCGATACAGACCTTGAAATTTATAGGGGCATGGTTGGACACTCTACTATTACAAGTTTTTCTCACTCAGGACAGGGTCTAGAACCTACAGGCCCATGTGTCAGTGATCCTCGGCCCCAGGACACCGATGGTGAGCAACGTTCTCCGAGCCTCATGCTCCATGGCTGCAGCAATGTCAATTCTTCCATGTATGTGCCTTTAGCAGTTCAGTGGTCTTGGTTAGACCTCCCCATGGACTACCCTGTACGGATCAGCAGAGCCTGCAAGATTTCTCTTCTTTGGTGGCTCCAGTCGCCAGAAATCTTGGCAGGTCGCCCATTCTTAACATCCCCAGCCCAAGCCACAGTGACCACGGATGCCTCCCAGCTCGGCTGGGGGGGGGGGCACTTTTTGGGAAGGATGGCCCAAGGCAAGTGGTCCCAGACTGAGACCAGATTGCATATCAATGTTCTGGAGATAAGGGCAGTGCTTTTAGCGTTGCAAGCCTTTCACCCTGTTCTTCCCCGGGGATGATTGCAGTTCAGTCAGGCAACATGTCTGTTGTCTGGTACATCAACAAACAAGGAGGGACCAGACCTTACCCTCTCTGCCATGAGGCCATGAGAGTGTGGGAGTGGGCGATTTCCACCAGTCGGTTTCTGATTGCAACGCACATCCCGGGATGCTCCAACATTTTAGTGGACAGACTGAGTCAGGCTATTCTAATGTTATACGAGTGGTCTCTGAAACAGTCAGTAGCGGAGGAGATCTTCCTAGTGTGGGGTCACCCTTGCTGCGATCTCTTTGCATCTCCTTCCAACGCGAAGTGCTGTGAGTTCTTTGCTCTGATCCCCTCCTCAGGGGACTCCCCCAGAGATGCTGTGATCCATGCTTGGCCTTCTGGGTTACTGTATGCCTATCCCTCGCTTCTTCTCATTCCGAAATTTCTTCAGAAAGCTTACCGACTGGGGTGCAAAGTGATCCTCATTGCCCCGTTCTGGCCTTGTCAAGTGTGGTTCCCCTTCCTCTGGTCTCATGCTCTAAGTTCTCCATGGATTCTGGATCCTTGCCCAGATCTTATCTCCCATCCCTCGGGCATCAGTCTGCCCAATCTGGACAGCCTCAAGCTGACGGTTTGGTTGCTCCAGTTCCCTTAATCGCTAGGACTCCTGGTCTGTCATCTTCGGTAAAGAGTATTCTAGTGGCATCCCTCAAAGCTTCCACTAGGAAGGTTTATCGCAGCAAATGGAAATGCTTCTCTATTTGGGCTTCTCAGAGAAACATAGATCCATTTACAGCCCTGGTTCCTGTGGTGTTGGAGCTTTTGCCCTATATTTTCCAACAAGGGGCAAGTTCCCCCACAGTGAAAGTACAACTGGCAACCATATCTAATTTTCATATTGGCAAAAATCTGAATGCTCTGGCCTCTTTGAGATTGTGCAAGGCCTTTCTAAAAGGTACTTTTCTCTTGCGTCCCCCAGTTAAGAATTCCATCCCTCCTTGGGACCTTACTCTAGTTCTGCAGGCATTGATGGCACCCCCATTTGAGCCAGCAGTGTCAGTAGACTTAAATTCCTGCCTGGAAGACAGCTTTTCTAGTGGCCATAACCTCGGCTAGAAGGGTTTCTGAGATCCAAGCTTTGTCTGCCGTGCCCCCCTTCTTGATCTTTCATAAAGACAGGGTTTCGCTTCATACGAACCCTTCTTTCTTACCAAAAGTGGCTTCTGAATCTAATATTAAACAGATGATTAATCTGCCTGTGTTCTTTCCAAATTTCCAGAACAAGGGTGAATATAAGCTGCACTTGCTAGATGTTCATAGACAGCTTCATTTTTATTTACACAGGACTAAACAATTTCTTAAGTCTGACCAATTATTCGCATCCCTTTCTAGACCCTTTTTGGGCAAGGCCATTTCCAAGGTCTCCTTAGCTAGATGGATTACACAATGCATACTGCAAGTCTATAGGGATAAAGGCCTATCCCCACCTGGTCCTATTAAAGCTTATTCTACCAGATCTATGGCAACTTCTACTGCCTTTTGGTCTAGGGTTTCCATGGATGATATCAGTGCAGCAGCGACCTGGGCAAGGTCACATACATTTATTTCTCATTACAAGTTGGATTTGATCTCTAGAGGGAGAGCATCCTTTGGCTCTGTGGTGCTCAGGAATATCCTTCCATGAGGGCCTCCCAGGAGTTTTGGTAGCTGGGGACTCTGTCCCACAGGTTGCAGATAAATGAAGTTAACTACTTCAGATAAAGAAGTCATGTACTCACCATAACATACCATCTGAGTAGTTATACTTCATTTTCTGCAATCGTCCCTCCCTCCTTCTCCTGAACTTGTTCTATGTTAACGTTATTGAGTTGCTAATAGTTTGGTTAGTGGCAAACTCGATCTGAGGGAAGGTAGGAGAGGTGAGGGATTATGGGTAGGGGGAGGAGTTGGAGCTTGGAGCAGATGCTTGATAAAATGTTGCCGGCTCAGATCCGATATGGATCCGAATACCCATAGGTTGCAGAAAATGAAGTATAACTACTCAGATGGAACGTTATGGTGAGTACATAACTTCTTTTTCTCTAAAGCTCCTCAGATCTTGTTTGCCTCTTCTGGAAAATGGTCGCATCTTAGGAGGCTCTGCTAATTATTCCAGATAAGTGCAACATCTCCTTTTGTGAGAATCCTTTATAGTTTCTTCCCTCCCAAGTATCTTGTTCAGCAAATTCTCTGTCTTTTGATTGCTTTATTGTTGGCATTTCTGTTATTACTGTTACCTTTAAATTTCAATTTTCTCCCTTTTCCTTCAAAAAAAAAGTTCTTTCTCTCTCCCTCTTTTGTATCATTGTATCTAGTGATAATTTATGTGGTTTAACTTGCTAGGTATTACTTCAGTGTTTGCTGTTGTCATATTCTTTGCTGTTTTGTATCCCAAGGCCTTGGGATTTCGTAAGTCTGTAGAATGTGGTCATAAAGTGCCCCCTTCAAGACATACATTTGAACTGTGTTTATTTCCTTGGACCTGAACACCTCTTTGTAGATTGCCAGGAATACTTGGCGTTTGGGTCCCTGTCAGTAGTGGATCACTAGGCAAAACTAGCGTTTAAAGGCTTACCATAGGCTGCTTCAGTGACCTTTGCTTCCAGTCTTTCCTTGCCATCTTCTTCCAAAGTTATGGATAGAAAAAAAATGAGAAAGAAAAAGAGAAGTACAGTAAGAATGAAAGAGAGAGAGAAAAGGAGAAGGAAAAAGGTAAAGACAGAAAAAGTTGTTCAAGTTAACCCACTGAAGGACAGCCAGATTTGGAGACCACAAGGCCTTCAATGACTCCCACTGGGTTAAAGAGTTTGGAAGTGGCACCGCTTCATCTACAGTCTCCTGTTGGCATCTGACATAGATCTGATTGAGGTTATTGAGTCTAACATGCCTAGTCCCTTTTTGTCTGTGGCTGCAGTCTCTGGTCTAGTACACTGTACGTTTAAAGTTATTATCCCTGAGCTAGAATTTTCTCCTAAGGCTTCACCTCTTTGTTCCCGATCCTCACTATTTTGGACCAAGTAGTACCTATTCCATGTCCCAATCCCAGTAAGACTACTTCAGTAGCCTCTTCACTATCTGCCTGATCTACCAAGAATTAAACATTGAAAAAGTCATGAGATCCTTTCTGAATGCAAAAATAGAGTTAAGAATTATCCCCTCCCCCTCTTCTCATAGGCTAGAGTGTCCCTTCATTATGGTTCTGACTACTTGTTTTTCCGCACCAGGCTTGGTGCTGGTGTCTTTGGCTCTGAAAGTACCTCATTTAGCCATGAGTTGGTGCTGACAACTTGGCCACTGTTGGCTTGGACTCATTCCTTGATATATTCAACTCCAGCTTCTTCAGATCCTAATGCTTTCTGGAGTCGTGGCATTGGGGCTGGGGGCTGAGGTTTAGATTCGACCTAGAAATTTTCAGATCCATCTCTATCCCTTGACGCTTCAGCCTTAGATAGCTTGGCTCTGGTCTCAACATCAGATTCGACTAGGTCAGAGGCTGGCACAGGAGCTCCCTTAAGTCTTTCAGATCCGAAGGTGCTCTCAGCTAGTCATCCAGCTTTGTTGTCGGCTTTTGACATTATAGAAAGGATTTTATCTTGTTCAGAGGAGGGTTCCTCAGCTCCCTTGTTGGATCTTTTCAGTACCTCATTACCAGCCAAGGCTTCTTATGACTTGTTTTCAGAATAACCTGCACCATTGAGTGTCAAACAGCCTCATTTGTGGGGCTGCACAGTTGCTTCTTTGTCCCCCTAGACTCCCCCAACTGGGAAGCTCCTAAGAAGAGTTAGTGCAAGGAACATTTGGATTCCACAGAGGAATCTCTCACTGAGGACTTTAACCTCAATAAAGGAGAGGAATCCCCTAAATCTCCCTATGAGAATGCCTCTTTTGGTGCTTGTGAGACAACTGGGACACTGCACCTCCAAAGCACCCTCTCCAGAGGAGTTGGTCTTCCTTGAAGCCTTTGGCACTGGCCCATCTATTTTTCAGGTAGTCCTTCCCCCAGAAGCCCTCAATGACCTGGTATCCATGACAGCTTGGAGAATACCAGATGTGGTGGAAATAATTCCACGCAAACTAGATAACATCCTAGTGCCACCCAAGGACAGATTCTTTTGGAGTAAGACTCCCAGTGTGGATGCAATCATCATTGCCGGAGCCACTAAAAAAGAGATTTTAGAGGAAATCTTTTCTGTATATCCCCCAAGCAGGGAGTCTAGGGCCTTGGACTCTTTTAGCAAGTGCACCTATGCCTCAGCTATGTTTGCTGTTCATGTGCTGAATTACTTGTCACACTTAACAAGGCTTCAAGGGGATTTGGGTTCTGAAGCTTCTAAGCTGGTGGCCACTCAGCCCTCATTAGAACTTCACAAAGATATGGAGACTCAGCTGTTCACTATGCAGTCAGTATCCAACCATGTGTCTAATTTAAAATACAGTAGATGATACAGCGTGTGTTGCAGGCACTGGCATTGCTAACTGTTGGCATGCTTGGATGTGTCTGTGCAATTTTGGGTTCATAGGTGTGTAATAGGCTAATGACCCTGGAGCCTTTACAAGCCTAGCCCATAGAAGTGCCCTGGCATCGTGCCGACCGACATTAGTTCCCAGTGCCTCTATCAAGTAGAGCCACTGGAGTGATCCCACAGGTGAACTTTCTATTTCCCATCCACTCATCAAGATTTCTCTTGAAGAGGGCCAGTGAGGTGCTCTGCTTGACATATATGGGAAGTCTATTCCAGAGCATGGGCAGTCTCTGGCTTATGAACCTGTCCCTCCAGCATGTTCTATTGATTGTGGTAATAAGGTGGAGTTCTCTGGCATGTGTGGTGTGGAGGGATTGAGATTTCTTTAGATGTAGCATTTCTAACAGAGCTGGGTCAGAAATGGCTTTCTAAGTCAAGCAGAGATTGCCTCTTAGTAGAAGATATGAGACAGAGAATAGCTGGAGTTTTTTGAGTCTGTCCATGTAGGACATGTGTTTAAGGCCTACGATCCTCTTTGTGAGGTACTTTTGTGGGCTTTCCAGCTGTTGCATGTGTCTAGTGAGGTACATGCCAAATGGGGCATTACACTCGATGACTGGCCTAATGTGGGAAGAGTAGAGAGAAATTATGACCTCTTTCCTCCTGGATGCAAAACCCTTGGTGATGAGATGTGCCACATAGAAGGACTTTCTGACCACAGTGGCAATGTGGTGGTCGAAGGAGAGGTTGCTGTCAACCTATGTCCCCAGATCTTATAATGCCTTCAGTGTTCAGCGAGCTGCCATCAATGTGGTAATTAGTGGGAACTGAGTTTTTCCCAAAGGGGATGACGACGTATTTTTTTGGCGTTAAGCTGAAGGCCATGGTTTTGACACCAGTCATTGGTCTTAGTGAGGCCTCTCTGTAGGATGTCTACATCACTTGGAGAGTTAATAATGGCTCCCAGCTTGCAGTCAGCTGTGAACTTGGTCAGCCAGAGTCCCGCCGTTTTGACCTGGACTTCTGAGAAGTAGATGCCAAACAGGAGAGGACCCAGGACTAATCCCTGTGGGACTCCACTCGACTCGTGACTGTTTGTCAGTCTAACTTAGAATCCAGTACTTTCACACTGTGTTCTATCTGTGAACCAGTTTGCAACACACCTAGTGATATAGGGGTTGATGCCTAGTTTGGTGAGTTAACAATAACTGTTTTAGGCATCTTTTGTAAACACAACCTTCAATGATACCTTACTATTTGGTTCCAAGGTGAAACACACACTGACTGGGAGAAAACAAGAAGGAAAAATGGTGACTGCCATGGGAGTGTGTTTTCTACATCTCAAAGAATCTTTTTCTAGGAATTAAAGAGGTGGAAGAAACATCCCCTTCTGAAAATTGGAGTCTTTTTCCTAGGATAGTCATGGCAATACTGCCCCCGGGCAGGGTGGGCAAACTCTAATGGATGCCGTTCAAGGGACAGAGATGGTCTGCAATTTCAGGATTTCCAAGGTGCTATCTTGGGAGACCCTTCCAGTGCTCCGGAGAAATTGTCCAACTGCTGCACTCTTAATGCAGTTGGAGGTACTTGACTGTATAATCACAAGACTGAGATGCTATCACAGGAGATGCATGAGTGTTAAGAAAAATTTTCAGAGGCAACGCTGTACAATTTCATACTTTCCTAAACTTAAATTAAAATGCTTCCCAGAATTCCCTCGCACCCAGAGGAAAGAGCACCAGAAATCTAAAAGCTGCTTTCAAGCCAAGTAATAATCTAAATGGTCCCACCAGGACAGAAAGGATCCGGGGTCTATTCAAGTGCCAAAGAAGACAGGGGACCTCAGGTCCTTATTGGATTAAACATGTTAAACCTATTTGTCAGACAGACCATATTCCACATGGTGACAGTTCAGTCCATCATGCCTCTACTGAGGAATGATGATTGTATGTGCTTTGTTGACTTCTAAGATGCCTACTACCACGTAAAGATAGAGAGGAGTTCCAGGAGGTTTCTGCACTTTATGCTGGGAGCTAGTCATTTTCAGTTTTGAGCACTCCCCAGGTGATCACCAAGTGCATGGCAGTGGTGGCAGTCTATCTCAGGCTGAAAGGAGTCTGGGATGACTGCCTCCTTAAAGCAACATCAAGAGTTTTATTAATCTGAGCAAGGGACTTCCTACTTCAACTTTGTCTGTACTTGTGTATTACAGTAATGCCAGTTCAGTGGCTAGAATAAATAGTGTGTCATCTGGACACAAACAAATAATTAGTGAAACTCCCCTCCCAAAAGTATCAGCTCTTCAATCACTGACCAGTCAGATTATTTAGTTTCCAAGACCTCTGGCTCATCTTGTACTTCATCTTCTAGGTCATTTGTCAGCTGCTATCTGTATGGTACCCATGCAAGGTATTACATGAAAGTTCTCTAATGGACACTATCCTGCCAGTAGTCCATGTACACACACCAAGTATAATTTCCTATTTGTCTCACCAGCATGGTGCGGAAGCTCATTCATTTGTGGACTTCCTCTACTCTACTTTCTACTGACTGTCCTTTTGTCCTACTCCCCTCCCAAGATGACAGTAACCACGGATACCTCTCTCCTAGAGAAAGGGGGAGGCATTTTGAGAGAAGGATGGTCCAAGGTACCTGGTCTCAGTTAGAGACATATCTACACATCAGTATCATGGAGATGAAGGCAGATCTTCTAGCCCTGATTATGGTTCAATCCAGCAATACTTCTGTAATGTAGTACTTGAACAAAGGGGGGGAACCCATTAATATTCAAGAGGTCATGAGAGTGTGGCTTTAGGCAATGAACTCACAATACTTTCTGGTGGTAGTGCACATCCTGGAGAAATACAACATCTTGGAGGACAACTTGACCAGGCACATTCTGATGCCTCAAGAGTCCCGTTAATCCACTTGTGGCTGCCCAAGTCTTCTATCACTGGGGGATGCCATTCTGTGATCTCTTACTAACCCTCTTCAACACCAAGTGCAGCACCTTCTTCACCCTTATTCCCCAGGAGGGATAGTCACTGAGGGACAGTCTTCTGCATGTCTGGCCCCTGAGCCTCCTTTATGCTTATCTATCTATGCCCTTAATAAACAAATTCCTTCAGAAAGCAGCTTTTTGCAGAATGACAGTGATCCTCACAGACCTTCTACCCCAGAAAAGTTTGGTTTCCCTTTATGTTACCTCATCTTCTTTGCCCTCTCTTGGTACTGGACATATTCCCAAATATGATTTCTCATCCTTTGGGCCAGCCTCACCAGAATCTAGAATTCCAGAAACTGACTGCTTGGTTCCTCTAATTCCAGTGATGGCCAAACAGCCCAAGTTGTCTAAACAAGTTCTTCTAATTTTGTCCTCCTTTCAAATCCCTTCTACCAAGAAGGTCTATGCCAATAAACGGAAACATTTTTCTGTTTGAACTTCTTTGTGCCATTCAATCCATTCTTGATTTCTTAGCTGGACTCTTTCAAGCAGGATGCAATTATTCTACCATTAAAGTTCAACTGGCATATATCTCTAATTTCCATGTGGGTGACAGTCATACTCCTACTGCATCCTTGAAACTCTTTAAGGCATTTTTAAAAGGAATGTCCTTTCTGAGACCTCCCATTGGACAGCCATCCCCTCTGTGGGTTCTTCCTTTTCTGCGTCATTCTATGATAATCCACCCCTCCCTCCACCTTAATTTGGCAGCTACAGCAGAACTAAAATGTGTTTCTTGGAAGACTCTTATCCTTGTTGCTATTACTTTTGCCAGAAGAATATCTGAATTACAGGCATTATCCTGCTCTCCTCCTTATATTATTTTTATAAGGACAGAGAATCTTTGAGAATTATCTCTTCTTTTCTTTCCAAAGTTGCATCTGAACTTTCTCTTAATCAGTCTGTTGAGCTACCCATTATCTTTCCCAGCTTCAGTAACAAGAGAAAATATATGCCACATTACCTTGATATTTATCAACAATTAAGGTATTACTTGGACAGAACAAATGAATACAAGAATTCTAGTCAACGTTTTGTTTCCTTCTCTAAAAATAAGATTAGGTTGACTAGTGTTAAAAATTACATTGTCTTGATCATTTTCTGATTGTATAGTTTTTGTTTATTCCTCAAAATGTATCTATTTGGACTTCAGGTGTAAGGTTAATTCTTTGAGAAAAGTTGCTTCCTGCACAGCTTTTTTTGAATGCAGCTCTATGGATGATATTTGTGCAGTAACCACAGGGGCCTAGTCTCGCACCTTTATTTCCCACTATAAGCTGGATATTCACTTTCCTTCTAGATCTGCTTTCAATTTCTCCATTTATACAATATTCCCTTCTAAGACCACCCAAATGAATGGCTTGAGACTCTATCACAAAGGTTGAAGTAGACCGAAAATACAAAATCTGCTACAAAAATTGTTTGCTTATCAAAATGCCAGATCTGTATTATCTTCATCCAGCCATCTCAACCACCACACCCTCCTTCCTCATACCTTTTTTTGTAGATTATGCCAAAAATAAAGGTAGACCTAGGAGATAAGCCCAAGGCCTGAATTAGGAACAACTTCATCCAAAGGTTGAGGCAGATGGAAGAGGACAACACAGATCTAACATTATGGTAAGTACATAACTTTAGTTTTTGTATTAGAAACACCTTAATATTATATTATATTTAACAATAGAAGCAACTCAAATTTGACGAGCGAGTTTTTATTTAGGTAAAAAGTTAATGACAGTCCTTTGCACTGGTTCTGGTATAGTTTCTCCTGTAAATCTCATGTTTCCATAAAAAATGCCCCACTTTGGACATCCGAAAAAGTGGCATCCCTACTTGTTTTCATTTCGTCAGAACTCTGCATTATGCTTGATATTGTTAATTACTAGATAAATACTTCAGGAAGTTCCACAAGTTATGACAAATTGGTCAAACATGCAGATGGAAGATTTCCAAGATGGCTGCACAATGATCAACAGCTTAACTTCAGCTGTACGAGTGTGAAAAAAGAAACTGGAAGACAAGGACAAAGAACTCTTGTCACTTATAGTAAATTTGGTCACTAGCTAGTAAGTGCACTGCATGGATGCCAGTGTAGAAGAAACTAAGAGAGCCTGAAAGAAAATTAACTATAAAAGGTGGAGAAAACACTGACTGGGAAGAATCCTGTGGCTGTTAGCAAAAAGTAGTTCAAGCTCCAGCTTTGGTGCAAGACATGGCTTCCAGTAATCTGGAGGAAAAATAAGTCAAGTCTGTTCAGAGCTGATTAAAGTAAATGGAAGATTGAAGGAGTATATCAACTCAAATAAGAAAAGACTGGGAAAAACGGAAGAAGCTTTAAACAGATATCCAGATGAGCTGATAAAACTGCAAAAAAAAAAAAATGAAAAAAAGTTGTGGAGTCTGACATTACTCAAGAGGACATGTTTCAAAAAATGGTAGAATTAGAGGACAGAGCACATAGGGAAAAAACTGAGATTTTCTGCAGTACCAGAGAAAATAGAAAGAGCAGACTGTATTCATTTTGTAAAGATAAAAATAAGCAACTGGACTGGTGTTTCACATCAGGAACTGTTAATTCAAAGGGCAAACTGTTTGTATGCTTCAAACCTGGCCATTAGAAAGCAGCCAAGACCTTAGTAAAGATGCAAACCTACCAGCAGAAAGAGTTGATCCTGACAAATCTGTGGCAAAAGGCAATGTATTTAAAGTTGGAGACAGTAGAGTGCTTATGGAAAATGATTATTCATTGTACACCAGGCAGAAGAGAAGCAAATGTATTTTAGCAGTCAAAGAATTGAGAGGCAGGTGTGAGATTCAAGCTGCTGTATCCAGCTGTCTTCAGAATATTTTCCTAGAGGCTCAAACTCATTTTTTGATGCAGAACAAGCTAAGGAGAATATACAAAAGTTTGTCCAGCAAAACGTGAGCTATGAAGAAGGGTCTCTGCTTCTCATCCTGATAATAAAGCACATGGAGAGACTGCCAGTGAAACCTTTTCCATTGTTCAAAAGGACTCTTCTTGGGAAACACAGTAAAGTACAGGAGTTGACTTGAAGAATTGAGATTACCTTGGAAATTAACTGAAGTCTGCAGTTGGAAAATGGAAATGAACAGGAAGAAGACGGGCAAAACTGAAATCAGTGAACAAATGTGAGACCGCAAAGCATCAGTCCCGTGTGTGAAATATGGCTATATTTTCAGCCCAAAATTCAAAGGTTTTCCCCATCAGCAATACACCAGAAATGTGCAAGTCATCTCCTATTACTATTTCATAGTGGTGACATACACCCTAATCCTGGCCCATCTCACATTCATAATATCATCAATACCCCTTCTTCCCCCTCAATACCACCTCCTAACACTCAACACTTATCTATAATGACAATTAACATTCAGAGTATCTGCAACAAAATTACCAAATTCCATGCATGGCTCTCACAACATAACCCTGACATTGTAGCCGTTACAGAAACTTGGCTAAAGTAACATATATCCGATACTGAAATAGTTATAGTATTCTACATAAAGATATACTTCTAAAGAAAGGAGGGATATAGCTTTAATCTATTGCAACTCTCTATCCATTTCAATTTTTCTCAAAACCATCCTAACATTTGATAACATAGAAATCTTACTAGCATCACTACACATTAACAATAGTAAACACCTGTGTATAGCAGTACTATATATTAAACCAGGCCAAAAACATTGTCATAATATATCCGGCAATACTAACATTAATTGGAAAAATTGGAAAAATTTAATCTTAAAATCTCCAGATAAGTGTATTAATCTCCACAGGTATTCACAACTTGTTTCTGGCCCCACACAAATCCCAAATAAACAACCAGAAGCCACCCTAGACTGGTTTCTTGTATCAGACCCACACAATACTCTAATACTGGTATTCTTCCTGATGTGCGAAGTGACCATTTACCAGCCCATATACTAAGAACCTATACTCAAATACCCAAACCCCACACATATAGGTTAGCTAGAAATCTAACTTCAACCAAATAACTTTCAGCAACTCCCTAAAAGCTCACAATTCGAGCCCATTAAAAACATTACTATTGTAAAACACTGTATTCGATTTTAATAAAATCCTTGACACACTACATACTTTATCCCCTATCGAGTTCAAAAGAATAAAACTCAGTCATGCTCCTTGTCTCACAAAACCTACAAAACAAATTATTTTGTCCAGAGACTGGGCCTGGAAACAGTGGTGTAAAAATAAAAAACAAGCAAATGCAATCTGTTTCAAACAACTGTGCAATAAAGCTAAGGCATTAGTAAAAGTGATAAAATTATTTTTCACAACTCTCTAATCAGAAAAACAAACCCCAAATGTTTGGAAATCAGTCAACTTGCTCCTTAGTCCTGAAAGACGCAGAACCAATAGCCTACATTTTTAATACCCACTTTATAGACACCATTCTCAAACTTGTCAACAGATCCTCACCAATAACAAGCAATCTCTCTAACAATTTTATAATTTATTCAAGTCTATTGGTGAGAATTGCAACTTACATCCCTCACTTCACAAAAAAAACCACTAGCAATACTCAAGAAGTTCCAAAGTTCTCTTTAAAACTAGTACCTACCTCTCTAATATTCAAACTGCTAGCTAAACTTAGATCACGCTCCCTATCTTCAGATAACCTCCCTCTGAATACCTGAAACTTGGAGCAAATGTGTTAGCCTATCCCATCAGTATTCTGATTAATAGATCCATCTCTGAATCCTCAGTCCCTCAAATTTGGAAGAAATCTATCATAACCCCATTGCATAAGGGTGGAAATACTAATGATATAACCAACTACCAACCGATTTCCATTCTCTCACCATTATCTAAAATACTAGAAACTTGTATACATACCCAACTATTAAAACATCTCACAGACAACAATCTCTTAGCCCAAACCCAACAAGGTTTCCACCCTGCACATGGTATTATTACAGGATCCGTACTATTTATCGAATGATCATTTCACCGAAACTGAAACAGCCGAGCTCACTTTCACGAAAGTGCTTTTTACCGAAAAAGCACTTGTATAACAGTGTGCTAAAAAAATATATAAAAACGTGGGGAAGTTGCTGTTGCTGAGATTGTAGCACAGTCGGGATAAGGGAATATTCCCTTTTTCCCACTGTAGTATGATCTCGGAGTAAGAATATAAAAGTAGGGGGGTTGCAGGGGGGCTTTCCCCCCTGCATAAACATGAGTATTTTTTTTTTAATTTTGTTGTTTTTTTAATTTTATTTGCACACTTTAGTGAAAGTGCTTTTTTGGTGAAAGCACTTTCACTAAAGTGTGTTCAGTCATTTACATTTAAGCACTTTCACTAAAGTGTGTTCAGTCATTTACATTTCATGGAAACGTGATTTCATGCAATTGTCCTAGATCCATTATTACAGCCTTACTTTCTTTCACCAATTCCTTGAACAAAGCTTTGGACGCTGGTCTACTGACATCAGTAGTTTTATTCAATTTATCCAAGGCTTTTGACACTGTATCACTTATCAAACTAATCCAACAATTAGAAACATTAGGATGTATGGAACATACCATTACCTGGTCTACTAGCTACCTGAAAGATAGTCAACAACACGTCAGATGGCAAAATAATCATTCTGGTTATCTAGTTAATAAAGTAGATATCCCCCATGGCTCCATTCTTGGATTGTTACTTTTTAGTGTATTTGTAAATAATCTCCATACTGTCTCCCTACATAGTTCCCTCATCCAGTATGCTGACAACTCTACCATTATATCCTCAGCCAACAACTTCCCAGATCTCCTTAAAATAACACAAAACACATTCTCAAATAAAGAAACATGGCTAAACAAAGCTGAATTACTACTTAATCCCCAAAACTCCAAACTACTAATATTCTCTTCCAAACCGCCCCCACAAGAGTTCAAAATCTCCTCCCAAAATAATACAGAAATTGAAGTAGTGAAAACAGCTAAACTTCTGGGCATCACAATAGATGGAATTTTTTGAGGGAATTGAAGGAAGATATGTATTGAGAAGAAATTGTATTTATGACTATAGATATAGTTGATTTATTCTCTTGCATCCCACATAATGAGGGCATTAAATTATTGGAAGAAATAATATTTGAAGATGGTGATTTAAAACACAGTGAATGTTTAGTGCATTTACAATTAATGGAGCTTATTTTGAATTATAATTTTATTTATTTTAAGGTTTAATTTTTTCATCAGATAAACGGGGTGGCCATGGGTGCTGCTTGTGCCCCTATATATGCTAATTTGATTCTAGCAAAATGGGAAGAAAAAATGGTTTTGAACACCATTTATAATAAATGTTGGATGACGTACAAAAGGTTTTTAGATGATATAGTTATGTTGTGGTTGGCATCAAAAGATTTGTTTGATGAGTTTATGAATTTTTTGAATAGCGCCACTTCTTTTTTCAAATTCACCCATAATGTTTCCCAAAATAACTTACAATATATAGATATTGAGATTTATGGGGAGAATAATAAATTTAACTCCAAGATTTACGGAAAGTCTATTTTCTCAAATTCATATTTACACTTCGATACTGCTCATCCATTGCATTATAAAAAGAATATTGTAAGAGGTCAACTTATTAGGTCAAGTAGAATAATGTCAAGTAACACAGAATTTGAGAAAGAAATGGACTTTCTTAAAAAATTATTTAAAACCAGAAATTGTCCAGAGGACTTGGTAGAGCAGATAAAAAGGGAAGTGTGGGATGGAAGACGAGATAGATTTCAACCAATTATAGGGGTGAAGGAACAAAAAGCTACACAGGCTGATAATACTAATACTGAAAATTTTGGGAAAGCTTTAATATTGGAGTACAACTCGAGTTCTAAGTACGTAAAGAAAATAATGGAGACAGAATCGATTAGATTCAATGGTTTGACAGACCTGGAAAAAATAAGAAAAAAATAGTTGAAAATAGTTTATAATAATTCCCATAACCTGAAGAGTTTGATGGAAAATGAATTTAAAAATAATAAAGATGTTAGAACAAAGAAAGGGACATATAAATGTATGCATTGTATGCAATGTTGTCATATAATGAACCAAGAAAATGTTTACTTGGAGAGTAGAAAGATGTGTTTAAATGCAAAGGAATACTAGAATTGTGATTCTCAGGTGTTAGTATATTTAGCAGTATGTTATATTTGCTATTCCTTCTATACTGGGAAGACTGAACGCAAATTAAAAAGAAGAATTTATGAACATTATTATAAAATACATATTAAAAAATAAACAAATGCATTATTCAAGCATACACAGGAGTGTGAAGGGGCACATTTTATGTTCTTTGTCTTAGAAAAGATGAAGGAAGATATAAAGGGAGGTTTATGGGAAGAAAGGCTTGAATATAGAGAGCTGTGGTGTCAGGTCAAATTACAAACAAATGTCAAACCTGGTTTGAATGAGAACTTATTCATAACTTCGTTATTAAAGTTAAGAGCTGAAAAACTGTAAACTAGAAACACAGGGATTGCACTCTGTTTTGACATGATAGTTTTTTTCTTTCATATGAAGTTTAAAAAGTTTTAAGGTTAGGAAAATTTTAGCACATTTAAGGTAATAATACATTTTAACAATATGTATTTCTTCAATTTGTAGGGTTCTCATATTTTAAGCATTGTTTTTAAATAATTTTGTGGTTTGACCATATGATGGCAGTATATGTGAAACACATTTTGGGTTTTAATAATTTTTATATCATAATAAATTCTATATTGAAGTGTTATAAAGGATTGTTTTATGGTAAATATACCAAAAAGTTTTTAGTTATTTATTCAATTTGTGTGAAATGTGTTTTATGGTCAAGTTTTTTAAAAGGCATTTATGTGTTAATTAAACTAATTAATCAATTAACTTTGTGGGGTAATATAAAAGGGAATGTCTGGTTAGAGAGTCCACATCTGATGAAGTTTGTGAAGAAAATGAATTAGTGTTTGGAAAAGCGTTAATGTGGTATTGTTATATGTGGCATTGCCATTTATGTAATTAAACTTTGTTTGCCTGGACGTCTTTGGTGCTTCGCTTTTGGAATCCAATGGGTCTTGCTTGTGGATTTGTTTTTTTTGTGGTCATCTTGATTGGCTTTGTTTTTTAAAAGAGCTGAACAAAGCTCGTACTCTTACTCCATAGCAAAGCTATGGAATGCTCTACCCCCCTCCATAACACAAATTGACTCTGAAAACCTTCAAAGTCATCCTAGAAATCACTTTCTTAATAATCACATCTGTCCTTGTGATCAGAAACTTCATACCACCATAAACTAGCACCAATGACTGTACTGACTAGAATACCCCTATTGTTAGATCAACTGAAATACTAGTACTTCTGTGACTTTCTCTTAAACAAAGTATACTAATCAGTATTTGATCCTTAAGAAACTTCCACAAGGCAAAAATATAATCTGCTTCATATTGTATGTAATATATTATATGTCATGATTTTTTATATTGAATGTCCTCGACAAGTTATCCATTTATATACTGTACAAGTTATACTGTCATTTATTTTCATTGCATAATGACATTGTATGCTACATATTTCTATCACTAAGAAAATGCTATTTATATTTGTATGGTTTCTTATTACTGTAAATCTTATCCTGTTGTATAATAATTTTTATTTAGTTGTTTGCTATAGTAATTTTTAATTTGTTACTGGAGTTTTTCTTCCCGGGTCTCCACTGAAAATGAGTTATTCTGACCCAGTGGACTTTCCTGGTCAACAAATGCCAATAAATAAATAAGAGAAAGTGGAAAGAGTGGACTTTTATTAACTTTCTGAAACTTGTGGATAACTAAAAGGTACTTGTCTCACTTTGTGTCTTTAATATTTGGAAGGACACTGAGGGGAGGTTGTGAAGAAACTGAAAACACTGTCATCTGTGTTAACATGTCTGTCAGGATATTTGTGCATATTCTCAGATTAATTTGGATTGTATGCTGGCATGCCTAATTGTGGAAATGTAAATAAGTTTTAAACATGTTGAGTATTTTCCTTGTTTAAACAGAATGTTTAAAGAATCTGTCACTGCTTTGTTACATTTCTAACTGTGCATGTTTGAGAGGGACATTCTAAAGTATAAACTGAAGAATCAGCTAAACAGGAGTGATGTCATTAGAATGGTCCTGGTTGCTAAAAGATTATTTAAACAGTTGATAGACAGAACAAGATTTTTTTAAACAGATGACTGATATATTTTGAAATTAGACAGTTGTGACTGCAGTTTGTCAAATACTGAGCAGTTTGTCAAGTACAGGGCAGTCAGTGGACACCAAGAAAAGAGAACTCACCAAAAAAACTGTAAGCTTGCATTAGCCTTGCTATTATATCCTAGAGTAGATCAAGGACAGTATTCTTTAGTTAGATCAGGAAAGCTTGGTTATTAAGATAGTTTTTCTAGAATAATGGACTCCTATCCTGCAGTTTGATTTTACATTTCTGGTGACTGAATTCTGATGTTTATTGAGAGTTAATGCTTTACAATCTTGTACTCATTTTACTTATAATTAAATTATTATCATTACTTTACATTGTGGCTGGAAACCAGCATTTTTCTTTAGAGATTAGACAGTGCTTTTCCTTGTTTGATACTCCCGAGGTCACCTTGAAGGCCTGGATGTTCTAGTCATAGCTAACATTTATTTTGATAATTAAGTTTCATAATAGGACACCCCTTTAGGAGGGAATGAAGACCCTCTTATTGGTGGCAACATTACTGAATTATTTTGGGAAAGAGACACAGCTGGAAATCTGTGTCAGACTTTCCCAGAAGTGTTTGGATGTGTGCAATTTAAATTTGCTTTGAGTGTGAGTGTATCAGAGGTCTTAAACTGGGACACTTTGCTCTAAACTGTGTAATAAGAAAATACATTTGGGTGGACAGAGGTATGTAGTCCAGTCCCAGAAAAAAAGAGCATGTTCCTTTTGTGCTGATAGGGAAAAATTGTGAAATATTACTTCTGTTTAAGTGACAGTCTCATACTGGAGTCAGTAGTGAGGACTGAAGCTCCTTGGTTACTGACTGAGGATAGTAAGGGACGTAATTTAATTGTTGGCAGTCTGCCAGGTTATTGGATGGACATGACAGAGGGGAAATGAGGGGAAAAGGTCACTGTAAATAAAATTATTTCTGTTCTTAACAATATTTGTATGAAACTTTTTACGATATAATGCTCATGTTTTATAGTAAAGCCCTTTAAGTTCTAGTATGTGATAAAGATACTTAAGTAAATGGATGCCCTTTTTTCTTTCTTTATTCTTTTTTACTATTAAGAAGTGTAGGCATTACAGTACAAAAAGAGAAAAAAGGCTAAACAAAAGTATGTTTAAGTTAATAGGCTATAATCTTGGGTTGTTTCAGTGGGGATTGGGGTGCAAAAGTACACAGATCATAATATATGTAGAGCTAATATGTTTTCTCTTACTTTTGCATATATGAATGTCTGGATTAAGATTCTTGGCTTAATCTAATAACAAATTTTAAGAGTAAACAATTAAATAATATAACTGAATGTAATGGAAAGTTTTCCTTTAGCAATAATGTTTCAACATGTCTTTAGAATCCTACAGCTGAAGAATACCTTTTTTTCTTATGTTTGCATGGAGACAGGCTGATTATAGGGCAAAAATTGCCAGAATACAGTTTTTTTCAAGGCTGAAAGGTAATGTTTTCTGTAGGAATGCAAGTTGTTTTTCACATCTGGGAGGGGAATAAAGATAAAAAAGAACAGACGCCAATTAGTGTAAGTAGAAGCACAGACAGGAGCATGCAACTTAGCATGGATAACTTCAACTTTTGTTAATTAAAGCCTTTGTTTGCAGCTGTCTTTTTGAGACAATTGCTCTTATTAGGAGCATTAAACTTTATTATTTGAAGATGAATATAATTTTGTGTGTGTGTGTGTGTGTGTGTGTGTGTGTGTGTGTGTGTGTGTGTGTGTGTGTGTGTATATATGTATATTAAGGGAACAGGTTATTGGGGTGTTTTGAGGGTGTCTTTGATGTTTTGTTTGAAAGTTTAATTAAAATAAAAAGTCCAGTAAAATGTGACACAGGTTACAATGTTGATGATAAGAAAAAACTGTGTAAAGGATCAATCTGCCAAACATTAGTCAGTGCATGCATCACAAAAGCTGTAAAGAGACATTTTAAAAGCTGTCATATATAAAAGATGAAAATAATGACATAATCACAAAGGTAAAATGTTCCATATCATCTTGGAATGTGAATGGCCTGGCAGATATAGACAAAAAAGAGAGAACATTTAATCACATTATGAAATTCATAGTGCAAAAACAGTGCTATAGCAGACACATTTAGAAAGAACTAAGCATGTGAACTTGATAAAGAAGGGATTTCAGGATGGATATTCAGCAGAATATCAGGGACAAAGGAAAAAAGGGGTATTATATTAATTGCTAGAGGAGTTCCGATTGTGATAGAGGACAAAAAAATAATAATGACAGATTTGTGGTAGTAAAGGGCTAATGGCAAGGGATGAAGATTACACTGACATGTATTTATATTCCACCTAAAACTGCTGTTATGATGCTTAAAAATTTTTGAGAAATCAGCTTTCAACAGGGAATATTTTTATATGTGGGAGCTGGAATTGGATTTGCAACAATTAGGAAATATCTGGGGAACCTAGAAGGGAAAGTATAACAAAAGGGGGTATATTTCTGAAGAAATTTATGAAAATATTTGGTATGGAAGATGTGACTTCAGTAGTGTCCCAACCCCATGTGTAAAAATGGGAAAAAGGGGTTGTGGATGGATGGATGAATTTGAATTCAGTAGTAGGAACTCAGAGAGAATCTACACATTATTCAGCAATGTAAAATAGCTGGGCTAGACTAGTCAGAAACTGTATTTCACAGCAATGTGCATTTAATTCAGAACTTTGACACACATCCATTACCTATTTCAGATGATGCACCAATAATTACTAAAATAAAAATGCAGGTAATGAAGTAAAGTTGCAGGCAAGACAGCTTTATTGACTTCTTGCAAGTCTTGCACACATCTGTAAGCTTGTTTACCAGGTTTCCTTACTGGTAGAATTGGAGTATTACATGGACTTGTTGTAGGTACTATAATTCCTTGTTGTATCAAGGCAGAAATGACGGGGGCAATACCAGGTGTAGCCTCTGCCATCAAAGGGTACTGTGGTACCCGAGGTAACTTTGCTCTGTGTTTTAAGGTTATTTTTACAGGAATGGCTGAAATCAGAAACCCAACATCATTATCATGAGTGATCCATAGATGAGAGGGTAATGAATTTAAATGCTTATTTTTATTGAGGTCAGACTGCATACATATTGTTTGCAGAGTGACAGTTTCATCCAAAGTAGCCAAAATACTATCGTGTTTATCTGAAGGTACTTACAGAGCAAATCTCTCCCCAATAAATTTAAAGGTGCTGAAGGTCCTACTAAAAATGCATAATTGTTTTGTAAGGGTCCCAAAGTTACTGGGACTGGGATGGTTTCAGAATATTCAATAGGAATACCAGAGACACCTACCCCTCTAGTTGTGTTATTGGAGAGGGGAACATTTATTGCTGCTTCACCAGCTAGCATAGATTTGGTTGCTCCAGTGTCAATTAAAAATGGGTATGGTTTATTTTTGACAAGTAACATAACGTGGTCCATCTTGATCCACAGGGATGAAAGGGCACAACTGCTGTTGTCTTTGTTCAGGGAACCTTCATTGTGATGGCTGCTGATTGGATGGGGTCCAATTAGAATTCCACTGAGGTCACGTATCAGTGGGTTGGGTAGGTTGCTCAGCCAGATATGGACATTCATTTCTCCAGTGGCCTACTTGGCCACAATTGAAACACTCTGTCTGATTATTATAGCTTTGGGGTGGGGCTGATTGTGTTTCCTGCCAGTTTTGTCTATTTTGGTTTCCTGCCCCTTGGTGTCCACCTCTCCCTCTTCCCTGTCCTCGTCCTCCCCGTCCACACTGCCTGAAGGCAGTACACATCTGAATCTGTGCTTTAACCAATTTTTCCTGTAAGTCTTTTTTTTCCTGTGCTAAGTGGTTGGAGAGGTATTGCACTTGTGTGACTAATTCATGCAATCCAAGACTAGGCCAGTTTAAACATACTTCCTTTAGCTTATCCCGTACTTGTGGGCATAGCCCATCTAAGAAGGCAGCCGACAATCCACTCTGTGCCGGCCCTTCGGTGGGTTCTGGGTAACCAGAATAAGTCTCAAGGGCTTCAGTAAGATGATTTAAATACTCATCCACAGGTTTGTCTTCTTTTTGAAGAACTGACTTGATTTTGGACCAGTTGGGCGTGGTTTGGACTATAACTGTAATAGCATCTACTATACACTGTCTGATGGATTCAAACCCATTATCTCCTTGCTCATCATGTTTTGGAATCGAAGTAGGGACATTAGCATGGCCCCAAATTCATTTCATCAGATCAGCCGGTATGACATACTGAAGAACTGCCCTGACTTCTTCTATTATAGGGTTTTGTAAACAAATATGTCCTGCCAGCACATGCTGGAACTTAGCTGGATTAGTATGGATAGGCGCTAGTGATTTGATAATGGCTTGAAAATCCACTGCCGACCACGCCCTAGGTACTACAATGGTTGGTGGTTCCTGTGCACTTCTAGCATGGGCTGGGTTAGGTACCTCCCACAAAGGTAACAATCGGTCGTCATCTGATGACTCTAATTCTGAATCTGGATTAAATTTATCTGGCCCAAAATATCCATCCCCCCTATCAATTATAGCGGGGAACTGGCCAAAATGCCTCTGTCGGTGTAAATGTCACTTCCCTTTCCCTTTATAATAGGGTTTAGCTTTAAAGTACATTACAGCTTTTGCTTCTTTATGAGTCTTACTACGAGTTCTTGGTCCCTTTTTTTTATCGCTCGTTTCTGGATCAGATTCACTAGACTGACTGTCCGCAGCTTGTTCTCTCTCTCTAGTGGTGGAATCTTTAGTGGTAGAATCTAGCTGCTGTGTTTCGACTCCTTATTGAGCGAGGGGGGTGTTGATATTTCGGGGGTGCAATCGGTGGTGCAGTTGGTGGTGGGGGAAGCCAGGCATTATCGTCTTCTGATGATTCAGTTATTTGCAATTTAGCTAATTCCTTTACAGGATAAAGCCCCTTAAAGGGTGGGTCCTTCAAGCACTTACTGTTTACTACATCTAAATTACTAGCAGTATGTTGTAATTCCCTCAATTTCTCTTTTAATTTTTGCTGATTATCTTTTAGACGACTAATAACCGAGTCCTTTTCTCTTTCTTTTGCCTCTGTCATCCAGTCATTAAATGCTGCCCAGCACAACCCTGGTATTCTTCTCCCTTTTTTCCTTGACCTTCCTTGGAGATTAAGCAAAATATTTTTATTAAAACTACCATTTTCTGGAAAGGCGAGTTTGCCATCACCCTTAGTGAGGGCGACCCACTGACTTGTAAACATACAACTGTCCCGGGACACACGAAAATACATATAACCAGCTGGTGTACCTCTTTCTGGCTCTTTTATGGTTCCCACACTCGCTCCCATTTTCACACAATAAGCTATACTGTATTTTACAGATTTAGCTGTGACGTTTTGTAAATGTCGTTTTCCCACTCTCGTATCTCCTTTCACATTTATGTCGCCAGTTTTTCATTTTAACCCACTCTCATACTGCACAATCAATAGCAGAAAAGAAATGCATGTTACTTACCTCAAAACAACTGAATGAGAGGAATTATTACATTTCTATAAAGTTATTAATACCAAATTTTAAAGCAGGCGAGTACAGGAAATTAAAGAAACACTGCCAGAACAGAAAATTCTATCATGGGCACTTTTGCTAGTAGTATTTCGGTCAATCCCCAATTGCCGCAGTTGTTATCAATTTAGATCCGAGTAAACGGCACCAATTGTTGCATTTAGCATTTTACCTTGAATGAAGACAAGACAATTCTTCCTCTCTTTCAGTGGCATTTATTACACACGTGTGGGAGCCTCATGGAAGGTACCAGGGTGACTCCCCGAACAAAGGACTGCATAAGCTTATATGCTGGTAATACTGCTGACAGTACAAAAATATAAACTAGACCAATTAAATTAGTACAAAAGACAATTAACCAAACAGTGGTTTTACCCGTAGGCTTAAAGCAGTTCACATTACTACATCTCTCAGAAGAAAAAGAAAATCGGATGCACTTCAATATAAGGCACATTTCCTGCTTTCAGACAGGCTCTTGTTTTTCAGTACTTTTCCGCTGTTCACAGTTTACTCAGAGTTTGCAGTATGAAGTCCATCTTAATGCATGCAGATTGTGACATACTCAATTTTCTCAAGCACATACTTTATCCATTCATATTCTACATAATTCACTTTTAAACAAATCCTCCAACATATCATAAATCCTACATTCTAAATTAGACACATACTCAATATCTGTCTTTAAGTAAAACTAGCTATCACTCAACATACTACACATAGAAGCATTATGATCACATCTATTCATAATAACAACAGGACCACCTTTATCAGCTGGTCTAATAATTATGGTGTCATAATTTTGCAATTGTGACAGAGCTTTCCGTTGTTCCCAACTTATTATTACGAGAAGCATGAGTACTCCTTGAATCAGATGCTGAGCAGAGGACCCAGGCAGGGGTGTCCTGTTTCTTTGTTATTTGCATTATATTTAGAACCATTGGCGATGAAAATAGGACACAGAAATTGTAATATTTACATATACAGATATAATTGGTATTGTAGTCAAGAAAAGATGGCTCTATTTGCAGCTGATATTATTTTATACCTGACAAAACCAGAACGGGACATTGCAGCATTGTGGAACATATTCAGTTTCACATCTTTTGGGGATACAAAATTAATGAAGCTACAACAAAGGCAAGAGCTGTAAATTATGTACCCACACACGGATTGGTTCAGCAATATCCATATTTATGGGGCTACGATAAAATTAAGTGTTTAGGAGTATGGATTAAAAATGATTCTGGTGTGGCAGCTAAGGATATGTCGGAAGACACTAAAAAGATAATACAAAAACTGAGTAAATGGAAGCTTTGTTATATGAAAATGGATAGTAAGATACAAGCAGTTAAAATGGTTTTAGTCCCATTAGTCTTATACATGTCAGGCATATTTTTATCAACCAGAGAAGTAGTTGTGGATAGCAATTATTAAAGAGCTGAAGGACTTTATCTGGGAGGGGAAGACAGCAAGAGTCAAGTGGGATAAGCTCATTCTTCCAGTAGAACAGGGTAGATTGGGATTACTCGATTTGAAGGGGTATTTTAGAGCTGCACATTTAAGGCTACTCTACACAGTGCAATCAGAAACCTATACTCCAAAGTGGAACCAGAGGGGAACTTCAAGAAACAAGGAGAGACTGGGATTTTGGATGCAGGCCTTTAAGGAGAAAAAGCAATAACCATACAAAATGTTATATCTATAAAGTAGCAGAAAGTATCCTAAGAACTAAGCTAACACGGGAATGGAGAAAGGAGATTCTGCCAACAGGGATGAAAGCAATTAGGGATATAGACACTAGGCAATAGGGGTCTGTAATTTATTGCAGAAACTGGCAAAGGAGCTAAGGTATTGGGAGCATATAACTAGAGGGAAAGATGACATAATGGAAAGACACCAAGAATTTATTTGAACTACAGGTTAGAAGTAGTGAATATAGTAACAGAGATGAAACAACTGCAAGTGAGATCTTTAGAAAAGGGTAGGAGCAAACTACATGGGAGAAAATGGGAATTGTCGGAACAATACATGCAGGGGAGGAATGAGGTTTAAAAGAAAGCAGAACTTAAATGAGCTATGTAATGTTTGAAAATGATTGAGTAGATTATAAGTGATATATAACGTTTGCAACTGGAAGTCTGTCAGTATGGTTTGTGATGTAAAATGCTTGCAACTAAGATTGTGTTGGTGTGGTTTGTTTTCATTTATATAAATGTATGATTGCTTATGTTGTAAGTAATGATTTATTAAAGATGTTTCTTGTTTAAAAAGGGGGCAGGAATTGAATAATGTATGTAATGTTGCTTAAGTTATAAGGTATATAGCAATATATGTGAAGTATAATGATCTGATGTCATCTTCTTCATTCCTCCACACGATAGTCTCAGATATGACCTTCAGATCCAGCTCAGCCACAATGTCCTTCAAGGATGCATCTGCAGTCATAACAAATGGGTTGTCCTGTCGTCAGGCAGCCCTTCGGTTGGCCGGATTCCAAAGTCTGGGTCCGGCTTCGGCTGATGCCGCACTTCACCCGACGTCATCTCTGCTGGTCTTCGGGTATAAAGGCATCAGCCGACGCCATTTTCCTCAGTCTTTCTTGCCGCGTGGCGCAAGCAGAAGCTGTTCGCAAGTGCCGGTCGGTCAGATCCAGAGTTTACTACTACCGAATACTACTTGAAGACTTCTAAAAGCTAAGTACCCCGTTGGGGACTCTTTCTTGCCTCAGCCGATGTCAGAAAAAGTAAATAACTGTTTAACTTGTGGGAAACAAATACCTCATAAATATTTCCACTCTTACTGCCTACCTTGTTTAGGCCCAGACCACGACGTAGCAGCCTGTTTAGCCTGTGCTTCCTTAAATTGACGAACGCTTAGGCGTCGGTCGGAGTTTGCTGAACAGTTTTTCGCTCCAGATTTTTGTACGGCGATTATGCCGCCGGATCCTCCGACTACCCAAATTGTTAAAAACGCAAAGATAAAGACCGACACTCATGGTCCGCGTTTCGGCGCCAAACCACGGTTAATCAAGTCGCGGTTTCGGGCCGCGAGAAAACTGAGAAAACGGGTCAATCTTCAGCCGAATCCATGACTACTACTGAGGCTCCTGCTACCTTAGTTGAATCGGCCTCTGAAGTTTTACCTACTACTGTGGTTCCTAGTGACTTATCCGACACCATCCCTTTGGATGTCTCTACCCCAGCACGTGGTGCTGCTAGGCCTCCTGCAGCCATGTCTATAAAGGCCTTTGCCAGGGCTAAAGCAGCCAAAACTGTTAAATCAATGCCTGTTAAGGCCCCCTCACACAGGCACTCTTCTAGTTCACAAATGCTCACTCTGGCAGAGGATTTAATCTCCTTAATTAGGGGATCCCAATCACACCCAGACAGGGCCTCTCAGCCTCCAGATAAGAGACCTAGAGCAGAGCCCCCTGAGCCAGTGTCCTCTGATGATTCTTCGGATGACTCAGACATTACAGATCAGCCAGAAGCCCCTTTTTCTACTTATGAAGATTCCGATGCTGATGAATCCATTCCATCTGCCTCTCCACCAGAGGAATTTTCCTTTGGGGAAACCTTACACGCCATGAGAGAACAATTCCAATGGCAGGGACAAGATTTCTCAGATTCAAGAAAAAGGCTTAGGACCTTTCTGCACTTGCCACAACATAGGCCCTTAGCTATACCTCCAGTTTTGCCTGTTGTGGATGACGCATTTAATGATGTTTGCACTGCTCCTGATACTCTACCCCCAGCCCCTGCCAAACCAGATAGATTTTACAGGGTACCAGACACTCATCACCACCTATTCAAAGCCCCGCTTGCAGACCCTGAGACTATATCCCAGGGGCCTAAAGCAGTAGCTTCAACCTCAGCAAAAAACCCTCTCCCTTCTGAAAGGGAACCCAGGTCCTTAGAGAGATGGGGCAAAAAAGTTTACACCTCTGCTACTCTCTCAGCTAGAGCTTTAAACTGTCAGTTTCACATGATCCAATACCAAGAGTTTATGCTTGATCAGTTAACTAAGAAGCTGTCCTCTGATGAATCCTTAGATAAGAAATATGTTTTAGAAATGGTGAACAACATTCAGCAGGTTAGTAACCATTCTTTAAAATGTGGCTATGATGCACTGGAGGCTTCATTTAGATCAGCCATGACTGGCACAGTGATAAGAAGGCATGCATGGTTGAAAGAACAGGCCCTGCCGGATCATGTTAAAGCAAAGCTGTTAGATGCTCCTATGGATAAGGCCAGTCTATTTGGTACCCCTGCTCAGCAAGTAATGAAGAAAATGGAAGAGAAGGCAAAATCTGTACAAACAGTTAAGGATTTCTTACAGGTTCAGCCCCCAAGGTTTAGCAGGAATTGGCCTGCCAAAAATTGGTCCTTTCCAGACTCCTCAAAATCTCAAAGAGGCAGGAATAGATGCTCTAGAGGCAGAAATCAATCCAGAGGAGGTGCCTATAGAGGACGCCAGTGGCAAGGCAATAACCAGTGAGGCACAGACTCAACCACTGCCACTGCAACAGGACAATCACAGTGACTTGGCTCTGACTCCACCTACCAGGGAGCAAACAGCAGCACCTTTAGGTGGAAAGTTAGCCTTATTCTCGAAAAATTGGCACTATATCACAAAAGACAAGTGGATTTTGCAAACCATAGACCAAGGCTACAGGTTCCACTTCCACACCTTACCAGTAAAAAGAGGAATGCCAAACCTACCTCCAAATCAAAAAACAGAAGCTCTAAAGCAGATAGCTCAATTAACAAAGATGAGAGCTGTGGAAAGAGTACCAATAACACAACAGGGCAAAGGATTCTACTCCAGACTCTTTCTAGTACCAAGAAAAGAGAAAAGTTGGAGACCTATTCTCGACCTGTCCGTCTTAAACACATACATCATTGTCCCAAAATTCAAAATGCTGACCCTACAGCAACTTCTTCCCATGCTGGGCAAGGAGTGTTGGCTGGTAACTCTAGATCTCAAGGAGGCATACCTGCACATCCCCATACGACCAAATTGCAGAAGATACCTCAGATTTCTTGCAGGATCAGAGCATTATCAATTCTCAGCATTGCCCTTTGGCTTATCTACTGCGCCCAGAGTATTCACAAAATGCCTGGCATCAGTAATCGCTCATTGCAGACTACAGGGAATCCAAATTTATCCATACCTGGACGACTGCCTGTTACAAGCGGACAACAAAAGCAAGCTGACAACAGATTTACAAAGAGTCATTTGCTTACTACAAGCCCTGGGATACACAGTCAATTTAAAAAAAGTCAAGACTGATACCATCCCAGACAAGAACATTCTTGGGTGCGGAATTGGACACAGTAAAACAAATGGCATCCCTGACTGCAGAAAAACAAGAACAACTCCCTCTTTACTTCTTGGCATTAACAAAGCAGAACAAACTAACAGCAAGAAAAGTACTGCAGGCCTTGGGCTTCATGGTATCATGCATAATCCTGGTCCCCCATGCCAGACTGCATATGAGAAAGCTACAGTGGTACCTAAAGAATTTATGGTCTCAACACAGGCACAGCTTAGAAACCGAAATCCCATTAATCCCATGCCTGAAACAAGAGTTCCTATGGTGGGCTCAAGCATGCCAGTCAAACCCAGGTTTGCCCTTCCACAACTTTCAAGCAAACCAAACCATCACAATGGACGCCTCAGACCTAGGCTGGGGGGCGCACATGTTGGACAAGTGCATGCAAGGATTGAGGACTCCAGACCAACTGCACCTGCACATAAACCAAAAAGAAATGCTGGCAGTAAAACTAGCAATCCAGAAATTCAGACCATTCCTCAAAGAAGGCCATTTAATGATAAGGACAGACAACACCACAGTCATGTGGTACATCAACAAACAGGGAGGCACTCATTCATACCCCCTATGCAGAATGACTCTGGACCTTTGGAACATGGCTCTGAGCTACAACATCCAGTTACAGGCAATATTTGTGCCGGGAAAAGAAAACACCCTAGCAGACATGTTAAGCAGAACCACCTCGGATGCTCACGAATGGATGCTACACCCGGACATCTTCAAGACCATCACAAAGAAATGGGGAATGCCACAAATAGACCTATTCGCATCCCCACTCAATCACCAGCTCAACAAATTCTGCACAAGGACATGCCACCCACTTGCATGGAAGGTGGACTCTCTATCCTTCAGTTGGAAAGGCCTGACAGCATATGCATTTCCACCTCTTCCTTTGATGCACAAGGTACTACTGAAAATCAAAGAGGAACGGCCAAGGATAATTCTGATAGCTCCAAATTGGCCAAGACAACACTGGTATCCTTTGCTGAGGAGCATGTCACAGGGGAGAATGTGGCCAATACCCCTGATGCCTTTGATGTTAACTCAGAACAACTACAACATCATGCACCCAAACCTGAAAACCTTGCAACTGACTGCCTGGAACATCACATAACAGCAACTAACCCAGACTTATCCCAAAGGGTTAAAGACATTATCCTTGAAGCCCGCAGACCTTCAACAAAAAGGAACTATGCAGGAAAATGGAAAAGGTTTGTCATTTGGAGTACTGAAAGAGGAAAAGATGTGTCAAACATAGACATTGCTAACATCCTGGAGTACTTGGCAGAGCTTCTACATATGGGTCTGTCCTATTCCTCCATCAAGATACATGCATCAGCTATTTCCGCAGAATACAGCTTCGATCCACCTGTCTTTTCGCATCCTCTACTCAGGCAATTCCTCAGAGGGATCAAGAATGTAAAACCTCCTAGGAAACCACCATTACCAGCATGGGACTTGAACTTTGTGCTAGAAAAATTGACACTCCCTCCATTTGAACCAGCAACAACAGCAGATCTTCAACACCTATCATGGAAAACTGCTTTCCTACTGGCAATTACTTCAGCAAGGAGGGTTTCAGAACTACAGGCCTTAATGGCAGTACAACCCTTCCTAATCTTCCATCAAGATAGAGTGTCCATGAGAACTAATCCTACATTTATGCCTAAGGTGGTATCCAGAGTGTCTTTAAACCAGGCAATCCACCTACCTACCTTCTTTCCCAATCCACAGAACAGGGGGGAAAGGCTGCTGCATACCTTGGATGTACACAGACAGTTACGCTACTACCTGGACAGAACCAAAAGTAACAGAAAAACTGACCAGCTTTTAGTAGCCTGTGCAACAGGAAGGGAAGGAAAAGCAATTTCCAAACAGACAATCTCCAAATGGATAGGAAATTGCATAAGATTCTGTTACTCCTACCATGGAAAACCAGTTCCACAGAACATAAGACCTCATTCTACAAGGGCTACAGCCACTACCACAGCCTTCTTACGAGGAGTGGCAACCAAGGACATTATTGAGGCGGCTACTTGGACCTCCGTGCATACATTTGCCAAGCATTATAATTTACCTCTATACTCTAGATCCCGAGCAGGATTTGCCACTGCTGTATTGCAAGGGATCCTAACTACACCATAATTCTTCTTCCTCCTCCCTAGTTTGGCTATGGTATTCTACCCATTTGTTATGACTGCAGATGCATCCTTGAAGGACATAGTACAGTTTTGTACCTACCATAAATGTAGATGTCCGAACAGGATAGCATCTGCAGTCAGGATTACCCACCCTCCTTCCCCTCTGTGGTACTCCTAGGGTATTTACCCTCCTAATAGCTAGCTGGGGGGGGGAGTCTCTTATGGTGTATTTGTTTGTATATATGTACATACATGCTTATTTTTTGTGTTTGCCTTCTACTATTTTGGAAACATTGGCATTTATCCAAAATTTAGCTTTCCTAAAGGGCAACTGGCATCTGGGGCAAGAAACACTGAGGAAAATGGCGTCGGCTGATGCCTTTATACCCGAAGACCAGCAGAGATGACGTCGGGTGAAGTGCGACATCAGCCGAAGCCGGACCCAGACTTTGGAACCCGGCCGATCGGGCTGCCTGACGACAGGACAACCCATTTGTTATGACTGCAGATGCTATCCTGTTCGGACATCTACATTTATGGTAGGTACAAAACTGTACTTTCTACAGACTTGGATCTGACTCTCAAGCTCCTCCCATGTCATCTTCTTCATTCCTCCACACGATAGTCTCAGATATGACCTTCAGATCCAGCTCAGCCACATTCTACAGACTTGGATCTGACTCTCAAGCTCCTCCCTCTTACCCAAATGCGTACCCAACACAGTTCTCAAGCTGTGGGTAGAATTTTTCAAAGTTCTTTTGCTAGTTTATCCTTAAGTGGATTCTATAAGTCCTCCCTCCTAGTTTCCTTTGCAGAATGTGTGTGTGTTTGTATTTTCTTCCTGCAAAAATAAAAAAGAAAAAAAAAAGAGAGAGTTCTGCTAGCATTAGTTGTTGCTAGTGTTAATCCTTAGCTTTCTCTAACTTTCATTTAAAGTTAACTTTACAGTTAAAGTTAGGAATATAAGTTAATCTTAAGAGTTAAAGCTTACCTGTATTTCTAGACCGTTAGCTTTCTTCAGTTGGTGACGGTTTCTGACATATTTTTCGGTTATGGCTGACAAATCTTCACCCGGCTTTAAACGCTGCACTGCTTGTAGCCATAAAATCCCAAACCAGGATGCCCCAAGGAGTGCATGTACTACCTGGATGCTGACCACTTGAAAGCAGATTGTAACATGTACTGCCTTCAATCCTTGGACTTTATCTGACCATCGGAATAAACTGTTTCTTAGGGGTCTTCTTCCCTCCTTGGCTCCAGAGGCTTAGACCCCTGCTGTGGTTTCTTCTTCTTCCTCTCCTACTGCTAAGAGTCAGAAAAAGAGGCCCCCTCCTCCACTTCCCTGAGGGACACTTTTGAAGCTAAGAAGCCTAAGGAATCTTTGTACCTGACTCTTTCGGACCCAAAGAAATTATCTCCCTGGTCAGATCCTATAGCTCCTATGGATCTGGGGGATATTATTACCATCTCTCTTCCACCTTTGGTGGCCCCTACATTGGATCCCATACTTCCAGATCCAAGGACTTCAGTGAGGTCTCCTGAGCTCTCATCCAGGTTGAAGCATTTCTGGCCCTCCTCATTGGCTTCATCCAGGTCTCTAGAAGCTGGTCCAAGGTGGATATGGACTGGACGGACAGGATGATGAGGGATTTCATAAGGCCCAGATCCAGATGGTGGTAGTCTTGGCTCCATCCCCTGTCAGATGTGTGAGCTACCCTGGCCATTCCATCAGGACTCCTTCTCTGATTTGACCCTCAATTTTGAAGTCACACGATTTGGGACTAATGTGTGTGTCGGGCTCGGCACAAGGGAACCTTCCTTCTTCAATAACGAGAATGCCCATGACTAACCCTGTTCCACCTTTTTTGAAGCAGAGTGAGTCTCAGCCATGGTGTCAATGCTGGGTCTGTGGAACTGGGATCAGCTCCATCCTTCTCAGAGCCATCCCTTCCCTTAGGTGCCTTGGCACTTGACAGTTCAAGTCCAATCCCTTCTGGGGACGTGGATCCGGGATGAGTTCTGCCTGCTTTCCCTCAGTAGTTTTGGCTTCAGGGGAGATGGAAAGGGCTTCTCCTTGTCCTTCAGCCTTTCAGATAGTGGAGAGCATTTTCTCCCTAGTTTGAGATCTGATGGCACATGTTCCCCAATCCGCCATAGTACCTTGTCAGATCCATGCCTTGCTTCCACTCATCCTGCCATGAGTCTTCCTGTCCCGAGTGGCCTCCAAGAATTCCCTGGTCAGGAGGGATCCACTTCTTCTAATACTTTCCAGAGTACCCAGCTGACGAAGTCCCTGGAAGAAGACATGCAAAAGGGCATGCTGACTCCCCACTGGAGTCTTTAATCAAGGTCACTGACCTTGATGAGAGGGAAGGATCCCTCCGATCCCCACCTGAAGATGTCTCCTTTGGGGACATATTAAAGATCCTGAAGCAGAAAGGTGGGTGGTCTACCCAACCTCCTTCCTCTGAGTCAGTTCTCTTGGAGGCGTTTGGGATGGGCCCATCTACGTTTTGGGTGACCCCCCCCAGCAAATGCCTTGGTTGACTTGGTGTCCCACTGGGCATGGAAGGAACTGGACACCATCGAGCCTATATCCAAATGACCCGATAGGTTTCTGGTACCCCCTGCAGTTAGGAAACATTGGCGTAAGTGTCCTGTAGTCAGTGACATTGTGGTGGTGGCAGCCACTAAGAAAGATCTGGAAGAAGAAACTGCTAATGTCCATCCACCTAACAAGGAGTCTAGAGTGCTGTACAGGATTGGCAAGCATATCTGTTCCTCATCCACCATTGCACTGAGGTCATTGAACTATGTAGCTCATTTTACTCGGCTGCAGAGAGATCTGATCAAGGAACTGTCAGCCTCTCTCTCAAAGTCCATGCCTGCTGAGGAATTTAAGAAAGTTTCTCCCAAGCTGACCACTCTTCTGTCCATCACCAACTCATCACTGAAGTTAATCTCCCATACCACAGAGGGCACCTCATGAGCAGCCAGTTCAGGACTTTCCCTAACGAGGCATGCTTGGATGAAGCTATGTGATTTTTCCGGAGACCTTTAAGGCACTCTTCATGAATGCCCCTTATGATGCTCCTCTCTTTTTGGACCATTCGTTTGAGATACACTTACCCACAGCAGAAGGGACGGGGAGACCCTTTCTGCTGTTGGAATCAAGTTTTCTACCCCCAGAGGTCCTTCTAGAGGAACCAATGTGGAGGGAAGAATATGTGCTTTAGCAAGTCCCAAGGGCCTTTCCAGTACCAGTGCAGGAAACACTCCTCCAGAGGCAGAGGGGCAGGGTTTGATGGTAGACACCACCCTAGAGGCAGAGGGGTCCACAGAACCAGAGCTTTAGGGAATTCTTTCCCGATAAGTCCTGCCAGTGCTGCTGAAGCACTGTCTGACTGTCTGTCTCTGGAAGCAGTCTGGGGCTGACTAGCTTTGCACCAAAAAGCCTGGATCCAGTTGACTCAAAAATGTTGGCTGCTAAGCATTATATCCAGAGGTTATTACATTCCCTTTTCTCTTCTTCCCCCAAACTCCAAAAGCTTTTCCAACATGCCACCTAGTCAAAGGGAACAGGCAGCACAGGAAATTCAACAACTGTTGCTAAAAGAGTCATCCAAAAGGTCCCAACCAAACACAGAGGATTTGGAACCTACTCCTGCTTCTTTCTGGTGCCAAAAAAGACAGGGAACCTAAGACCCATCCTGGATCTAAGCTAATTGAATGAATACATAAAGAAGTCGAGGTTTTGAATGGTTACGGTTCAGTCCATTCTGTCACTGTTCCACAAGGATGACTGGATGTGCTTGATAGATCTCAAGGACATGTACTATCCCATCAGAATAGACAGGTGGTACAGGAAATATCTGCACTTCCAACTGGGAGCCAATTATTACCAATTCAGACCACTGCTCTTTGGGCTCACCACAGTCCCTCAGGTGTTCACCAAATGCATGGCAGTGGTATTGGCTCAATTGAGGCTCAGGGGATTCCAGATGTTTCCTTATTTAGATGATTGGCTCCTACCGTTCCCATGAGGCATCGGCTAATCAAAGCTAGGGATTGCTTAATCCAGTTATCACACACTCTGGGCATCAGCATAAACATGAGAAAATCCAACCTTAATCCAGTACAGAACCTGGAATTCATAGGTATGCAGCTCAACACAAGGGATCAGGTAGCTTCTCTTCCTTCACATTGAGTAATCACTTTGAGAAATCAGGTACAGGAATTATTATCCTAAGAGACCCCCATGGCTCGATTGATGCTACAGACCCTGGAATCCATGTCTGCAGCCATCCTGTTAGTCCTTCTAGCCAGATTTTTCATGTGGATTCTCCAGGTGATGTTAATGACACAATGGTACATCCTCTGTCAGCTGTTGTTTCTTCACATCAGGTTGACTCCCATTTGCAGACCTCACCTCAGTTGGTGGATTCAGTCAGACAGCTTCATTCTAGGCCATTCTTGAACAATCTCCCTATAGCCACCATGACAATGGATGCTTCCCAGTTCAGGTGGGGGGGCATTACAGTCAGAAGATGGTACAAGGCATGTGGTCACCTACAAAGACCAGGTTGCATATCAGTGTCCTAGAGATGAGTTCAGTCCTCCTAATGTTGCAAGCCTTTCAGGACATTCTCCCTTTGGGGACTATTGTAGTACAAAAATGTCTGTTGTCTGGTACATCAACAAACAAGGAAGAACCCATTCTTACCCCTTGTGCAGGGAGGCCATGAGGGTGTGGGAATGAGTGATATCTTCAGATGGCCTTCTAGTAGCAATGCATATCCTGGGGAAAACCAATGATCTGGCAGACAGACTCAGCAGATTGCTCCTGGTTCTGCACAAGTAGTCCCTCAATCAGTCAGTGGAGAACGTGATCTTCAGCCATTGTAGTCAAACTTGATACGACCTATTTGCATCTCCCCCCAGCAACAAATGCAGCAAGTTCTTCACTCTGATCCTTCCTCCGAGGGAGTCCTCGAGGGATGTACTAGTCCACAATTGGTCTCTGGGTCTCCTGTATGCTTACCCTCCTCTTCCATTCATCCCAAAGTTTCTTCAGAAGGTAAGCAGGTTGAAGAGCACAATCATCCTCTTTGTTTCCTTCTGGCCTCGTCAGGTGTGGTTCCCCTTCCTATGGTCTCATCTGAAATAACCTCCTTGGATTCTGGAGCCAAATCAGGACCTCCTTTCACATCCGTCAGGGATGCAGCTTCTGAACCTTCAAGCCCTCAAATTTATCACTTTGTTTCTCCACTTCCAACCCTAGTGAGACAGTCCAGGCATAAGTCCCTGGTCCAAAAAATTCTTCTAGCCTCATAAAAGACTTCCACTAAAAAAGTCTACACCAGTAAGCGGAAGAGATTTGTTATTTAGAGCTGTCCTGCTCTTCAGTCTATATTACACACATACACCCGTAATTGAGCCGTCCGCTCCTCAGAAAGAACTCTCCTACATGTATCTAAACCTAATAAGAGAACAGGTCAATGCCTATATTCATACAACATTGCCAAACTATCGAATAGCCTCCCCTCTTCTATTACTCACCTTGACACCCTTATGTCCTTTAAAGCTGCTCTAAAAATCCACTTTTTAAAAAATCCTACCTGTACTTGTGAAATACAGTATATGCCCCCTTAACTTCTCAAACATTTTTTACTTAATTCTTGCCTTCAACCCTTTCTTATATCTTTTCTTCTTTGAATCTTTATTCTCCTATCTATGATATGCATCACTGTTATTAATGTTCTTTGATTACTCTTGGGTGTACTGCAATAGGTTTCACTGTCCTAATGTCTATTAGGCTTCTGTGATTGAAAGTTTATTTTAAGTATTTTATATGCATCAATGTAACTTTTTATTTGCTTTTATCTCTTCCTGTGTAATTTGTACAGTATCTTGTTTGTCTGTTTAACTGTGGATTTTTTTCCCCGGGCCTCCACTCAAAATGGGTTTCTGACCCAGTGGACTTTCCTGCTCAACAAATGTCAATAAATAAATAATAATAATAATATGTGGGCCACGAGCAGGAACACTGATCCTTTCTCAGCACCAATTTCATACGTTTTGTCATTTCTTATCACCCTTTTCGATGAAGGTGCTAGCTTCTCAACTATCAAACTA
Organism: Protopterus annectens; assembly: GCF_019279795.1. Classification (NCBI taxonomy): domain Eukaryota; kingdom Metazoa; phylum Chordata; order Ceratodontiformes; family Protopteridae; genus Protopterus; species Protopterus annectens. Next base: position 6,453,340 of record NC_056750.1, read on the forward strand.
CAATTAACTACTATTTCCAAATTTCATACTGCAAGTCAATCCCATTCTCTGTTCATTTTTAGACTATGCATATCCTTCATGAAAGGTGTTTTCTTATTAAGGCCTCCAATCAAGGACCCATCTCCCCCTTAGGACCTCACTCTTGTGTTGCAGGCTTTGACCCAGGGACCCTTTGAACTAGCAGCAAGTTACAACATGAAGTTTCTTTCATTGAAGGCAGTCTTCCTGGTGGCTATAACTTCTGCTAAGAGGATTTCTGAACTACAAGCCTTATCCTATAAACCTCCTTGCATATTTTTTCATAAAGCCAGAGTATTGTTATGCAGCAATCCGTCTATTATGCCCAAAGTAGCTACCAAGAACAATATTAATCAATCCATCTAATTATCAGTCTTCTTTCCCAATTTCTCTAATAAAGGGGAGTATGTTCTCCATCTTTTAGACATTCATAGACAACTCCGTTTTTATCTGCACAGGACCAAACAACACAGGAAATCTGATCAGCTTTTCATAGCTTTCTCATCTAATAGACTTGGACAAGCAGTATCCAAAATTACCTTGGTGAAATAGATATCTGACTGCATCTCATACATTTACTCATCCAAGGGACTGGAATTATCTAGACCTCCCAAGGCACATTCCACCAGAGCTATGGCTACCTGTATGGCCTTCTATTCTAGAACTTTCATTGATGACATTTGTGCAGCAGCATCATGGTCTAACAGGCATACCTTTGCATTGCACTACAAGTTGTATATCATATCCAGGAACAGGACCTCCTTTGGTTCGATGGTGATCTGGCATATTCTTCTATGAGGGCCACCCGGGATCTGTGTATCTAGAGACTCTGACCCTATCATGAGGAGAAATGAAGAAGACAGCATCAGATTTAAATGTTATGTCTTACCATAACTTGACATCTGTGTTGTCTTCCTTCATTCCTCTTCACTTTCCCACCAAAACATTCCCCCGCCTTCTTCTTCTAGAGGAACCTGGATTATGAAGAGACTCTTATATCCCGTGTCTAAACCTCTTCTTCTGTTCCTTTGCTGTGTGGATTTTGGACATATGGAATTGACAAACTCGATCTGAAGTACATGGGTCAACGTACTGCATTATGGATAAGAAGGAGGAGCTTGAGAGTCGGATCCAAGTCTGTAGAATGTGGCTGAGTCGAATCCAAGAGCCTATCATGAGGAAGAATGAAGGAAGACAACACAGATGCCAAGTTATGGTAAGACAACCTTTAATTTATAAATGTGAACTTGTTAATACAGTTTGATTACTTTTATATAAATGTAAATTTGCCATTATCACAAGTGATAGTTCAATAAAGGTGTTTAAAAAAAGAATTATGTGCTTCCATTTTTGCTGTGCCAGTTTTAGTAATCTGCATTGGCCCATTTAGTCTGACTGTCCAGTAAAATACTGAAGCTAGAGATGAAATAATTGATGGAAATAAGAAGACTTTTCTTCTTTCTAAATGTTCTATGAATACTCTTCCTTTTTGTCTTTCAGCTGAGCTTATACTGCACAGGGAAAGGGTGGAGTCTCACTGCAGAGGAGTGACAGAGGCATTAAATAAAGTGAAGGATGAGTTTTCAGAGCTTAACAAGAACTTAAAAAAACATGCAGAAAACTTCCGTAAAATAATTGTCAACATGGAAACTGCCTTTGTGAATGCAACAAAATGTGATAAGTAAGTATGATTCATGGAAGAATTGCATTGGTGAAAAAAAATTTAATTATCTTGAAGCCTTGAGTACAGAAACCAGAGATTTTCAAAATGAATGTCATGTCAGACAAACCCACTAGACTTATAGTAAACACCTGAAGCCAAGTTCTTTGCCTGGATAATATTGTCATTTGTTCAGAAAAAGGGTGGTAGAGGTGACCTGTTGGGCTCTAGAAAGGCATTTAATACAACATTGCTTGAAAATGTAAAAGAAAAACATTTAACGGGTTTGGAGTATGCTTTAGAATGGTAGCATGGTTAAAACATTTACTTGCAAGTGGTGAGCACCATGGCTGGAGAAGGACAAAGATGATTATAGTAAAGGATGTTTATTGAGAAGAAATGATCCTATTTCAGTGTAAGATAAGGAATCGTTTTGAGCTAATTTTGCCATGTTTAAATCAAGAAGGGAATTCCACAAGTCAGTACTAGGGATGGTCATTTTTATTGTCTTTATAAGTGTCCATAGTAGTGTATCTACATTCAGAATAGCAGGTGGGTTAATACTTTTTAACCTGTGACCTTCTAGAACATTGTTTCTGGTTTGATGATGCCATTCACAGAAGTGGTGCATTGATGCCCTGCTCTTGAAGTGCTGTTATTTGTGTTCATGCATAGTCCTCCTTGGAAGTTACATCTCACTAGCTTTGTCTTCTCCAGATATAATTTTAACAGCTATGGTGTTCAACAGTTTGCATCAGTTATGGTATCTTTCATTAGATCTTGCAGAGTGAAAGTGGGAGAAGAGATCTGGGTTGGTAAGCCCCTCATTTTCCCCATGCAGTAGGCTTCACCCCTGCACCCTTTACTTGATATAGCATCTACAGAGGTTGCCTAACTTCAGGATAATTTTTTTTTTATTTTTGACAGAATGGTCTGTTGCTATGTATGTGCTTTGCCTGATAGATAAAGCCTGTTTCATTTCCCCATGTAAAAAGCTGCCAGTTTTCCTCACTCTATAAAATGTCACCACCAGGTAAGATACATGGATGTCCTCTGAGTGGTGAGCCCTTTTCAAGCATCTCTTAAGATATGGGCTTAACCCTTACTGCTGCTGATCCTCCATACAATGCATATGCATGTGTTTGGGCCATTACAGCTAATGGTAATTTAACCAGGTGCTATGGTACATCTGTGTGCAGCTAGGGTTATGTTTTTCTCCTATATATATTGCATGCACAAGGAAAAATTTGGACTGGATGAATTGACCACCTCTAAAGTGTTGTTGTCATCTAAAGATTCTTATGTTGAGATGTAACCTATCCCACTTTGTGTGGACAGTCCTGATTTTGACTTATTTATCTTATGTACTGCTGCAACTAAGAACAGAATATTAAATTGTCTTAGTTTACAGGGTCTCCCTTCTTCTTGAAGGTAAATGAAAGGGCTGAAGTATTTTTGCTTGCTTTGTTGTGATGCTTTTCATCTCATAACTGAATATTCGTTAGTGATTTGTCATTATTCTTACCTCCATGGTTATTTCATTCTTGCAGTGCATCCTTCTGTGTTTTTGATATAATTTGTTTCATGATTTGTTATAATTTTCCCTTTTTTCTTATTAGTTTTCATCCTCTTATGCTCCATCTACATGTAATTCTCTGTGGAATGCCCTCTTACATTTGATGACATGTAAGGCATTCCACTAATGTTGTCACTTCAGTGCATGAAAGTCATTCTGATGACTGGGGTATTTTTTTCTAGTGATAACAATGATCATACCTCTCAACCGTACTAAATTCCTCAGTATTTAGTGGTTTTGAGGACAAAATAATGGGGTGCCATGAATTCCCCAGTAGCCCCTTCAATTCTCAAATTTCCGTTTTTTTTTTTAATATTTTTTTTTTGGTCAAAGTTGTTGCTGATGTCATCATGTGCAGGGGTGTGCAAGATGATGTCAGCTTTAAAAGGCAGACTGCCAGCCTGTCGGAATTCAGCTGTGTCTGTACTCTGTTTACTTTTCTATGTATGTTCATACGTGGAAGGATTTAGAATAGCAGGGAGGGACAGGCAGGCAGCAGCACACAGAAGCACACAGAGACCAGCGAGCGGAGTGGAGGATGAGTCGACTTGAGCTGTTTGAATATGTATGTTAATGAAGGAAGTACTACTACTAGTACTTAACTTTCTGCAGTGCAGTGCACTAAATGTAGAAGTCAAGCAGAGCAGAGTCCGGACCAGTCCACCCAGCATCTTGCACTCCCACTCCCATGAATCCCAGACCCAGGATCAGGAGTAAGGACAGGTCATCACAGCACAGGTGGAGGATGAGAAAATTTATCTTCTGCTGCTCAACTTCCTCTGGTTCCTCCAGGTAAAAGAATAAAAAACGCGACTACTAGATTCATATTTCAATAAGCTCACTGTCCAGATTTTCACAGAACGTCCAGATTTATGACTCAAATTTTTGGTCCAGTTCTCATAAAATTGTAGTTTTCTGGCAAATCACTGGCAGGTCATTGAGGACTGAAGTCAGAAAATAATGACAGCAGACATAACATTTGATTTTCAGACTTCATCCTTCAGAAAATTCATCATGCTATGCAAAATCTGTTATTTTGTCAACATTCTAAGTTTGGAAGAGTAATATTTAAAAAAGTGCTACTATTTTTGTGCCTTTATTTTGTCCCCTCCATTATTTGTGGCTTTGTCTAGATTTCTTGCTGTAAGAGGTTGAGAGGTATGCTAGACTTGTTTATATCTTTCTCATTATTGCATTCGGTTAACACTTTAGTTTTACTTGTTTATTTTAATTATTATTAAATCTTCACAGTTTGTGGAATTGCTGGGCATTCAGCAGTGTCAGGGCTACATTAAAATCAACTTCTGTATCTGATTACTGTGTGCTCTGACCTTTGCATATCAAGGAACTAGACAGTGATTTATGCAAGGCTGCTTGACAAATGATTGTCAAGCCCCCACAGGACCATGCATATTTGACTTTGTAAATACCATACATGCCTAGCTCTTTCCCGATGTAAGAGTATAAACAAAGTATATTTCTTAATACCATTTGTAAGAGGTCAGTTGGATATATGGAAGTGTTTTACCAGTATTAAAGCTTTTCTCATATAAACCTTTTGAAGAGCTCCAGATCAGTCCTGGTTCACTGCTTTATCAGTATAAGACATCTGTTGCTTACTTTAATGGTTGCATTTGTACAAGGTCAGAGTTAAACTCTCTAGTGGATGAAACTGTGCTGAAGCCAGTCATATCATTTTTCATTAAAATTTTGCAGACACTGAATGACTTGTGAATTATGTTAGTTTTTTCTAGGAGATACTGTCAGTTTTCCATAGTAAGGCACCTACATATCTATTTCCTCTGAGTCCTTTTGAGCCATCCCTGGAAAGTGTATATTTTTGTTACCTGGTTACCGAGAAAAGAAAATATTTGTACTTTCACATTAACCACAGTCCTGCTTACAGAAAGTGGTTTACTTGTCCTCTTGACTGTGAATGAAATGACCTATGCTGAAGAAGGGGGGGGGGGTTCATCTATCATAAAACATTATGACAGTTTGTCAGTTTGAGGACTAGAAGGATTTATTAACATATGTTGAGAGTTTGACAGCTTGTACACATGAATAAAATGAGGAGTTGTCTGAAGCATAAACCAGAAACGCGCCCATAGACCAAAACAATCCTTTTTTATGAAGTTGTAAAGGCCAGTGAACTTTCATAATCTAAATCTAGCTAACTAGTGCAATGCAATCTTGACTAGAATGAAACTGTCATCACTATCACCTCCCCCCCTTTGTCTGATTTTCTACATGGGGTCGGCCTCTGCTTGTTGTCAGCTGTCGCCATCTCTCGATTCATTTTAGTTTTATACAAGTTCAAACTTTGATAAAAGTTCAAATGTTTATTTATATAAAACACTATCGTTTTGGTTATATTTTGTGTTTAATATTTTGTCTGTTCTTCAATTTGTTTTTGAATGTTGGTATCCCACAATTCCACTGGAGTGGGTGGGGTTACACAATTATGCATGCAAATATTTTGTTAATTACCACACCGATTTGTGTCAGTTTTACCTACTTTTCATGGGTCTTTATACAGATTTTTGATTTTTCCAGGTTGAGAGGTATGGCAATGATGTCCATGTTACTCTTGTAACTTCTGATGTTGGAGTTCCAAATTCCATGATCTGCAATAATTTTCCCTTTTTTCTTAATAGTTTTCATCCTGTTATGCTCCATCTACATGTAATTCTCTGTGGAATGCCCTCTGACATTTGATGACATGTAAGACATTCCACTAAGGTTGTCAGTTCAGTGGGTGAAATTCATTCTGATGACTGGGGTATTTTTTCACGTGATAGCAATGATGTCCATTTTACTCTTGTAACTTCTGATGTTGGAGTTCTAAATTATTACAAGGATGACCCTTATTTGAGCTTATCAGGAAGTTCAGATGACAGCAATGTTAATGTTGATAAGACTGTGTGGCCTCCTCCATACTGTAGAGAAAGATGTTTGGGAAATCACGAATAGTATGGGTTCTGCTATGATATAATCAATTTCTTTTGCTGCTGATTAGTAAATGAGAAATATTTTTATTACACTGGTAGATGCATTACTTTCATTTTGTGGTCACACTGTTCTCACTGTGAACTGACAGTGATGAAATATTGCTTTTGGTAATGTTTTGAATGGCAGCAGTGTGTGTATGGGTAAAGTGTTTGTTTTTTGTTTGGTATTTAGGGGTGAAGTTAGTGAAATGTAGGGATGTGTCTGAAAATTAGCTATAGATATAAATTAGAAATGAACACTGTAATGATGATTATAGCAGGCTGTGCTTCACAAGTTACACACACACACACACACACACACACACACACACACACACACACACACACACACACACACTTGCTCTTTGGCAAGGCAGTGAATTTTCATGCATTATTTAACTTCTTCTGTATTGTATAACTGCTTTTTTTCATTTCTGATACAAATTTGATACAGGATTGTAGGAGAGGTATATAGTGTAGTTTACGAGGGGAAAAAGGCTTATTCCTTAAACTATTTGGTAGGTGACAGAGAGAAGGTGGATTGATGATAGTGTTGAGAATCAATCACAGAGACAGACTGTGATGTACACCTGAGAGTCCTGCAAGCAATATGCAACAGTATTGTGTTAAAGTTCTGCTTATTTGAGTGAAAACCCAGTCAGGGACATTTTGTAATATTGTAGATAGTTGATACAACATACTGCACTGAGGAGTATGCATAGTACTACTAGCATCATTATCATTGCTTAGAGACACCTGAAAATAATAGATACATGAGTAACTATTTCCACAGGAAAAAAACACACCATTCATGCTGTTTTTAAAAAACTGCAACAAGCATGAGGCTACTGGCAGTAATGCACATAGATACAACCTATTTCACAATTGCTCAAAATTAGCGGTAACTCCTTGTAAAGTAGTGCCATATAAAATAGTAAAACACCCAGTACAATACTGATTATATTAAAAATTGAATGTTACTGCACTTACATTGTTTTTATTGTGTCATGGCTGAAGTCTAGGAAAAAGGAGTAAATCTGTGAAAAAAAGCCTGATACTCTCTAATAGTTCCAGCTCTACTCTACTACTGTTACCTAATATGACATCATACTGAAGGGGAGGAGTTTTACAAAAATAATTTTCAGAATACCAACAAAAGCACTGTCTTGACATTTTTAGCTAGGAAATATATAACTCCACCAAACAAAACACACAACAGTTACCGCTGCCATAATTCTAAGTAATAGTGCTCTTGTAACCCACGGAAGACAAAACCAGAACACTTTAAAAAAGTGAAACAAATCACCTTAAACAGGAGGTCTTTTTCAGAGACTGGGGAAGGTGTTCCTAATAACTTTGATTCAGTGAGCTAATCAAAGTAGCATGTAATCTACTTTGTAAGCCTCTCAGTGCTGATTTTACTCTTCATTTTCTGCTTTAACTTTTTGGTATGTGTTCTCTCACCAGCTGGAAGCCAGTTTTGTTATTTACATCATTATGTTGCTTGGTTGGATGCACTTACAGAGAGACAGAGGTTGGATACCCTTTGGGGCTTGTGCCTCTATGTTAGTCATACCTCTCAGCTGTCAGAATCATAGCAGAGGGCCATCAGAAAATCATAGCAGAGAGTCCACAATCATAGCATTCAAAATTTGCATATACATAAATTCATGCCCCTGGAGAAGATGGCAAAAATGTGTAAGTCTAGTCTTTTGTGAAGTACAACCTATAAAGCTAAAACCCTTGTAGTACTCATGAATGAACACCTATATAGCTGTAACAGGAAAAGGTATCCTTACTGCACTGCAAAACAACAGGCATGCCTGTTTTCCTGCCTTACTGTACATGCTAGAAGTAACTGTTATTTAGTTAACAGAATTAATATGAACTTTTGTATATTTTTATTTGTTCATAATATGGTTGTGGAACTTTCACATAAGTATGTTGTAGATAAGACAGCCCAGCCTAGAACTGATCCTGAGCTCATAAGTATTTCTAACACACACACACACACACACACACACACACACACACACACACACACACACACACACACACACACACACACACACAACCATCATTTCCAGACATGTGTATGATAGTTCATAGGTAGGTACTAGGCTATCAGCCTGAGGGCATTTATAAGCCTAGCCAGAGTGTGTCGGCATTCACCACCCCATTGATTAATTAACTGATCCTCTGTCAAGCAGAGCCAATGAAGTGATCCCAGGGGTGTATTTTCTGTTACCTATCCACTCGTCAAGGCTTCTCTTGAAGAGTGTTAGTGAGAGGCTCTGCCTAATGTAGTTTGGAATTTTGTTCCAAAGCATGGGGAGTCTCTGTGACAGGAATCTATCCCTCTAGCATGTTCTATTTATTGTTGTGGCGAGGTTTAGCTCACTAGAGCACGCGTCTCGCAGTGACTTGGATTTCTTTAGGTGGAGCATGTCCATCAATTCTGAGTTGGACATGGCTTTCTAAGTCAGGCAGAGATCACCTCTGAGTAAGCGATATGCCACTGAGTACAGCCGGAGTTTTTTTTCTTCGGGCTGCAGAGGACATATGTTTGAGGCCAGTAATCCTCTTGGTGAGGTACTTTTGTGGTCTCTCCAGCTGTTGGAAGTGTCTTGTGAGGTACATCCCAAATGGGGCATTGTACTCTATGATGGGTCTGATGAGTGATGAGCGGAGGGGCACTATAACCTCTTTATTTCTAGATGTGAGCCCTTTAGTAATTAGATGGGCCACATAGAAGGATTTCCTAACTACTTTGGCAATATGATTGTCAAAGGAGAGATTACTATCTACCTGGATCCCCAGATCTCTTATTACCTCTTCTGTATTAAGGGGGCTGCCACCTATGTGGTAATTTGTGGGTGTTTTGTTTTTGCCAAACGGGATGACTATGCATTTTTTGGCATTTAGCTTGAGGCCATGACTTTGACACTAGGTGTCCGTCTCAGTAAGGCCCTTTTGGAGGATGTCTGTGTTAGCCAAAGAGTCAATTATGGCTCCCAGTTTGCAGTCATCGGTGAACTTGGTTAGCCATAGTCCTCCTGTGTTTGCCTGTACTTCTGAGAAGTATATGCCGAACAGTAGGGGTCCCAGGACTGAGCCTTGCTGGACACCACTTGTGACTGGTTTAGAGTTGGACCTGGAGCCCGCTATTCTTACCGTGTGAGTTCTGTCTGTAAGCCAGATGGCAACCCATCTCGTGACGTAGGGGTTTATGTTCAGGCTGGTGGGAGGTTAGCATAATGGTAAAGGTGTTAACCTTACCACCACAAAGTGCAGAGTCTGAGTCTCACATTGGGTCATTGACTAGGCTTTATTTGGCCTACAAGAGCAGTTAGCCTAGTACTAATCTGTGAACCTATAAACCTAAGACTGTGTAGAGATTAGATGCCTGTTTGAGATCAAAGTTATATATAAATACATAAATAATTTGTAATGGCCTAGAAATATATTTTAGCTTGCTGCTGTCAGAACCACAGAGTGCAAGTCATTGCAACCCCGCCTCCACCCTCTCCACTTTTCTCAAGAATCACAAAAATCTAAACTAAGGAACAGATTTTAAATATGGCTCTTAAATGTGTAGAAAGTCGCTATATATTAGCAAACATTTTCTGAAGGGTATGAAGTCTGAAATGTTCATCTATGTCATTATTTTATAACTGCAGTCCACAACAGTTTGTCAGAAAACCAAACATTTAATGACTAGGCAAAAATACCTCTTAGCTTCTTAAGTCAAGAATTCCAGACAAAGTCAAAAATAATAGGGGCAAAAGCTCAAAAATCAAACAGATCTTTAAATATTACTGTAATTCACTTGTAAAAAATAATCAACATACATTTTCTGAAGAATAAGTATGAAATGTTCTGGCATCATTACCTGACTACTCCTAATTGGTTTACCAAATAAATTAAAAATACAGTAAATAAAAATCAAAGGAACACAACAAAAATATGAAAAGTGGAAATAACACACTGCAAAATTAGGTACAGCTAAGAGGAATGATTTAAAGAATATCTCCAAAAAATGAAGAAGCTCTCTCTCCTGCCTTTACCATGTCAGAGTTGGGAAATGGTGTGAACACTTTTTTTTATTTCTTTTTTATTCCTTCTTCAGTCTCATTAAGTAGTAGAAAGGTAACAGTCACTATTGTTGTTCCACAGAAGCAGGACTGCAAAAATCAGATGCTACGCACCCTGATCGAACTTGTGAATGCAGTACTCCAGCACAAAATGTCTAATAATACCTCACATTGCTCCATTTGACCATGACATACCCCAAGAAGTCAGTCTTTAATTGAAACTTGGCCAGTGAAAGGAAAGGAAAGAAATCAAAGCTGTCTAGGTAAAAGAGGAACTGTGGAGTGGATGCTGTTTTAGATTGTGAATTTGGAGCATTCACCAAATATGGAATGGTTGAGAGGTATGATTTTAGAAATGCTCTTGTGAGCTGTTGAGAGGTTTTTAACTGTTTTCTAAGCATTTCACTGTTGATTCACCTGTTAATTTTGTGTTTTAACTTTCTGCTGTATTCCCTGAAAAGTAGGGTGGGAGCAAGGAAGACCCTTAAAATACCTCATTGATTGATTGATTGATTGACTGATTGATTGATTGATTGCCTTTGTTTACTGGGATGGTCTGGCTGGGCACTCATGCCCATTTTCCTCGGAGGCCCAGGGAGATAAGTTACAAAAATTACAGACGGTTTACAAGGAAAAAAGAATCCGTTTAACTGTATAAATGGAATTTTAGAATCTTCCAGTTGGTAATACAATCAAGACAAAGGTTAATACATTTTCATTTCTATAGGAGTGTTATACGGTCATAAATAGGTTGCATTTACATATACAGTAATATACATATTTCATTTACATAGGAGTGATGAAAAGCAGTATACAGTTGTAAATATAGATAGGATAATGTTGGAGAGCTGGAGAGTTAAGGGTTAGTGATATCTGTGAGAGAGAGAGAGTAAGTTTGTCAGGATGTGAACAAGAAGAAGAACAGAGCCAGGAGGAGTCTAAGTGCTGTTTTGGGTTGTCCTTAAAGCTAGGTGTACAGCTGTCCTGTTTTAATTGGATAGACAGGGAGTTCCACTGGCTGGTGACATAAGATGAGTATAGTGAGTCTACAGCTGTGTTACAGGATTTAGAAGTTATTAGTAGGGTCTGATTATCTGAGCTAAGGCAATGTGGTGGGCAGTAGTTCATGAGAATGTTTTGTATTGAAGTGAGGTTTGTGTATTATTTTGTGGGAAAATTGAAACTGAATGAATGTAAGGTAATTAGGTAGTTCTAGCCAGTTGAGCTTCTTTAGTTTTAGGCAGTGGTGTGTACGGTAGGCTGCATTAGCTGCAAACTAGGGTATTTTGTTAAAGCTGCCTCTAATTTATTTAGTAGGATGGCTTGAATGTTGGTTAATATGGGCAATGCATAGAGAAGGGAGGGGAAAAGTTATGATGAAGCTAAGGATTTTCTTGATGAATCTGTGAGGTGGGGTTTTGTTTTGGTAAAGGAAATCTGTTTTTTTGTGAATTTTCTTGATGGCCTGGGTGATATACAGGTCAAATTTTAGGTTATTGTCTATTATGACTCCTAGTAGTTTAGTATTTGTTACCGTTAGGAGGTGTTAATATTAAAGGTTGTACTGGTTGTTGAAAAATATATTTTGTTGGGTATTTGATGAGCTGATGAGCCTTTAGCCATGATTCTATGGAAATGAAGGAGTCTTGAGTCATTTGCTGTAGTAGTGGAATTGTTGAGGCTGAGCAGATGAGTGTGGCATCATTGGCATATTGTACTAAGGTGACAGGTTTGCCGGCTTTGTGCAGGTTGTTTGTGAAAATATTGAAAAGTACTGGACCTAGAAATGAACCTTGTAGTACATGGAAACCGGAAGTAAGAGGAATAGGTTCTCATTCCATTTTATGACCTGTTATCTGTTGGAAAGATGGCTGCAGAACCAAGTAGGAGCTAAATGAGACATGTGATAGGGAAGATAGTTCATTATGTAGGAGTTGATGGACTACTGGTTCAAATGCTTTTGATAGCTCCAGGAACAGGGAGGATGTTAGGTTAAATTGTTTCTGTTGGCACTTATGGTTTCTGAGAAACTAAGCAGAGCTGTTGTTCTGATGTGCTGTGGTCAAAAGCCATGTTATGTTGGGGACAGCAGTTTGTTGCTTATGAGATGGGTTAGGAGTTGACAGTGTATGCATCTTTCTAAGATTTTGGACATAGGAGAAAGAATTGCAATGAGGTGGTAGCTGGACAGGTCTGTGGCTGATCCATGTTTATGAAGTGGTATAATATGTAATTTTTTCCAGATAGGAGGTACACAGTTTGGTAGCTGGACAGGTCTGTGGCTGATCCATGTTTGTGAAGTGGTATAATATGTGACTTTTTCCAGATAGCAGGTACACAGTTTTCTGTCATGGATCTGTTTATGAGTATTGAGAATGGAGTATGCCAGGATGTCAGTTTGTTGGCAGCTACTGTTATGGTAAGTTCTTTCGTGAAGGGGTTTAGAGGAAGTTTAGGAGAACATTCTTAAGTGCACACAATTAGAGTAATTTGGTAGACTCCTGTCAGTGGATCTGTATTCTTTTTATCAATTTTAAGAAGGCAATTTTGTTTTGCCCTTATAGCACCACATGATGAGGAACTGAAGTCCATTCTCAACTTAGAATTGGTTCAGAGTAAAAAAACTTCTAGACATAGGCATGTTACATTTAAAATGGACTCCTGTAGAAGCGTGTGCAGGACTAAAGTAATTTATTCCTCATATAATTACGAAAAGGGGCTACTATGGTCAGTAAGAGAAAGTAAATCATTGTCAGGTTTTAAGACATTTCTTTCTGCTTGGATGGGTCCAGTAGTTTACACAACAATGCCAGAGTCTGCATTCTGAAGGGCCTTTTGGCTTAGAGACAGTTTGTCAGAACTATTAAACTGTGGAACTACATTGAGCACATGTTCCTTGTGTCATTTCTTCAAAGCCCTCCCATTTAATGAATATTCATTGTTGGTAAGACTTTAGTAATCCAGTAGGACATTAGGCAGGCTTGTTTTACTGATCAATTTATTACTAATTAGTTAAAAAAAAAACAGTAAAATTACATGCGGTTACAGACAGGTAGTGGGAATCAGCAGCTGGCAAAGGATATAATAATTATAATACTTCTACTACTACTGCTAATAATAATAATAATAATATCTTGGCTAGCACTTCCACAACTCCTAACCTACAATTAGCTAACCATGGCTTATAAAATAATTTATCAACAGACAACGCTCTAGCTCTAAAAAAAAATCTACTGCAACCCTACTCAAATAAACGCACACTTTGATCAACAAATAAATCGTTATTACAGACTACCAAATCAACAAATATTACAGGTGATTCACTATATTCAAAATGTTGCAAACATTTGGAATGTTCTCCCCCAAAAAATCAGAAATACCAATAACCACACACAATTTAAGAAACCACTTAGGCTGTGCTCCTATAACATCTCAGGGTAAATACATAAACACTACTTAGTGTTCCGAATAAAGTTAAATATGAAAACGATATTTACTCTTCTGAATTAAGTATATAACCACTCACACACTATACTACTCTAATTTCACTGTCTAACACACTAACCTGTAGCTAATACCAATCTTCCTATACTAATCTGCTACACAGATATGTTACATCTTTACCCAGGGAAGTAAATACTGTAGGAAGAAATAGCTAGGGAATTGTTAAGGCTAGGCTTGTATAGGCCCTAGGGCCGATAGCCTAGTACCAACCTATGAACCTATTACTCATTTCAAAGCAGCTTTCTTCTATATAACCCACTAGGCCTGCTATAATACCTATATACCTCATTAGTGTAAGTAGAAATCAACAATGTCTAAATATGCTAAACTTATTCTTGGATGCCCTGACAGGATATGCCTATTTTTTTGCTAGAGTCTAGCTTTGTACACTTTAATAGTTGGATTGATATCTATACTCTGTATATATAGTATATTTTATGTTAACTTTTGTGTACATGCTATGTCTACTAACTATTTGTATGGAGCATTTCTCCCCGTGCCTCCGCTGGAAAAGGGCATCATCTCATTTGGATTAACCCAGTAAACAAAAGTAAAATAAAACACATAAAAATAAATACTACTATTACTTCTTCTTCTTTTGGCTTTTCCCAGTTAGGGGTTGCCGCAGCAGATCACCTGTCCGCTCATGATTGGCAGTGGAGTTTTACGGTGTTGAGTTGCCAGCCCAGCACCCAACCTTCCTCAGAAGGCACACACAAGTATGTAGTCATGCCTAGGGCCAATTTAGCATGTAGACTCCACCTACAGCATGGATTTGGGATGTGGGAGGAAACCGGAGCACCCGGAGGAAACCCTTGACCACAGGGAGGACATGCAGACTCCGCACATAAGGCATCCCAGCCGAGGATCGAACCAGAGAACCTCTTGCTGTAAGGCAGCAACGCTAACCGCTGCACCACAGTGGCCACCCACTATTACTAATAAACAATAATATAAAAATAATAATAATAATTATTATTATTATTACTACCATTATTATTATTATTTATTTTAACACATATGTATTGAATGTTGTTCTAGGATTTCAGCAGTACTGAGACTACCACAGGTACAGAGCTCATTTTACTCCACACTCCCATTCTGATACTGTCAGTTTAATCCACATCTTGCCCAGAATAAATCCTTGTTCTTATTCAAAAAGCAAGGGCTGGTTGCCTGCTGAGCAGTGAACAGACACATCTTTAACATGGATTTTCTGGCAGTGAGGTAGATAGCGTGAGCTGGCATAGATGTAACAATGGATTTAGAAGTGCAACTCAGAATGTGAGAGAAGAATGCAGAATGCAATCATTTTTCAATCTTGAATTTAACAGGTATATGGTATACAACAGAGTGGCTTGTCATTGATTTGGAAATAGTAGTAGCCTACTCTAGTGTTTCTTTTCTATTGCCCATGATGTTTGTTTCATAAAGACATTATTTTATTGTAGTATTCTGAGCTGCATTGACAGACATGCACAATGACTGTATGTACTAGTTTACAGTTTTTTTTTTCCATGAGCAGATGCCAAAGAAAAATACCACAATAGACCACAGTGGTCTTTCTTTCATTATAATAACACATTTAGACAGTTTGTTCCATGTTATAGAGGAAGTTTAGGAGAACATTCTTAAGTGCACACAATTAGAGTAATTTGGTAGACTCCTGTCAGTGGATCTGTATTCTTTTTATCAATTTTAAGAAGGCAATTTTGTTTTGCCCTTATAGCACCACATGATGAGGAACTGAAGTCCATTCTCAACTTAGAATTGGTTCAGAGTAAAAAAACTTCTAGACATAGGCATGTTACATTTAAAATGGACTCCTGTAGAAGCGTGTGCAGGACTAAAGTAATTTATTCCTCATATAATTACGAAAAGGGGCTACTGTGGTCAGTAAGAAAAAGTAAATCATTGTCAAGTTTTAAGACATTTCTTTCTGCTTGGATGGGTCCAGTAGTTTACACAACAATGCCAGAGTTGCATTCTGAAGGGCCTTTTGGCTTAGAGACAGTTTGTCAGAACTATTAAACTGTGGAACTACATTGAGCACATGTTCCTTGTGTCATTTCTTTAAAGCCCTCCCATTTAATGAATATTCATTGTTGGTAAGACTTTAGTAATCCAGTAGGACATTAGGCAGGCTTGTTTTACTGATCAATTTATTACTAATTAGTTAAAAAAAAACAGTAAAATTACATGCGGTTACAGACAGGTGGTGGGAAGCAGCAGCTGGCAAAGGATATAATAATTATAATACTTCTACTACTACTACTACTAATAATAATAATAATAATCTCTTGGCTAGCACTTCCACAACTCCTAACCTACAATTAGCTAACCATGGCTTATAAAATAATTTATCAACAGACAACGCTCTAGCTCTAAAAAAAAAATCTACTGCAACCCTACTCAAATAAACGCACACTTCGATCAACAAATAAATCGTTATTACAGACTACCAAATCAACAAATATGACAGGTGATTCACTATATTCAAAATGTTGCAAACATTTGGAATGCTCTCCCCCAAAAAATCAGAAATACCAATAACCACACACAATTTAAGAAACTACTTAGGCTGTGCTCCTATAACATCTCAGGGTAAATATATAAACACTACTTAGTGTTCCGAATAAAGT
This sequence comes from Protopterus annectens, assembly GCF_019279795.1. NCBI lineage: Eukaryota > Metazoa > Chordata > Ceratodontiformes > Protopteridae > Protopterus > Protopterus annectens. The sequence continues at coordinate 6,469,824 of NC_056750.1, forward strand.
TAAATATGAAAACGATATTTACTCTTCTGAATTAAGTATATAACCACTCACACACTATACTACTCTAATTTCACTGTCTAACACACTAACCTGTAGCTAATACCAATCTTCCTATACTAATCTGCTACACAGATATGTTACATCTTTACCCAGGGAAGTAAATACTGTAGGAAGAAATAGCTAGGGAATTGTTAAGGCTAGGCTTGTATAGGCCCTAGGGCCGATAGCCTAGTACCAACCTATGAACCTATTACTCATTTCAAAGCAGCTTCCTTCTATATAACCCACTAGGCCTGCTATAACACCTATATACCTCATTAGTGTAAGTAGAAATCAACAATGTCTAAACATGCTAAACTTATTCTTGGATGCCCTGACAGGGTATGCCTATTTTTTTGCTAGAGTCTAGCTTTGTACACCTTAATAGTTGGATTGATATCTATACTCTGTATATATAGTATATTTTATGTTAACGTTTGTGTACATGCTATGTCTACTAACTATTTGTATGGAGCATTTCTCCCCGGGCCTCCGCTGGAAAAGGGCATCATCTCAGTTGGATTAACCCAGTAAACAAAAGTAAAATAAAACACATAAAAATAAATACTACTATTACTTCTTCTTTTGGCTTTTCCCAGTTAGGGGTTGCCACAGCAGATCACCTGTCCGCTCATGATTGGCAGTGGAGTTTTACGGTGTTGAGTTGCCAGCCCGGCACCCAACCTTCCTCAGAAGACACACACAAGTATGTACTCATGCCTAGGGTCAATTTAGCATGTCGACTCCACCTACAGCATGGATTTGGGATGTGGGAGGAAACCAGAGCACATGGAGGAAACCCACTTGACCACAGGGAGGATATGCAGACTCCGCACATAAGGCACCCCAGCCGAGGATCGAACCAGAGAGCCTCTTGCTGTAAGGCAGCAACGCTAACCGCTGCACCACAGTGGCCACCCACTATTACTAATAAACAATAATATAAAAATAATAATAATAATTATTATTATTATTACTACCATTATTATTATTATTTATTTTAACACGTATGTATTGAATGTTGTTCTAGGATTTCAGCAGTACTGAGACTACCACAGGTACAGAGCTCATTTTACTCCACGCTCCCATTCTGATACTGTCAGTTTAATCCACATCTTGCCCAGAATAAATCCTTGTTCTTATTCAAAAAGCAAGGGCTGGTTGCTTGCTGAGCAGTGAACAGACACGTCTTTAACATGGATTTTCTGGCAGTGAGGTAGATAGCGTGAGCTGGCATAGATGTAACAATGGATTTAGAAGTGCAACTCAGAATGTGAGAGAAGAATGCAGAATGCAATCATTTTTCAATCTTGAATTTAACAGGTATATGTTATACAACAGAGTGGCTTGTCATTGATTTGGAAATAGTAGTAGCCTACTCTAGTGTTTCTTTTCTATTGCCCATGATGTTTGTTTCATAAAGACATTATTTTATTGTAGTATTCTGAGCTGCATTGACAGACATGCACAGTGACTGTATGTACTAGTTTACAGTTTTTTTTTCCATGAGCAGATGCCAAAGAAAAATACCACAATAGACCACAGTGGTCTTTCTTTCATTATAATAACACATTTAGACAGTTTGTTCCATGTTATGGGAAAGCTAGCTACTGCTGTAATGTCCAGATTGTCCATTTAATTATACTGATTGATAGATCAAGGGAGGGGTGTCAAATGGCTGTCAGTGTTCCTGGAAGCTGTGAAGGTTAATACCTGAGGAGTGGGACAGCATGTGCCATTATTACTGTACTGATTACATGCCATTACTGTTATGTAATACAACTGGGGAGTGGGACAGCATGTGCCATTATTGCTGTATTGATTATATACCACTGTTATTCAATACAACTGGGGAGTGGGACAGCAAGTGCTATTATTACTGTATTTATTACATGCCATTAATGTTAATTAATACAAATGGGGAGTGGAACAGCATGTGCTATTATTACTGTATTGATTACATGCCATTAATGTTATTTAATACAACTGGGGAGTGGGACAGCATGTGCCATTATTACTGTACTGATTACATGCCATTACTGTTATGTAATACAACTGGGGAGTGGTACAGCATGTGCCGTTATTACTGTATTGATTACATGCCATTAATGTTATTTAATACAACTGGGGAGTGGGACAGCATGTGCCATTATTACTGTATTGATTACATGCCATTAATGTTATTTAATACAACTGGGAGTGGAACAGCATGTGCCATTATTACTGTATTGATTACATGCCATTAATGTTATTTAATACAACTGGGGAGTGGAACAGCATGTGCCATTATTACTGTATTGATTACATGCCATTAATGTTATTTAATACAACTGGGGAGTGGGACAGCATGTGCCATTATTACTGTATTGATTACATGCCATTAATGTTATTTAATACAACTGGGGAGTGGAACAGCATGTGCCATTATTACTGTATTGATTACATGCCATTAATGTTATTTAATACAACTGGGGAGTGGGACAGCATGTGCCATTATTGCTGTATTGATTACATGCCATTAATGTTAATTAATACAAATGGGGAGTGGAACAGCATGTGCCATTATTACTGTATTGATTACATGCCATTAATGTTAATTAATACAAATGGGGAGTGGAACAGCATGTGCCATTATTACTGTATTGATTACATGCCATTAATGTTATTTAATACAACTGGGGAGTGGAACAGCATGTGCCATTATTACTGTATTGATTACATGCCATTAATGTTATTTAATACAACTGGGGAGTGGGACAGCATGTGCCATTATTGCTGTATTGATTACATGCCATTAATGTTAATTAATACAAATGGGGAGTGGAACAGCATGTGCCATTATTACTGTATTGATTACATGCCATTAATGTTAATTAATACAAATGGGGAGTGGGACAGCATGTGCCATTATTACTGTATTGATTACATGCCATTAATGTTAATTAATACAAATGGGGAGTGGAACAGCATGTGCCATTATTACTGTATTGATTACATGCCATTAATGTTAATTAATACAAATGGGGAGTGGAACAGCATGTGCCATTATTACTGTATTTATTACATGCCATTAATGTTAATTAATACAAATGGGGAGTGGAACAGCATGTGCCATTATTACTGTATTGATTACATGCCATTAATGTTAATTAATACAAATGGGAGTGGAACAGCATGTGCCATTATTACTGTATTGATTACATGCCATTAATGTTAATTAATACAAATGGGGAGTGGAACAGCATGTGCTATTATTACTGTATTGATTACATGCCATTAATGTTATTTAATACAAATGGGGAGTGGGACAGCATGTGCCATTATTACTGTATTGATTACATGCCATTAATGTTAATTAATACAAATGGGGAGTGGAACAGCATGTGCCATTATTACTGTATTGATTACATGCCATTAATGTTATTTAATACAACTGGGGAGTGGAACAGCATGTGCCATTATTACTGTATTGATTACATGCCATTAATGTTAATTAATACAAATGGGGAGTGGAACAGCATGTGCCATTATTACTGTATTGATTACATGCCATTAATGTTAATTAATACAAATGGGGAGTGGAACAGCATGTGCCATTATTACTGTATTGATTACATGCCATTAATGTTATTTAATACAACTGGGGAGTGGGACAGCATGTGCTATTATTACTGTATTGATTACATGCCATTAATGTTATTTAATACAACTGGGGAGTGGGACAGCATGTGCCATTATTACTGTATTGATTACATGCCATTAATGTTATTTAATACAACTGCAGAGTGGGACAGCATGCACTGTTGTTACTGTATTGATTGCATGCCATTGCTCTTATTTAATACAACTGGGGAGTGGGACAGTATGCGCCATTATTACTGTATTGATTACATCATAACTGTTATGTAATACAACTGGGGAGTGGGACAGCATGTGCTATTATTACTGTATTGATTACATGCCATTAATGTTAATTAATACAAATGGGGAGTGGGACAGCATGTGCTATTATTACTGTATTGATTACATGCCATTACTGTCATGTAATACAATTAGGCCTGGGACAGCATGCAGCATTAGTACTGTGTTCACTACACACATTTACTGCTATTTAGAACAACTGGGGGGTGGGACAGCATGTGCCATTATTACTGTATTGATTACATGCCATTAATTATAATTAATACAATGGGGGAGTGGGACAGTGTGTCCCATTATTACTGTATTGATTACATGCCATTAATTTTAATTAATACAATGGGTCAGTGGGACAGCATGCACCATTATTACTGTATTGATTACATGCCATTAATTTTAATCAATACAATGGGGGAATGGGACAGCATGCGACATTATTACTGTATTGATTATATGCCATTAATTTTAATCAATACAATGGGGGAGTGGGACAGCATGCGACATTATTACTGTATTGATTATATGCCATTACTGTTATTCAATACAACTGGGGAATGGGACAGCAAGTGCTATTATTACTGTACTGATTAGATGCCATTACTGTTATGTAATACAATGGGGGAGTGGGACAGCATGTGCCATTATTACTGTACTGATTACGTGCCATTAAAGTTAAATAATACAATGGGGGAGTGGGACAGCATGCACCATTATCACTGTACTGATTACATGCCATTACTGTTATTTAGTACAACTGGGGAGAGGGACAGCAAGTGCTATTATTACTGTACTGATTAGATGCCGTTAATGTCATTTAGTACAACTGGGGGGGGTGGAACAGCATGCGCCATTATCACTGTGCTGATTACATGCAATTACTGTTATTTAGTACAACTGGGGGGTGGGACAGCATGTGCAATTATTACTGTATTAATTACATGCTATTATTGTTATATAATACAACTGGACCTGGGACAGCATGCTCCATTAGTACTTTACTGATTATACGCCATTACTGTTATTTAATTCAAGTGGGGAGTTGGGCATCATGTGCCATTATTACTGTATTGATTACATGCCATTACTGTTATTTAAATGTTTTTATCAATGATTTTTGCTGGTATGCAAATCAGTGACTGGTGCATCTAATCATCAGATGCCTTCTCATTCACATGGGTAGGAATATTTCTCTCTGCTGCATTGGCATTATTCCCGGCAGTGAATGATCCATTGTATCCTGAAGGTGACAGTAACTTTAGACTCTGTACTTGGCAGCAGCTGAATACAGATTTTTTCTTTCAGTTTGGGTCATGGAATTCCATCAGTGAGATCATCCTTTATACAACTTAATTACTTCATTTTATTTTTCCTAGAGGAAGTTTTCCTTTTATGGCAAGTGTAAGTATCCCACTTCATTATTGTATACAAATTCCACATACTCTGATTTACTTTGTGACCCTGCAGATTGTTTCATAGAAGGAAATACTATCATGTCATTCCTGAAACTTTCTTTGCAAGGTATACCCGTTTAGTCCCTATTACTAAAATCCCTACTAAAATCTCTATGTATTGCTTCCTACTAATGTACTAAAACAAAGAGTAAAAAGGTCACACAGATAACCAACTGGTTAAAAAACACAAAAAGAAAAATCTAGCAAAGCTTGACTTCTAACTGTGTGATTCCTTAAACCTCTTGCATCATAGGCCTCATGGGATGTATGCAAATCACCCTTTACGGATATCATGTGTTAAAGCTGAATGTCCATGCCTTTTTCTTTTACTTTCATTTTAAGTCTATTTATGGACATTTTTTGTTTTAGTTCGTTAGTTGGGATATTTTGTAGACACCCTAATGTTTATGGATATCAGCTGGGTATGAGAACCCTGTGTTTCCAAAGGTCAAACATTCCTCTTATGCTGTGCTGATGATGTCATAAGAAGGCAGAAACATGCATGTCCACAGCTAGAGGGCATTTGGCTTTAATGTCCCGAAATTGTCCATAAATAGAACACATAAAAGTAAAGCATATAAAATACTGCATGATAATTATAACACTCAATCAGAGGAGCTTAGAAAGGATTGAGAAGAGAGACTGGATAAGCAATTCACAAAGAGACAATGGGGGATGTATGTATATCTCCCAAATATGCAACAAGGTCTAGAAACTATAGAATCTTTGTCTGGAAATGTTTACATAGGTATTTTTATACCCCAAGTAGACTCCAAAGAATTTTTCCTCAGGTGGTTAGCAAATGTTGGAGGTGTGACGGGCAAGAAAGAGGTAGCTGGGAACATATTTTTTGAAGGTGTGATGGGCTAGCAGACTTTTGGGATTCCCTGTGAACTGCTCTGTAGGAGATGCTGGGTGAGTCGATTGGACTGGCTGCGGAGATTATTTTTTTGAGTTATGGTACAGAATCAGAATTGCCTAGACATAGTAAGGCCTTGCTGAGTTTAATTGTAGTGGCTGCCAAAAAAGCAATTACTAGAAAATGGAAATCAAAGTCTAAATCAACTTTATGAGAAGTAGTGAATATAGTAACAGAGATAAAACAACTGGAATTGGGATCTTTAGAAAAGGGAAGGAGCAAACTACACTGAAAAAATGGGAATTGTGGTAACAGTATATGCAGAGCAGGAGCGATGTTTAAGTGGCAGGATTTGAATGAGCTATATAATGCTTAACTGACAATGAATGGAAGGCTTATAAGTGAGTTATAATGTTTTCTCACTCGAGCTAAATCTTGCAGCAATTTCCTCTGACCAGGGCCGGCCTTAGCTGAAACGGCGCCCTAGGCACAGTACTGCTGTGGTGCCCCTTAAGCCCCACCCACACCATATTTAAGGAACACCCCTATTTGAGCCACGCCCACACATGGGTCACTCCCATCAAAAGCACTCCAGTTTTCAATTTTTAAATGCATGAAAAATCATACTGTAACAGATACCTTGCAGAGTAGTTAAACTGCAAGTGCAGCTCCAGAAATGCTGCCTAACCATGCTATCACTACCTGGTTCATTTCCCATAACCAAAATGACACACTTGAAACTCTCATTCAGTGCTGAAATCTTTGCATCTAGCTTGACCCTTTACTTAACATCCAAAGTCACAATCAGACACAGTTTGGGGAGAGGGGAGAAGAGTCCCAACTCCAATCAGCCGATTTCAACACCTGCAAAGTGTCAGTTCACAAACTTTCAAACATGTCCCACAACACCAGGGAAAACTGAACATTTGGCATATGTAACTTTAAGCCCCCCCCCTTTCCCCGAGCTATATTAAAATTTCTGTAAGCTATGGTAAAGCCGGCAAATAGTACTAGAAAATTACCAGTTTCCTTCATATAAACTTCTAATTGCAGTAAAGCATTTGTTCTCCAAACTCCCTACAATAAACAGCAACTATTACTTGTACTGGAGCTTGCACACGCAAACACACAAGCAAGAACTACACTGCCTCAATAGCATAGCTGTACAAGAGCCATCAGGGAGCAAAAACAAGTGTGCTCCTAGCTAATAAACACATATGTAATGTTTTAGGGCATAGACTGGCAAACCCTAGCAACAAAGCAGAATGGTACTTCAGCACTTTTTGCCTGCAAGTCCACTTGTTTACATTTCTAAGAGAATTTCTTGCTAACGTGAACAGATTTTTCCAATATAAACGACCTATTTAAAAATATGCAACTTACACTGTTGACCAAAAAACTGAAACTGCAGCAGTACAGGTATTAATGCAAAAGCTCTTACAGTAAAGTATAACAGTTTGCCTTTCACTGGATATTTGTAAAAGTAGGAAAACAAAATCCACAATAACAAACCATCCTGGGCAAATGGTAGAAAAATATCAATAGCTTTCCTTCACACACCTCGGTCATAAATAGAACTGCCACCCAAATGCATTGCTAGCCCCTAGACCAAAACTATAGCAAGCCTAGCCATTCCAATGGCCTAATTACATTCATAGGTTGGTACTAGGCTATTGGCCCTAGGGCCTATACAAGCCTAGCCATAACAATTCCCTGGCTATTTCTTCCCACAGTATTTACTTCCCAATAAATAAGTCAAATACTTTAAAGACAAAAACATGCTTCCATCATTAGAAAGACAGTTATCACCACAGTAAGTCTAAGGTCAAAATTACAACATGCTATAAACATTAAACAGTGTCAGCAACATAAAATTAACAAAAACGTAAAAGTGTGTTTTGGGGGAGGGGGGGGTCTCCAATACTTAACCAATTTTCCTGGACTAGTGACCACTCTTGTGAAGTGCTTTCAAATGAAATATGGCTCCTTTCGGCCAATGTATTAAAACTAGTAAAACAAACACAGCATCTCCCTAGAATACAACATATACGGACTACCCATTACAGTCAACAAGCTTAACTAGCAGAGTACAAAATTAAAATGTAAAATCTCAACATGTATCTTTCACTTAAACATCATGTGTACAAACAGTATCTGGTACTGCAATCTCACCCAGGTTAGTCTTGGCGCATCCCATGTCTCACAGAAAACTCTGAACTCCAAGATGATACCCCCCTTTTCCAGGTTTTCCTGCCACTTGACCTTCGACCACAAAAGAGCAGGCACAATTGCAAGCATCTCAACTTCTTTTCTTAGAATTCCGGACAAAGCCAAAAATAAGGAGGGGGAGAACAAGTGTTACAATCGTTGTTTTTAAACGATTAAAGAACGCAGTCAGTCAGTACTGTTAAAGATTAGTTTCATAACTCACTGAATTGCATTTTGAATTCAAGCTAGTTCTATTAACAAGCAAGCTTGAATTCCAAATTATGTTCAGTGAGAGTTATGAAATAATGTGTGATCTGCAGGAATGTATTCTTCACCTCTGGAACAACCTTCTTTCTATATGTCAAATGGAGTAGTACCCTTGTCAATTCCAAGGTAAACCTAGATAATCAGATGGGTAGGCTTAAATTCTCCCCAGTCTATCTTGTCAGACTGAACTTTCATGGACCCACTCATAAAAATTACAACCACCCCTCGATTATAACTCAAATAGCCATAGTTGCCTCCCATTTGAAACCTATACATTCTATATAATAAATTTACAAAACCGTATTTGTGTGTTATCTGCAAAAATCTCATCCTTCCTTTTCAGGCTTTATACAAAAATATAATGCTTTCCTATTTAGAAAAAATGGTAGTTCAGCTTAGTGCAGCTGAATGAATTCCGGAATACGCCAGCCTCAGAATTCACTGAAATAAGTCTGCAATGAAAATGAAGTTACTGTAATTTTCAGAAGACTTTATTCTCAGCCTTTTATTTTTCTCCGTACATATGAGTAAGGTTATTTTCACAGACATGAATGCCTTAGCACCATCGCCATCTAGTGATAGAAAGTTGTACTGTGTTTTTAAAATATACTCTTTCCAAACCATCAAATAAAACTGCTCAAAAATATGTTGACAGTGTAATCACAGTTAAGTTATATTAAAGTGTGGGTAATGTTTTATTTAACCAGCTGTACTCTTCATTAGCTTGTTATTTTCCTTCTTAACCTACCAGTGCACAAAAACAAAAAAAGTCCAGCATTACCCACTTTCAAACATGCTGTACTAATTAAATATATGTGGAAGATATCAGTGCTAGCCCCTCTGTGGTTTAAATATCAATGTGACGAAATTACCTAAAGCCAACAGTGATGTGACAGCCCAACTCTTATGTAAAAGTGGGAAAAAGGGGTTGATGACAGCATTCAATTAGCCAACTGCATGTAGTTTAGGCCAGAAGCATAGCAAGGATGATGCAAAGGGGGCAGCTGCCCCGGACACAAGGTGTTAAAAGGACACAATCAACAGATTCAAATCCGATTAGTCAGTAGTGCAGTATTCATTTCTGTACCAACATTTCTGAATGTCGATACAGAAAGGAATAGGACTGAAGCGCTTGTTTCAGCATTTCGTGTGTGGACTAAGTTGCATCAAATGGAGCAAGAATTTTGCAACATTTTTCAACAGAAAACTTTTGTTGTGTGTGTGTACTCCTCATGCAAACATTAAGGATGGACATAATGCTGCCCCTTAGGAGAGAAGGGAGGAGAACCAGATGAGGGAATAAACATTTTTTATTCCTCAGCTTAGTGTTTGAGGGGTGTCAGATCAGTGAGGGAGCTACAGCTCTCATTTGGGCTTCAGTCTGTAGCTGTAACGTTAAGATGGGAGCATTACATTATTTGATGTTAAGGGTGTATAGAAAAGGAAATGTTTTTAAGCTTTATGTTTCACTTTTTTTACCAGTGTGACAATTGTATTTCTTTCTGGTTGTTTAGCAGGATTTATAGTATTTCAAGGGAGTTATAAAAAGATAACTTCTCACTGGCTTGCATTGTAAGTCAATTACAAGTATACATTTCAGATAGTTGCTATAATACAGAGGTATAATGTTTGATATCCTTTATGCACTTGTAACATAGAATGAGTTCCATGAAAGAGTCTTGCAACACTATTGCCCTGTACCACCACATCGAAGTGTGCTAATCCTATCCCTCCCATTGGTCCTAACCCCAATTCCACACATTAGGGCAGCAACTTAAACATTAACTGTACAACTACACAATGCACACAGGCACGCAACATAACACAGACAAGCATAAATTTAAAATGATCTCCTTTCCTAAGCCGTACTCGAACCCTAACCCATGGACACCAGCATAAATAGCATTAAAGCGATCTCCTCCTCTAGCCATAACTCTAAATCTACGCCATAACGGCTCATGCACAAACATGCTCACACACTGGGCCCTGATGCTGAAACTTTCATTATAAACCAAAATTTTGCCATTGCCACCTACTTCCATTTAAATGTATTCAATATCCAACATTCGACTCCTCCGCTCAACACATCTTGCACTCAGTCAGGTATAAAGTAGCCAGCAAAGTTACATACCATAAAATAATAAAACATAACGTACCCATTACAAGGAACACAACGTTGTGTGTGTATCACGTGCATGTCGCTTGAACTGCAGAATGCATTTAGTTGACATTGGCATCGTGACGCACACAAGTTTCTCCTTAAAGGAGAAGACTCTCGCATCGTCAACTAAAGTTTTTCTTTCTTTTCTTTTTTTTTTTTTTTTAATAGCCTCCTAGCCAACCCTCAGCTGTAAGTGGGAGGGTGCTTGCGTCCCCTCCCCCGCCCTCCGGTTCCAACTTCCAGCGCCAAGAAGTGCGCAAACTTTATTAATTGAAATAAATAAATAACTACATAAGGCGCCCTTTACAAGACCAGCCTGTACGGCGCCCTAGGCGGTCGCCTAGTTCGCCTGTGCCTAAGGCCGGCCGTGCCTCTGACCATGAAAGATTTCCAGCTCATTCCATGGCTTCACACTGATAGTGTAAGGCCTTTGTTAAGAGCATTTTCCATTCCACACCTCCAGTAGGAAAACCACTCCCAGCTTCTGATCTGAACTGTATGCTTGAGAGTTAGGCAAGATCACCTTTTGAATCAGCAAGTACAACTCATTTCAAATTCCCATCATGGAACACAGCACTGTTGCTGGCCATTACTTTGTTGAGAAGCATTTCCAAGCCTCATAGTATCCCTATATTATTTTCCACCAGGACCAGATAAATTCACCTGCCAGTATTTTTTTTTCTAAGTACTGTAACAAAGGAGAGCACTTACTGCAGTGTTTGGATGTCCACAGACTATTAAGGTTTTATTTGGAATGCACGAAGGATTTCAGGAAAAATAAACAACTTTTTGTCAGTTTTTTTGGCAGCCAGATTAACAAGATTACATTGTCAAAATTGATTACAAACTGCATTCCTTTTATTTTACTGCAGTAGGTAGATAGCTTCCCATTCCATGAAAGTTTCACTTAGTTAGGGCTCATGCTGTGTCCACAGCATTTCTAAGTAACCTTTCATTTGATGAGATAACAGCAGTGGCTACCTGGTCTACACTGCATACCTTTGGTAAACATTACAGTCTTGACACTATTTCTCAGACAAGAGTATCTTTTGGGTGACCATTCTTAAAAGATTGTTGGGAAAGCCACCCACATTAGGTGGGAACTCTTTCTTGCTGTTCTAGTGTCCAAAGAGGACCTGAGAAATACATAAGTTATGTACTTACCAGAATGTTAGATTTCTCTGGTTTCTGTAAGGACAGTGGCACAACCCATCCACCTTCCTCCCTACAAATTGTCACACTCTGAGGGGCTGTAATTAAAAGGAGACTTGATTTACATTTAAATTCCTTCTTTTTTTCTGCATCTTATACATAGTTGCATATTTTAAATGTTGGCATACTTGATGTAGAGGGTTCAGCAGCAGGGTGTTATGTGTAGGGAGGTGCTCAAAGTTCTAAAGAGTTAATTGCCTTCACTAGAGGGCAGCAGAGGGACCAGTCCTGCTGTTCCAGTGTCCTGGCAGAGACCAGAGAAATCTAACATTCTAGTAATTACATAACTTCTAAGTGACAGGGTTGTTTTTAGAGGAAACATTTAATTATGTAAATTATAGCATTAGGCAGATCTGTAAGAGAAGACCTGAACAGCTGTACCATATCAAATATCTAAAGCTATGGGAAGACTTGCTGACATCTTTAGTTAGCCTAAACAAAGAAACCTCTGTGCCTGCAGTGCAAATAAATGAGACTAGAGAAAAAACAGATAAGTGAGTTTCTGTTAAGAAAATGGAAACATTTTCAGAACTACCTGGCAGAACAAACTTAATTCAGTATCATACTTAGCCATTCCAGATCAAGAACTTCATCCAAATGTCAAGTTTCTCTTTCCAAAAAGTGATTTTCTCTGCCTGTAATCCAACACGAAACACATCCATTCATCCACATCCCCTTTTTCCCATTTTTGCACATGGAGTCAGGCTATCAGTTCAACAGTGACAATCATGTAAACCAAGGTTTACACAGTCAGGTGACTAGCCCTGCCGCCACAACACAAAACACATCCCATTCAGAAAAAAAACATAATAATTATTACATTTGTTTTATGTCTAAACTTATTTCTGTTTTCCTTTATTTTCTGCATTTGTCTTGTCTGTTGTATCATAAAGGCTGCTAAGAGTGGCAGAGTAATTAGGTTAGGTCACTTATTCCAACTACAGAGTCATTAAGAAAAGAATGTCTGTTATACATTGGCATTTCAATGTGCCGTTTCAATCACAAATTGCAAGCATCACACCTCAGATAAATAGTGTAGCCTGGAGTCTGAACAAAAGTAAGGCTTTCAAGCTTAGTTTTCAGATGCAGATGAAGAAAAATTGGGACCTGAGCAAGGGAGCCCACAGAATTTTTTCCAGGGGGGTGCAAAACCCAGAGCCCCGCCCACGCAGCCCCACCCACATAGCCCCACCCCTACCCCCAACTGCCCCTCCCCTACCCCACACAGCCCCGCCCCCACACAGTCCTTCACATACACACACACACAGCCATTCCAGCAGTGTCCCATTACTTGGTTATTTCTCATCATTTGCCACAGACACTGTTCAAATCTATCAGTATGCATACTGTCTTATGCTTTACTTCTACAATGATTACAGATATTTGGATTTAATTCACAACTTTTATTTCAAATTTTATAGCAGAAACACTGCAGCACGCATTTCACATTTACTAAACAAAGCAACAGTCTTGCAATGAAAACAGACTTAGCATTAAAACTTCTCTGCTTTTGATACTCACATTGATGGAAACAGCATTGAAACCCACATTCAAAGAGAATGACAAGAGAATGAATGGAATAATAGTGGCCTACATACTTATAATTTGTGCAGTAATTATATGAGGTTGGTGACTTTATGCACAGCCTTCATTGCCAGCAATGGTCATAATACCTGTAACCATATGAAGTTGTATATTGTTGACAATATAATTTTAACAAATGCAGGGATTGAGGTTTTCAATGTCCCAAAAATAAAGTAGCATTACATGGTTGTCATGTTACTTGTTTATGCCATTCCACCTCTTTCCTATTTTAATCTCTATGTTGTCCATTTTGTTTGTGTAATTAGTTGAAAAACTCACATAAACACATGTGGGCATAAATGGCTTATAAAACAATTTTCCAACTTTTCTAAATTATCTATTGCATGATATTTGCCATATGCCATCATCGGTCAACAATGAACAGAGAGTAATGACCTTTTTACCCTTTAGTTTAATGTTAGTTGGGATGTTTTTGTAGGCATCTTAACTTTTGCAGGCATCAACTGGGTTTAAATACCCTGTGTTTCTGAAGTACAACCAAACTATGCCCTTACAATGTGCTGAAGTCAGAAAAAGGCAGAAACATGCATGTCCACAGCTAGTGAGGTTTGGCTTTCTTGGTTGGAATGTAACCATAAAGAATTAAAAGTAAAAAAGTCATGGACATTCAGAAGCCATGTACATGATACACTTGATGTCATTAAGGGGTCATTTTAATATGTCACATAGGCCTGGATTACAAGAGGTTTAATGTATCACACAGTGAAATCTCTAACTTGGCTAGGAATTTCTTGCAGTTTTTTACTGAATGGTTGGTCTGTGTGAACTTTTTACCCTTTGGTTTTAAGGCTAGTTATTATCATATAACAAAAAATGAAGAAAATGCCCAAGCATTCTCTAAGAATTTGCCATTAGTCGCACACCAAACTTTAGAATCCTTGCAGGTCAGTAAACAAATCTAGCATTCAAGACAACACAAACTTAACATGTAAGAGGATTATGTTCTCTGTAACAGATGGCAAGGTTCAATGATAGGAATTTTTCATTTAATTGCACTGAGTGCATGCTTCTAATCAACTGAAAGTGGGATTTTGTACAATATTGTTTCCACCCTTTAATGGCAGTCCTTTACAAGGATCATCTTTGGACACTTTTTCCTCTGTGAGTTGCAATGACATACCTGAATAAATGACGCTCTGTTTGGCAGACTGTGACTGAGTTATGCATGGGTTTAAATCCTGTCAGGTGGATTTGCTTTATATTGATGACCACTATTATGATAAAGTGAAATGTTTTGTTGACTTGTGAAAGGTATGTAGCATGCATAGCTAATATTCTGCTTAGTGATATTTAACATGTTACCAAGTGACAAAAGCAGAACACACAGCCACACACACACACACACACACACACACACACACACACACACACACAGGTCCAAGACATTAAAATAATATATCTTTTAATTTTGAAATTGTGTACGATGCTTGTAAAAAAAGCTGCAGTATTAGGCATAGGTGGAAGCAAATAACAGTTCTCATCTTATGAACTGAAGAAAAATTATTTGGCCATACTAATAATTTGTTGATTGTTTTGCAAGTGAGATTAAACTGGAGGCACTCCAGAAAGCAATAATGATATCCATGACGTGGCAGAGTTGAAGATGTTAAGATTTGCACTGGGTGTGACGAGGATGGACAGGATTAGGAATAAGTATATTAGAGGGTCAGCCCAGGTTGGAAGGTTTGAAGACAAAGCCAGAGAGGCAAGATTACGTTGGTCTAGAAATGTGCTGAGGAGGGATGCATAGTATATTGGGGAAAAGATGCTAAGGATGAAGCTGCCAGGTAACAGGAAAAGAGGAAGGCCTAAGATAAGGTTTATGGATGTGGTGAGAGAGGACATGCAGGCGGTTGGTGTGACAGAGCAAGATGCAGAGGACAGGAAGAAATGGAAACAGTTGATCTGCTGTGGCGACCCCTAACGGGAGCAGCCGAAAGAAGAGGAAGAAGATTAGAAAGATGATAAAGTATACAAAAACTACAAAATGGCAGAAGAATTTAACACTATTACGATGAAAACAAAAGACCAAACAATTAGAATGAAAGAAATAATGATTTGTTTATGGTATATATGAAGTGATAAGTATGGAAGAGTTTAATCCAAATCCATGAGTTATTTTCCAAATATGTAAAAGCTACAGAAAAAAATAATTTTACTGAAACAGTAAAAGATTAAAGTTCACTGCTATATTTGTGACTATGTCTATTTGCTTAAAAATGGAGATACAATTATTGAAGTCTAAGGTTGTTTATTTTTGATGCATGCATATTTTCCTGAAAAGCATTAACAAAGGACATTACTTCTGAAAATCTAGAGTGTGGGGGAGGAATGTAATGTGGAGTGAACAACTAAGTCACCAGCAGTGTCTCCCAGGGCTCTAAGTGACTAACTTACGTTGTGAGCCAAATTCATTGACAAACTCTGCCAATAACTGCAAATTGGAAGCAGTTATTAAATCCCATTCCACTACTCGTATCTACCAGCAAGGGATGGACCAAAGGCATGCTTGGTATGTTAATCATGGGCTTACCCTCTACCCTCAGTGCCAACAAATGGAAACTCTATCATCACTACAACTCATTTTGTAAATCACATTCCACTGAAATCAGACACAGTCATCAGGGACATTGGAGAGCTGTATTTAGGAAAAAGCGTCTGTTAGGTAGTACAAACACTTGCCAATAGAGTGCAAGGACAGTAGTGACATTCATTTAAGAAGCTGCAGGTGAAACCATAGCTTCTTTGAGTGCCAATACTGCATTTGCAGAGCTCAGTGGATGAGCTTTTCTGTGTTCAGCTTTGGAAAAGCTTTTTTTTCCTTTAGTTTGGACTGTGGGGTGCCATTCTAGGGAAATGTTCAAGGCATTACAAGGGCTAACCATGGCTCTGGTCTTGGGTACCTAAGACTCTTCTTTGATAAACACATTTCTGTGATACTTACAAAATAATTCTTGTTTGTGCAACTTATACTTTGTAGTATCTCTCAAAGGTCCAGATAAGTTATAATCCCACTTTGCACCTCTTACTTTTTAAGTCTATCATTGAATATACTGCCTTCTTCAGTATGATCCCCACTAAGCATGTAAAGTGTTGCAAGAAGTCTTATAGCTTCCTCAAGAAAATACCTCCAGTCATAGTACATTCACATGCTCTGATAAGGATAAAGCTGTTAGTCTATCTATTCAGTATAACAAGTGCATAAATCAATGTAGACCTCTCCTGAAAAATGTGGTTCCTCATTCCTATTTTATGGACAGAGGCTGAGATATTCACACATAAAATATGAATAACCATAACACTTATTCATAAACAAATAAAGTGCTGATAGTCCTATACCATGGCAAAGAAATCCGAGGCAGTCTATAAAATTATTGGCAAGTGGCAGCATCTATGCCACCCCATACAGGCACACACACACACACACACACACACACACACGCACACACACACACACACACACACACACACACACACACACACACACACACACACACACACACACACACACACACACACACACAAAACATTTCAACCTCCTAGCTCAAGAATCAAGAAGAAAGCTAGAAAAAAATTGAAGACAAAGGACAAAAATCAAGGACAGATACCAACCATATATTTTACAAAACCTATTATTCCAGCAACTTTCTATTGGCAACTTGTTATGAAGGCTATACACAAGAACTCAAAGCATTTATGGTGAAAACAGAAATCCACTGAATATCTTACATTTAGTTAAAAGACAGCACTGATTAAGAAGACACTGAAGCATCAATAATGCATTATTATGAATGATTTCAACTACCCCCAAAAAAAGGGAGTAAATCCCATATTCCATAATCAGGGATGTATTTTAAATATAGCTCTTTCCTAAGGCTGTTATAATAGTGGGGCTTGCATTAACTTTCATTTCTAAAGAATATGAAATCTGACAATAAATGTATATGCACCAGGAGAAAGTTTTTTTAACAGATGTAGACAGATGCCCCCAGTTGTCTCCGCAGTCCATTAACTATTACAGTAGTGATGTCAGGCATCTGGCTATCACATACCAGCTTTCTGATCAGAGAGTTTCAATGTCACTAGACATGCTGCCTTTTGAGTAGGCAGTGCAGGTGCCATTCTGAGAACTGCTCAAGTCATGCTATAGGCAAGAATGAGTTAAAGTCAAATATAGTACACCACAGCATCTGTAGCACAATTCATGCTGCAGATGCAGGCCACCTGTAGATGTGACATCCATTTTTGTCAGTATATCTGCTGATATAATGTGAACCGGGAGTTATTAATTGCACAGTTGCACCATGATCGTGTAATTTTGATGAAGTGGTTATTACTGAACAGCATGCAAAAGTGCTGTAGTGCAATGATAGAATAAATGTTAATAAAGTGTAATTTGCACATACTACATTAGCTGTATTATACATATATTGTACCTAGTTTTTGAGATGTATGGATTGCATGTCACACTGCTAAAATGCAAACTATTTTGGATTTGAACCCCTCCCTGTCTAGCACACATTATCTTGACTTATATACCAGTTAATTGTGCCACAGATGAAGTTCTACAATCACTGACAGAAAGCACACATTTCAATGGCTATCATTAACTGGTATGTGAATGAGAATGACCATGGTTATGAGGGATTACAACAGTAAGGGAATCACAAACTTCCTACTGTGAAACTGTCCCATCCAAGTAGACCTTTTTTACATCACTTCTCTACAGTAAGTCATTACTGCATGTCACTAATTTCTTTTCACAATGATACACCACACTAGATTTAAACCACTGTCAGCCTAAGTAATTTTTTGACTTGTGCACTAGCTCCTGACACCACTAAAGAAATTATGTAACAGATGTCAGAAGGCACAGATTTGAAAGAAGTCGTACAAAATTACAGGAGAATGTCAAGGGATCAGTGTTAGATACCAGTAATCAGTGTAACATAACCCTCTGCATACATTTCTGACAAGTTAAACATTACATTAGGAGTACAATGAGCAATCAAGCCTGTTACAATTAAACTAATAGTACCCTGGATCTCTCTTAGGCATTCCAGTTGCTCTCTATGAACCCCAAGATTCCTTTCACTCTGGTCTGGAACTGCAAAGAGAGGGTATATGAAAATGTGTATGATACCATGCATTAACAGGTTGTAAATATAGGTGAGGTTACATTTACAGTACCAAGATGCTTACCAGGGTCAATGGCCAAAGCGTTCAGGATTTTGACTGTTATCACTATGTGTGGGATGCAAGTAGCATGGGTAACAGACTTCTCCAAATGATTACAGGCATCAGTTTTGTATATAGACCCCTGTAGGAGCCTGCAGATATAATGCTTACTGAGGGGTCACAGAAAGATCTGTCTTTTTGTCGCACTACATCTGTGGTCTAAAAGGAGCACTGCCTTTCACTTCCCAGCCACAAGTCTCTCCATGTAAGCTGTTAGGATAATGGCACTGAATTAGTACCCAAACAAACTATGCAATTCACACTCTTTGCACAGAGATAGGAAAAGGTGAGAACTGCATTTTCATGATGGATGGTGAAACAAATGTAATACATACACTCTCCTGTTAATGCTCCACTGACATGGTAAGGTGTTAAATATTGCAGACCCTGGTATCTGTTTGTTGCTGATAATATATGCTCAATAGAACTCCAGCTTAAGCTTGTTGATAATGGCTTAGCAGATGCATTTACCTGGACAGATTTAAATTCCGCAGCATGCTCACATGGAATGATTTGAAAAACATTTGAGTTGAGCATACTCATCAGGACCACTATGGAAAAACACCTAATATACTAATGGTTAGATAACCCTAACTGCCTAGCTCTTATAGATTTACATGTCTACAGCTTCTATATTCCATAGGAAGCACACAGTTGCAAGTGACTGCCAACAGTATGGTGGCATACAAGAAGGGCATTTTTAATAAAGACTCTCTCCACATACCATACTGCAGTACTGTACATCTCATATGGAGGATAATTCATGTGAGGTGATACAGTTTAAATATTTAGTAGTCAAAATGTAATGGGGTTTCAGTTTCAGACACGGAGGTGCAGTCCAGAGCACCACTCACTCTCACACACTCAAGTGAAGTGTGCCACGCCAGTTTTGCGTTTTGGCGCCAAGTGTTCAGTCAGTCACCTTCAAAACTACAAAAAAAACAACCTACCTTCTCTTCTTGTAATAATACCAACACCATACGCACCACCACCAGTCCAGCCCTTCCACCACTCACCACACGAAACACGAATATTTGGTTTGCTCCTGAGCATGAAATCATCAAATTCCACTTCCACCGATGTCCACCTGCAGACAGTCTTCTTCCATCAAATTGCAAGTTGCAATTGCAACTACGCGAACGCGAATAACGCGTGATTACTTAAGGAGGAGTTTGAGGCTTGTTGAGTTGTCATCATGTCATCAGACTCGCGTCAGTCATGTGACTGCCTGGCACGCCATCTCCAGTAACAGTTCAGGCTACGGGGAAAACGGGGGAAAAAACAAAGTAAGTGGGAAAAAAAAGTCTGTATAGCGAAAAAAAAAAAAGTGTGTATAGCGCTAAGTGTGTATAGCGCTAAGAAAATCCAGGGGGGTGCAAGTGCACCCCCTTGCACCTGCCTGCGGGCGCCCTTGGACCTGAGGCCCATTTTGGACCTCAGCCACTTGTACCAGTTCGTGAAACAGACTAAATTCTGGATGGTCACAGTTCAGTCCATTCCACCTCTGTTTATAAAGGACGGCTGGGTGTGCTTGGTGGGCCTACAGGATGCCCACTATCACATAAAAATAGCTAGTCAGTCCAGAAGGTTCCTTCACTTTCAGCTGGTGGCCAGTCATTTACAGTTCAGAGTGCTACCATTCAGTCTCACCACAGCCCCCCAGGTGTTCATCAAATGCATGGCAGTGGTTGCAGTACATTTCAGACTAGAAGGGTTCCTGGTGTTCCCTTATCAAGATGACTGGCTCTTAACTGCTACAAAGAAGGATCTACTGATTCAAGCCAAGGACTGCTTGCTCTATCTATGCATCCATCTAGGGGTCATTGTCAGCATGAAAACATCCAAATTGAATCCTCTCTAGATGATGGAATTTGTAGAATGCAACCTGGATATCACCTTGCTGACAGTCTCACTTGATGTACCCTTTCTGGGCATTTGAACCCCTTCCACATCTGATTTCTAACCCTAACATCAAAGTCCTGAAGCTAACAGCATGTTTTTTTCCACTTCCAGTGGAAATTTCAGGTTTTCTTCCTCTGTGCTCTGTATATTTTCTTCATCTCAAAGGCCTGCTACTAGGAAAGTGTGTAAAAGCAAGTAGAAGAGATTTTCCATTTAAGCTTCTTCCAAGGGACTGATTACATTCTCTGCCCCATTACTATTCATTTTGGAATTTCCTAGATTTCAGGAAGGTGCTAGATATTCCACTATTAAGGTTCAGCTGGCAGCTGTGTCCAGTTTTCACGTGGAAGAGAATTGCATGCCAGTAGCTTATTTGAAGTTATCTACAGCCTTTTTACAGGGGTAGCTTTCACCTTTGACCTCCTTTAAGGGACCCTGTTCCACCATGGGATATTACTATATCACTAGAGACCCTAATTGAGCCCCCCTTTTGAACCTACAGCTACTTTAGAACTGAAGTTTCTATCTTGAAAAACTTTTTTTTCTGGTGGCAGTTACCTCAGCAACGATAATTTCAGAACTTTAGGCCTTGTCATTTAAGCTGTGGTCGTGCTGCGGTAGCATTGTCGCCTCACAGTAAGACATCCTGTTCAATTCTCAGCTAAAGCGTCTTCTGTGTAGGGACATGCGTGAATGGGCATACCTTCGTTGAAGGTTGTGCGTCATGGCTGGCAACTCAGTACGTAAAAATCTACTGCCAATCATTAGCGGACCGGAGTTCCGATGTGGCGACCCCTAACCGGGAAAAGTCGAAAGATACAACAACAACATTTGGTACTTCATAAAGATAGTGTCTTCCTTTGGACCATCCCTAATTTCTTTCCCAGGGTTGCTTTGGATTTTGCCCTGAATCAGACTATAAACTTGCCAGACTTTTTCCCTAATTTCTTGAACAAAGAAGAAGATACCTTACACTGACTGGATGCTTACCCCCAATTATTTGTATTGCACCAAGAATTTCAGGAAAACTGACTAGCTTTTTCTCACCTATTCCAAGGCTGAAATAGGCAGAAGTGTTTCCAGGGTCACACCATCCTGGTGGTTGTCTGATTGGATTACTTTTGTTTAAAAAGCTAAGGGATTATCTTTACATCACAAATCTACCACTGCTAGAGCTGTTGCATCTTCCACAGCCTTCTTTTGTAGAGTTCTAGTCAATGATATATTTGCTGTGGCATTTTGGTCAACTGTGCATATGTTTATTTCCTACTAAAAGTTGGACTTGTCTATGTACTGAGCTGAGTTCTAAATTTGTCTCCACCATTCTTTAGAATATCCTTTTATGAGACCTATCAGTTTTTTTAATAGCTGGAAACCATAATGATAGATCACTGTTGCCTCCTACTGTTCATCTCAACTTTCTCTCCCTCCATCTTTTTACCATATTGTCAACTTTTTGGGCTCATGATTGGCCGTACTGGGCATGTCAGGAGCATTGTCTAACTTACAGTCTGGGATTATTTTATTGTTCTTTCAGTCCTTTTTCTTGCTTATATATATAGGAGAAGTTTTTGGTATAGGCAGGCGAATTCTGTCTGAGGAACTGTAAGGATAGAAAGGAATTATGGGCACAGAAGGAACCTGAACCCTGGTTTCAAGAGTCTGAAAGTTGCCAGCACTGGAGCCATTGGGATCCAATATAAACAAAAACTGACAACTGTTCTGTAGGGCTCAGTGGATTTGTAATTGTTTTCATCTCTTTCAGAATGATGTGCATGGACATTTCCTGTTAAGCCCAAAATATATGCATGGAGGACTCTGTTCAGTGTGCAGTTCCCAAGTGTAATACACAGAATCTGTTGTAAACTGATGTATTATGGTAGGCTATTTCAAACGCTCCCTGTAATGATGTGAGGTATTACCATATGTGCCAGGGATAATAGGGCAGTGAATGTGTAACATATGCCAGCATAGTTAGCTGGAGTTTTGTAAATATTTTTTTTATTGTCATTTGACTGTCACTCTGACATGTACAGATGCTTGTGTTAAAAATGTATCAGCAGTGTTATTATAACTAATTAAATTATGTTTAAACAAAGAATTCTGGAAGGGAAAAGTAGAAGTTTTTGAAGTTGTTCCATAGCTTTCAGATACTGCAACAGTTCTTAGCAAAGCTCTAAGTGTTTATTGTACCAGAGTCAGGTGATCAAATGTGATCTCATTTTGTAACCAGCACTGAGAAGATGGAACTCACACAGCAGCTTGTTATGTTTTGTTTTCTATGGAACCTGATATAAAAATCTATGACAATTATCACAGTTCCGTTGAGTTCAATTGGTTGGAAGCACATCACCTTGTCTTGTGGAAGTAAGCATTTCAGCATCATATTTTGCCTTGCTTTATTAGTTAAGTTAATTAAGACATCTCTTACTGTAATTATTGTCATTTTCTTTAAAAGTCACTGGCATTAAGAGGGATTAAGAGGGTTAAAATCCAAGTCAGAAATCAGGGACGTCCCTGAAAATCAGAGACAATTGAGAGGCATGGTGGATACTGTGTTATGTAAAACTTAGTTTCTTATCTAGGGAGAGTAGTTTAACATTTGGTGTCCATAGTTCATACTAGGCTGTCAGTATGCATGCTGTTACAAATCTGGCCAATAACCAGAGGTCAGAATCAAACTCAGTAATTTGAGCTTTCAGCGATTTGGTCAGGGTGAATTGAAATTCAGTGAAATGAGCTTTCAATGAAACAAAGTGGACCTATATATATATATATATATATATATATATATATATATATATATATGTGTGTGTGTGTGTGTGTGTGTGTGTGTGTGTGTGTTATGCATTTATGTCTTTGCATTTTGTAATTGGAAAAACTCTCTTGCTCATTTCAACACTACTAATGGTTAAAACTACATCTAGAGGTGAACATAGTCTTGGCATTCTGGTCACTAATTGTCCTTATCAAGTCTCACCGTAATTTTGACCATAAAAATTATCTGCTCATGAGCAAAAAGAAAGAGTAATTAAAATATAACTTTTGGCATTGCAGTTTGGTAATAATAGGCTTCACGTCTGATGTCTCAATTTCTTTGTCTGTCCAACACTGTGCATCCTACCACCCATTTCAGGCACTTAATCTCCATCACCTCTAGAGTCCTGTACTTATGAAGTAACCTTGTCATCATTGTCAGTGAATAAGAAACAATTTTATAACTATATGTAATTCAATATCTTCTATAGTTATTGGTAGAAAAATTGAATTCAGATCCTGAGAAAATTGCTGATGGATTTTATGAATGCTTTTCTCAATGTACGACTGTTTTCATGCCGTATAATTGACCCGGGATTTTCCATGTGACCTGATAATGTCTCTGCAACTTTGGTTTATGGATTGCAAACTAACTTATTGCCTTTGTTAAACTCCATTCTCAGTAATCTACATCTTAACTATATTGCACTTCCAATGTGGAAATAGTCTATTATTTCCCCTATATTTAGGAAGGGGAACACATTTGATCTATTGGCCTATATGTTTAACATCAATGTAGTTTAAATTTCTTGAGTGAATTATGTTATGACTAATACTGTATCAGGCAAACCATTCTGTTACTCCTAATATACTGTATATCAGCATGGTTTTAGCCCTGCCAGGTCTACTTTGACCAATTTAGTAGTGTTTTATGAAAAGCTGACTTTAGCCATTGACTTTAGTATGTCACTTGGATCTGTTTTTTGGATTTAGCAAACGCCTTCAACACACTTTCTCAAAAGTCTATTGACGTAATTCTTAGGAAATATAAATGTAATCAATGTTTGATCAACTAGATTAATAACAAGATATCTGGTTACATGCAATGAGTTTCTGTTACAGGTCATCTCTTAGAATACCTCAGTGCTTTCAGAAGTCCCAGAAGGATCTGTGCTGGGCCTATTTCTATTAAATGTGGTATTTCATCTAGTCCAACTAATGATTGTTGTTGCAAACAAAGTGTGGTGATGATTGTAAGCTTGGCTTTTTATTGGATTTTAAATGGGGTTGTATACTGATAACTACATTTTTACAACAAATTGCAACTTGAGCTGACCAAGTCAACCTGTATTTTACTACCAGCAAATGTAAAGTAATGTCCTTTGGAAGGTCATTAATTAAAAGTAGCCTCTTTTTTAATGGGGCTAATCTCCACGAGACCTAATAATATAATTATCTAGAAATAGTCAGTTTTTTTGACTTTTTGTTTACTAGCCATGTAAACAATATTAAGTTATTGGATTAATCTTTAAATCATTATCTTTGAAAGGTGAATTAAACTTAGCAGACATTTATAAAATATTTATTCAACCTATTCTTAAATATAACAGCTCATTTTCTATCACCTGTTCTTACATATAACAGTTTATTTTCTATCACAGAACTTAACTTACAAAGGGTATACATTCTGTTTGTGATTTTGCGTGTTCAGACAGATGTAAAGCTTTGAAACTGTATTCATTGCATTTTGGACACACTGGGGAAAAAGTTGTTATTGCTTAGTCAGAGATGAAAGAGTTCTATACAGTCAGCAAAATCAAGATCCAGATCTAACTGTGGCTCAGACCATCAGATTCTTACTGTAAAGTTTAAACTTACAGAAAGAAAGAAAAATGACTTGGCCAGTGACGTTTGAGCTAAGCAATATTACAAATGAACATCTACTGGAAGCGACAAATAAATATAAGGGACTAGGCATGGTGGACAAGAGAACATGAACTATGGACATAAGTTTGAGATATTAACCAGGAAGTGGTGAAAATAATTCTACATAGAAAGAAGATTAAGAAGGCAAATGACTGTCTAAGAACGCTTTAAAGGTGGCTGAGGTAAGAATGATATCTAAAGAGACTGAGGATAGGGTACAGTATGTCAAATTTTAATGCAGAGTTTTATAGATAACAGCAAGAGTAGTTAAGGAGGGATGTATAAATGAACAATGCAAAGGAGTGGAAGAAGACAATAAAATGGGATCAACATATCTGTTCAAGAAAATTAATTTTATTAAGGGAAACTTCCAAGTAAAAATGGACATTACAAAAGACAAAAATGGGAGAACACCTGAAAGAAACCGAAGAGAAAATATCACAGAATTCAGTCAGAGTAGTACCATCACAGAGGTCAGTTGCTCCACAGACAACATATTAAGCTGACAAGAAGGACAGCAACATTATCAACACATGCAATAATGTGTTCTCTAACTAGAGCCAAGCATCCTTAACAGTGAAGTAAAATGGACACTAGAAAGCATTGCTAATAAGGCTGAATCACCAGCAGAATTATTTAAAATCCTGTAAAATAATAATTTAACACTGCTGCATTTAATTTGCCAGGAGCAACTGTGGACAAAAGGACAGTAGCCATTGTATTATAAAATTCCAGATGTTAAGTTGTCAATCTCGCCTTCATTCTTGCTGGATGGGTTCGGAGCCGATCCTCGGCTCCGACTCGGCACTTGCTTTAGCTTGAGAACTCCTTTTACCAGCTCGAGGCAACCCTATATCCCATGATGCAAGGCGGAACTACCTCAGATCTCGTTTGCCGCTTAGCGAAAGAGGTCTCCTTTGCCAGCTGAGGTAAGTAATTTTTTGTCAAAAAACAGCTTAGTTAGGGATTTATTTCCCCCTTGTTTCCACTTTATTAGTGTTTAGTGTGTTTACAACCCACCCTATTCCCTTACAGTTCAAAACTTTTAAATTCCTTTGGTATTTGTATAAAGTTAAGTTAGGCCTAGACCCCATTGGTTAATCCCTTCCTGTGTGGCTGTGTGTTAGGGGATTAATTGTGTGTGTTTGTTGGGGTGTGTGTGTGTGACTTCTTCCTTAGAATTATGTCAAAGGAAGGCAAGGTCTCAGGCTTCAAGAAGTGTGACTCGTGCTGTCAGAAAATGTCTCTGACAGACGGTCACACTTCTTGTGTTTACTGCCTGGGGCCTTTGCACCTGCAGGACTCCTGTGCTTTGTGTCACTCTTTTAGCCAGAGAGTCCTGCAGGAACGGAGGAATAAGTTGATCCTCCGTGGCTTACTTAAGCCAGAAGGTTCTTCCTCTAAAACAGGGTCTGGTAAACCTTCTAAGCCACCGAAGGTTCAGGCTACAGTATCCAAGCCTCCTCCGGTGGCTCCGGCTCCGGCTGGAACCGATCTATCTGCTTCCAAAGTAGTGGGTTCGGCACCGATTGGTTCCGACACCCAGTCTACTGTGGCCTTGTCGGCTCCGGCTGGAGCCGACACCTTATCCAGCATCGGAGCCGAAACCTTGGCTCCATCTGGAATTCAGGGGACTTCGGCTCCGATGACTTTGTCCCGAAAGAGATCTCGGTCCCCTTCGTTGGAGAGTATCCACTCGGCTCCGAGGTCTCCTCTTTTGTCGGAGCGGAGCCATCGGAGCCGATCTTCGAGATCTTCCAGGCTGTCTGACCACGATTTAGAGAGGGTGGTAAGCAGGCTGTTAAAGTTGCAGGCACTGCCCAAATGCTCCATAGCCCGTCTCAACAGACTTCGGCTATTGTTTCACCCCTTGAACTTCCTCCTCCGACTCCCCACCAGAGTTCGGAGCCGGAGCTTCTCGGGACAGCGACTGTTTCGGCGCCGGAGCCGATACATCCTTCGGCTCCGTCGTCTTCGGCTCCGATCTCCTCCTTGAGACCTTCCTTGGAGGGATCTGGTCGTCGGGTTTCCCTGGTCGGCTCCGAGGGGGCTAGTGGCATCGGACCCTTGTCCGAGCCCGCTCTCCCTCTCGGGGCTTCGGCTTTGGTAAGCTCGGCACCGACATCGGCCTCGGAGCCTTCCCTCTCAGTGGAGCCGGGAATTCCTGTTTCCTCGGAACGGGGATATTCCGGTCTCCCGGGGAGGGGAGCCTTTGAGGTGATGAGGAGTGTCCTGGCCCCTGAGCCAGGTCAACGGTCCATCCCTCTAGCTCCTCCCTCTTCGGTGCCTGTAGACACCTCTTGCCAGACTCTTGCTCACAGGCCCAGGGATCCATCGCCCCAGGTTTCCCCATTGGGAATTTCCTCCTCTTCCGAAGTTTCTCCTGATCCTGCAAATGAACCCCCTCGGAAGAGGACGTGTAAGAGGAAACACACAGACTCCCCCGAGTCTACTACATCTGATACTGATTTAGATGAGTCGGAGGGTTCCCCACGATCCTCCTCTGAGGATGTCTCCTTTTCAGACATCCTTGAGCTCCTCAAACAGAGGGGGAATTGGCCATCCATTGATCCCTCCGAGGATGAGTCGGTATACCTGGAGGCTTTTGGATCCCGACCCTCCACCTCCTGGGTGTCTCCGCCTTTCGACCCACTTATGCAGGTAGTGGCTCGGAAGGCGTGGGTAACTCAGATTCTGTGGAACCTGTCCCCAGGAGACCATCCAAGTTTATTACGGCCCCTACGGACAAACAGTTTCTTTCCAAAGGCGTCTCTGTGGATGCTATGGTGGTGGCGGCGGCCACTAAGAAGGAACTGGCGGATCCTTCAGTACCTGTCCATCCTCCTAACAAGGATTCTAGGACCATGGATAGGTATGGAAAGCGGATGTTTTCTTCAGCGACCTTTGCTATGCGTTCGCTGAACTACCTTTGTCACTTCACCAGGCTTCAAAGAGATATTCTCAAGGAACTGGGTGAAGTGGTCCAGGATCCTTCTGCTGCTGGGGCCCAAGAAAAGATTGCCTCACAGCTAGCAATCCTGAATTCCTTATCCAACTCCTCCATGCGGCTCATATCCTATGCGGCCGATGGAGCGAGCAGGGCCGCAGGCACAGGAGTTGCTCTTAGACGCCAAGCCTGGATGCGGCTTTGTAATTTTGCAGACCCCTTTAAGGCGTCCTTCACTAATACCCCCTTTGATGGTTCGGCTTTGTTCGGACCTCAGGTGAAGGATACCTTGACCAGGTGTGAGCAGGATGGTAAAACTCTTTCTGCCGTTGGAGTCCATTTTTCCACCCCTTCTAGACCATATCCCAAGGGTCAGAAGGGAGGGAAGATGTGGTTCCGCAAAGCCCAAGGAGCTACACTGGACACACGTGGTCAGTTTACCCCCAGAGGCAGAGGGGGTAACAATAATAGACGCCGCCCTAGAGGCAGGGGGGGTCCTCAGAACCAGGGCAACAGGGAGTCTCTTCCTGAGAAGCCCTTTCAACATCCCTGAGGTGTTGCCCGACTGTCCACCCTTGGAGGCAGTCGGGGGAAGGATTTCGCTGTACCCAGTAGCCTGGCATTCCCTCTCACAAGATATGTGGGTACAGTCGATCATATCCGAGGGTTACAAAATTCCCTTCGAAAGGTATCCCGTACCTCATCAATCCCTTCCAGACATCTCACCCGGTCAAAGGGATTTGGCAGAACAGGAGGTTTCAAAGCTCCTAGGAAAAAGAGCCGTCCAGACTGTGCCGGCAGACCAGGTAGGATCCGGCATCTACTCGAGATTCTTTTTGGTCCCCAAAAGGACGGGAGATTGGAGACCAATATTAGACCTGAGCAGTCTAAACAGATTTGTCAAAAAGGCAAGATTCCGGATGGTCACGCTTCAGTCCATTCTGCCCTTTCTGGGCAAGGACAACTGGATGTGCTCTATAGACCTTCAGGACGTGTACTATCACATAAAGATTCACAGGCGCTCCAGAAGGTTTCTCCGCTTTCGGCTAGGGACCAGTCATTACCAATTCAGAGCCCTGCCCTTTGGTCTCACTTCAGCCCCCAGAGTGTTTACCAAATGCATGGCAGTGGTCACAGCTCATCTGAGACGTCAAGGATTCCAGGTGTTTCCTTATTTGGACGACTGGCTTCTTTCCGCCACCACCAGGTGTCAGCTTCTTCAGACCAGAGACTACACTCTACAGCTTTGCAGGAGTTTGGGAATTTCAGTAAATTTCGAAAAATCTTCTCTGCGGCCTTGCCAATCTATCACCTTTATAGGCACAGAATTAAACGCAGTCAAAATGTTAGCCAGACTAACAGATCAAAGAATTCTGGACATCCAAAAATTAGTTCGGATTCTATTGCAGAGCAGCAAGGTCAAAGCCAGATTGATACTGAAGGTTCTAGGTCTTATGGCTGTGGCCATTGTTCTTCTACCACTGGCTCGCTTCCACATGCGTCTACTGCAGTGGATGCTATTCTCTCAGTGGTCGTACCACAGCCTCCCGATGAGGCACAAAATTTTAGTCACACAGTCGTGCAGAACTCATCTGAATTGGTGGATATCTTCCCCTCTTCTTCATCAGGGCCGACCCTTTGTTCCCCCTCCTCCAGTTGCCACAGTCACTATGGATGCCTCTCTGATCGGGTGGGGGGGGCATTATCAGGGCAGGATGGTCCACGGGACGTGGCAACCCATAGAATACCATCTGCACATAAATGTCCTGGAGATGAGAGCGGTGCTTTTAACGTTGCAAGCCCTCAACGACTTTCTTCCCACGGGGACTATTGCAGTACAAACGGACAACATGTCTGTGGTCTGGTACATCAACAAGCAGGGCGGGACCAGGTCCCATCCGTTGTGTCGAGAAGCTCTCAGACTTTGGCAATGGGCAATCTCCTCTCATCGGTTTCTGATAGCAACGCACATCCCCGGCAGATCCAACCTCTTGGCGGACAGGCTGAGCAGATCCATTCTGATGCCTCACGAGTGGTCTCTCAATCAATCTGTAGTGGACCAGATTTTTCTGAAGTGGGGAACTCCTTGTTGCGATCTTTTTGCTACACCCCAAAACAACAAGTGCCCCGACTTCTTCACACTTTTTCCCCTTCCAGGCCAACCCCTGAGAGACTCTCTAACCCAGGATTGGCCCCGGGGACTTCTGTACGCTTTTCCTCCCTTTCCCTTGATTCCACAAGTCATTCAGAAAGCCACCGTTTTGAGGGCCAAGTTGATTCTCATTGCCCGCTATTGGCCTCGACAAATTTGGTTTCCGTCTCTGCATCGTCACCTTCTGGTGCAGCCCTGGCATCTGGACCCAGTTCCGGATCTCTTGATCCACCAGTCGGGTCAGCAGCACCGGGCCATTCATTCTCTCAACCTCACTGCTTGGTTGCTCCACTTCCTTCCCTAGCCAGGCTTCCGATGATCTCTGCCTCAGTCAGAGACATTTTAGTGTCTTCTTTAAAGTCGTCCACTAGGACTGTTTATGCTAGCAAGTGGCGACGTTTTTCTATTTGGGCAAATTCCAGGAATATTGATCCTTTTACTGCTCCTGTACATTCTGTTTTAGATTTCCTGGCGGAGGTTTTTCATTCAGGATCCTCTTCATCTACAGTTAAAGTTCAACTGGCTGCTATTTCCAAGTATCATGTTGGCTTGCATGACAATAACATTATGTCTCATAGATTATGCAAGGCCTTTCTGAGAGGAGTGTTTCTCCTAAAGCCGCCTATAAAGCATCCTCCTCCGCAATGGGATCTAAACTTAATGTTGGCATCCTTGATGCTACCTCCTTTCGAACCGTCTGCTTCATGTTCTTTGAAGTTATTGACCTGGAAAACTATATTCTTACTGGCTGTCACTTCAGCAAGAAGGGTTTCCGAGATTCAAGCTCTCTGCATTCGTTCCCCTTACTTGGTTTTTCATAACGACAGGGTATCCTTAAGAACGAATCCGTCCTTTCTCCCCAAAGTGGTATCTCAAACCAATATTAATCAATCTATAGATCTACCAGTCTTTTTCCCAAACTATTCTGACAGAGCTGAACAGAAGCTTCATTTTTTGGATGTCCATCGTCAGCTCAGGTACTATTTGCATAGAACTAAACAATTCAGGAAATCGGACCAATTATTTGTCTCCTATGCAGAAAACAGGATGGGTCTTCCAGTTTCTAAAGTGACCTTATCCAGATGGTTGACTTCCACCATTTCCTATGTTTACTCTCTCAGAGGCAAGCAGCTATCTTCTAAACCAAAAGCACACTCAACCAGGAGTCTATCCACTTCTGCAGCCTTTCAGGATAGACTACCCATTGATACCATTTGTGCAGCAGCTACTTGGGCCACGCCTCATACCTTTGTTTCTCATTACAAGTTAGACTTGGCCTCCAGAGACAGGGCCAGTTTTGGTTCCACAGTTCTCAAGAGTCTGTTCCATTGAGCCACCCGGGATACAGGTGCTAGGGACACGGTCCCATCCAGCAAGAATGAAGGCGAGATTGACAACTTAACATTTAGAAGTTATGTACCTACCATAACGTTCCATGTTAGTTGTCTTCTCGCCTTCTTTCTTCGCCTCCTTCCTTCCCCCTGGCCTGGACAGATCTTGAAGAGTTCCTATCAGGTTGTTTTCCTCCTGAGCCTTCATATGAGGACTCTTATTATGAACATGTTTTCCTAATTATGTTAGGTTAGTCCTTAGCAGGGTAGGTTAGCTACCAAACGAGATCTGAGGTAGTTCCGCCTTGCATCATGGGATATAGGGTTGCCTCGAGCTGGTAAAAGGAGTTCTCAAGCTAAAGCAAGTGCCGAGTCGGAGCCGAGGATCGGCTCCGAACCCATCCAGCAAGAAAGAAGGCGAGAGAAGACAACTAACATGGAACGTTATGGTAGGTACATAACTTCTAATTTTTATTCCAGTCCTCAAAATGGGTATTGCTGCAGACTTCCAATTATCAGCCACACTTGTGGAAAGTAATGTATTCCCCATATCAGGAGAACTGTTTCGCCAGTGCTGAAGCTGGGGTTTCCACAATCCAAGCTCAGTGCAAATTAAACATGACGGAAGTTCACTGTCAAAGACTTGTGCTGGAGAGAAAGTTATTCAAATTCAGATGACCATGAACTTGGAAAAAACATTGAAGTCAAAGAAAACAATTTCATGTTTCAATGGACTTTGACTTGTGAAAGAAGACAACCAACACTGGCATTTTTGAATTCCTAAAGGCAAGCGTTTCTCACCCCCCCCCCCCTCCAGTCTTCAACTTGTTGAAAGGAGAGAAAAGTCACAGCATGATTTTTGCTATTAAAAGACTTCTAAAAGAAAATGAATTGTGTTAAAAACCATTGAAAGAACAGTAAACTATCTAAAAACATTACGGTCTGCTTAGGAAAGCTTTATGACTTTAGTTATTTGGTACATTAGTTAAATGAAGTTTTATATTAATTTATCCAAACCTCTGTGCCTGTGGTTTGTATTTTATATTGCATAACAAGAAAGTAAGTTTTGACCTACAATCCTTTCAGAAATGCTAAATGTTAATAATTTTATACATTGCACATCACTAAACTGAGTATTTGCTTTTTGTGATATTTTTTATAACATCTACTTTCTTACTTGCTATGTTACTTTTATTTAACTGAACTTCACTGTTTCCACATAAATCATTAATTAAAAAAAATATATACACAAATCTTTCACTGTGCCTAATTTCACCTTCAGTGAGACCCTTTCCTAGTTCATATCAGTGCATACCTGCGCAGGTATACCATGGAAGGAGACTGTGACTTTGCATGGGCAGCCAATCATCTCTTCCAGGGAGATATTAAAAATACTTGAACTATTTGTACATATGCTTTGTGCTGTACAGAATTACTTGTTTCTACTACCACATCCACAGCAAAATCACCTGCATCTGAATGTATATTGCAGTCCTTCCACGCATGATGTCAGAGGTTCTTAAGGTGATCTTTCCACAAACACCAAACCCTGTCTCTCATCTTCCCACTCCTAACCTTCTCCTACCCTGGTAGCCAACTAAGCAGACTGCGCCAACCCCACCCCACCCCCCCTTTGCAAATTCCTTGATCCACCACTGGAGAGTATGGCAAACTAAGAATGAAGTACTTAAAACTTCAAATGTCCTGTAAGCAGGACTTATAGGGATATACTGATATAAAGGTAAGAGGATTGTCAGTAAGGAATTTATTTTTCAATTAAAGCAATATTACCATTCTGAATTTTTCTTTTTAGAGAAAACAAAAAGAGAACCCAGCCACGGGGTGGGGGGGGGGGGGACATAAGCCAGTGCATTTCTTCATGCCATTCCCAAGCTCGGATAAATGAGGAGGGTTACTTCAAGAAGGGCATCCAGATTGTTTAATGAAATCTTGGAAAGTGAGAGGATGCTTGAGGAGTGGATAAGTATTTTGGTACCAATTTTTTTTAAGAATAAGGGTGATGTGGAGAGCTGTAGTAACTAGACAGTGATAAAACTGATCAGTCACAGCATGAAGTTATGGGAAAGAGTAGCGGAAGCTAGGTTAAGAAGGGGGGTAATGATTAGTGAACATCAGTATGGTTTCATGCTGGGAAAGAGCACTACAGATGCGAAGTTTGCTCTGAGGGAATTGATGGAGAAATAAAGCATATGACAGGGTGCCTAGAGAGGAGTTGTGATATTATATGAGGAAGTCGGGAGTGGCAGAGAAGTATATAAGAGTGATACAGGATATGTTGTATGAGTATAACAGTGGTGAGGTCTGCAGTTGGAGTTATGGATGCTTTCAAGGTGGAGGTGGGATTACATCAAGGATCAGCTCTGAGCCTTTTCTTATTTGCAGTAGTGATGGACAGGTTGACAGATGAGATCAGACAGGTGTCCCTGTGAACTATGATGTTTGTGAATGATGTGATCTGTAGTGAGAGTAGAGAACAGGTTGAGGAGACCCTGGAGAGGTCGAGATATGGTGTAGAGTGGAGAGGAACGAAGGTCAGCAGGACTAAGACAGAACATGTATGTGTGAATGAGAGGGAGGATAGAGGAATGGTGAGGATGCAGGGAGTAGAGTTGATTAAGATGGATGAGTTTAAGTACTTGGGATCAACAGTTCAGAGTAATGGTGAGTATGGAAGAGAGGTTAAAAAGCGAGTATATGAGCCACTCTGATAAACTCTCTAAACGCAAAAGGAGTCAATGAGGAGGCATAGAACATCATCAAATTCTTTGCCACTACAGTTTTTGTGCTGCTGTAATAGGGTATAGCAGGGTGCTGAAGAGTAGTTGCCTTGCAGTTTGGATTAGCGGACACGTGTTTCCAATGAATGAGGAGGAAGATCTGTTTTGATCATCGCCTATGAGGAAGGATAGCAAGCTGAAACAACTAGCCAGACCTGGGGCTTTCAGTCAGTACCATCAGCTGTGTATTGCAGCAGTTGGGGTACTGTACTCTCTGACCTGACCTGAGCTGTAGACCCACTGTGGTTCTGGTCACATTTTTTCACAAGGGCTGTGTGAGATTTTCTTTTCTAGTTTTCTTGATGAGTTTAAGCAAAGGGGGAAGGTTGTGGTGGTACTACTGGACTGATGAACAACTGTTTCTTTTGGGACTGTCTGTAAACTGTTGTTACTGAATTTGGTGGTGTGGAATGGACATAATTGAATCTTCATGAATTTTTTCATTCCTGACCCCCAGAATAATTTGTCAAAGATGGAAAAAAAAGTTGGCTGGAATATTATTGGTGAAAACATCATAGTAAGTCTATCCTGAGGTAAGATAAGTTATGTACAAACTACAGAAATGGAGTTAGTGAGTATTTCACTGTGCCATTGTGTTTTGCTAAACATTTCTTACAGTACATATAGACATATGGATAATTAACTGTCTGAAACGTATTATATAATGGCTATCAACTCTGTTTTTTTGCAGCTGGGTGCTAACAGAAAGCATGTTTAAAAGTGTTTTGGGCATTGGGTCAACAGTAAGATGCTGTGGGTAAACAACTGAAATATCTTCCTTGCTGGGGAAAGGGTGTAAATGTATTGATTTTTTGCGGAATGGGGTTCTGTAGATCTCCTTTTTCATAATGTCTCTAAATATTTAATGTTTTCACTATCTTGAAGGGAATGGACACCCATTCCTAAGTTGGGGTAGGAATCTGATTCAGTCCATAAATTAGCATAACTTTGATCCTTGATGTTTGCCAATACTCTTATTTGATCACTCTGTCACTCCTACACCTATTATCTGAGTTTCTTTATTCTAGCTGCCTCTCGCCTATTCTGATATTTTAGTAATTGTATGTCGTTGACTATGCAGGACACTGTAATTGTTAGGTGTACATATTTCATTTGGTAGTGGGTGATCCTGTCTGTATGTGATCAAAATTTCTTTATTTCAGTAATTCTTTGTGTTTCCAATGTTTCTATAAGCTACTTGTATGTTGTAGACTTTTATTTGGAAAATGAGTTTGAAAATTTCATTGAAGGAAAGAAGGAAAGGATATGCGAACAAATAATATACGAGTTTATATGAATGGAGTAATTTGTATGGCTTATATCATTTGAATCAAGTGTGTGTTTTTTATTGAATTTTGCAGATATACAGCATTCATTTTTGGCAGAAAGCCCACTTCAATCAGGCGCCATGGAAATAGTACATGTTCGCACTATGTGAAAATAAGGTGTTCCACATTTTGATTGTTCGTCACACATTGCTAGGGTCTGTGTTCCACATTGGCCTCTTAAGAGGTCGATACCCATGATTGTGCATTTCAAATGGTATTCTTGTAGCTGTTATAAAGGAGCACTCCTCTGAGCTGCAGGCACTGCACAGAAGCAAAGGGCACTGCACTTATGCTATAGGAATGATTGTAGGACTATAGACATGAAGGAATTAACGTGCCCATCTGATTCAGCATTAATCACATAAGTAACTGATCCCAGGAAAATATTTTCTGTTGTTTTTAGTTTTATTCACATTTTCAGAAGTAACCACTTTAATCACCTTGTTTTGTACAAATTCCAATAAAATGACCCAGTTTCCTACATATCCTATGTCTTGTGCCACGTGCAACATAATGCTGTAACTCAGTATAGTAATGGTCACACCTTTTACATTTGTCAGGATTTATTATCGCTCTTCTTCTTGAACAATCATTTAGTCTGACTTCAATTATGCCTTTTATGAGGGTTCGCTACAGGATCTCGAGACCAGAGTGCTGGAAAACCACTGTCTGGAAGCCAGAGAGTCAAGCTCTTTTTAACTCAACTGGGATGCTGCTCGCATTCAGACTAGGGATAGGGAGCAGAATGGGGATTTTAATGTTAGGGAGCGGGAAGGGAGTTTCAGGATTAGGGAGAGATTAGGGACTTTAGGTTTGGGGGGCTGTGTTAGGTTTAGAGAGTGGTTGGGAAATTTAGGTTTAAGAAGGAGGTGTTAGAATTTTAGGTTTAGGAGTGATCAGGGAATTTAGGTTTAGGAAAGGGGTGTTGGAGTTTTAGGTTTAGGAGTGATCAGGGAATATAGGGTTGGGGTGGAGGTTTAGGGTAAGGGAGCAAGGAATATGCTTGGGAGCTAGATGGGAGTTTTAGGGTTAGAGTTTAGGTTCTGGAAGGGATGTGTAGTTTTATAGGGTTGGGCAAGGGGAGAGCTACATAGAAATGGAAGATTAGGATAGTGACATTTCCAGCCCTTGTTTTTTTCTGAGGAAGTGGCAGAGAGCATACATATTGTGTGATACTAACAAGCAAGCACCTGTAGTAGATCCCGTTTGCAAAAAGTACAGTTGTGTGAAATCTTACCATAACAGTAGATGTCCTTCTCTTCACTGTTGAAGTATCCTAAACAGAAGGGATCTCCCACCCAAGGCAGCCCGATGCTCGGCCAGTATACAAAAGCCTAGATCATGTACTTGCTGTACGTCAAGCTTATGCTTCCTGCTCAGAAAGTAGGGCATAAAAGGGACATATGGATGCAACTACCTAGAACTGAATTGCTCCATTAGAGAACAGTTTCCATAGGACAAAGGAGCCCATTCACATATAGAGGGAAAATACAGAAGAGAAAGGGGCAACCCTCAGCTGGAAGGGTATCAAAAACAAAAACCAGAACAAGCAAGACGGGATTGTAGGGAGGGAGTGAATACTGCAACAGTGAAGAGAAGGACATCTACTCTGTTGTGTCCTTCTATATCACTGTTGCAGTATCCTAAACAGAAGGAAAAGTATAAAAGCTCAGAAACAGAATGGGAGATGGAAGTCTGAGAACAGCCCTCAACAAACCCACATAAAATGCTTTCAGCAAAATCTGCTCTGGCCCTAGAAACCATATTCAACTTATAATGCTTAGTAGAGGTATGTACTGATGACCAAGTAGCAGCTTCAAGGATGGAATTGGTGTCCAACCCTTTGAAGAAGGCACCAGAAGAGGCAACAGCCCTAGTGGAATGAACTCTAACAGATTTAGATAGAGCTTGGCCATGAAACATTTAACAAAAGGAGATGGCTTTAGATATTTAGGAGGAAATGGTTTACTTAGATACAGCCAAACCCAATGTCCTGAAATGAATTGAAACAAAAAGCTGATCAGACTTATGAATGGCCTTAGTTTTATCCAAATAGTACCTGAGCCGTGTGTACAAATCTAAGATATGCTGGATCCTCTCACTGGCAGACAGAGGAGAAGGGAAAAAGGAAGGGAGTTATACTGACTAATTCAAGTACAACTCATTTACTACCTTGGACATAAAAGAAGAATTAATACGAAGGGACACCCTCTTCCTGGGAAAAAAAATGAATAACAGGAATGGCTATAATGGCTTGGAGCTCAGAAACCCTCTGAGCAGAAGTAGGAGCCAGCAACAAAACAGTCTTCCAGGTACAATGTTTCAAAGAATTAGAATCTACAGGCTCAAAACGAGCCTGAGTCATTTTTTCCAAAACAAAACTAAGGTCACAAAGAGGAGGAATAGATTTCCTTGGAGGCCAAATATGCAGAATGCCTTTAAGAAACTGTCTGACCCCAAAATGAGAAGTCAAAGGAGAATTCAAGGGCAGACAAACAGAAATGGCTGAGAAATGGGCTTTAACAGAAGAATAGGCCCGGCCAGACTGGAGCAACTCACACAAATAAGAGAGGAGAATAGGGACCCCCACTGGAAAAGGGCCATAGTTATGAGCATGGCACCAAACAGAAAATCTTTTCCATTAGAACATGTAAGATTTTCTGTTTGAGGGTTTCCTTGTCTCCTGTAAAAACCTGAGCACATCCTCAGAAAAGCAGTGCCTGAAAGCGATCAAAACCCTATCACCCCCAGTGTCAGTTGAAGAATGGGCAAGTGAGGATGGATTAGAGACCTCGTGTCCTGTGTGAGGAGATCCAGCCAGTGAGGTAACTTGTGGTGATTGCCCCTGGCCAGATACATTAAGAGGGGGAACCAGTGCTGTCTTGGCCAAAAGGGAGTTATGTGCAAGATTTTTGTGGAGTCCAGCTGAATCTTTTGAAGGACTCTTGGAAGGAGAGTAAGAGGAGAGAAATCATCACCTTCCAAGGAAAAGAAAGGGCATCCATCTTCCACGCCAGATGGCACAGAAGAGAGGGAGCTGCCTGGTAAGAGGTGAGGTAAAAAAGATCTACCAAACGACAATGTCCACAAACACGGCTCTGTCAAGCATCCGTTCTTCAGCCTGTGTTTTGGACCTGCTCAGAGAGTCTGCCACTAGAGTGTACTCTGAAGTAATGTATACTGCCTGAAGAATTAACTGAGAATTGAGAACCACATCTCAAGCCTGAAGAGTCATCTTGCAGAGGATGTAAGATTTTGTGCCTCCCTGCTTGTTGACATACCACACCACTGTAGTGCTGTCTATGCACAGATTCAAGGGGCCTGGAGGGAACATGGGGTTAAAAGCTTGAAGGGCCAGAATCAGAGCTCTCATCTCTTTGATGTTGATATAGTCTGACTTCTGATGTGGAAGCCAGAGACCCTGAACTTTCAGGTGACCAAAAGAAACCCCCACCCCATGTCTGAAGCATCAGTTAGCAGTTCTTGAGAAGGGGCTGATGGCTGAAAGGGCTGGCCTGGGTTGAGAGCAAACTGTTGAATCCAGCACTTAAATTCCTTCTTTAGACAGGGAAGGAGAGATACACTGAAATCCAGAGGGTGACAATACTGCAGCCAAACTGATCTGAGGTACCACTGAAGATTCTACATATGCAGTCTGGCAAGTAGAAGCATTGGAGTAGAAGACGCCATGAATCGCAGGGCCCAAAGAAACTCCCTGGCTGGCATGGCAGTCAGAGGAAGAAGAGAATGAAAAAAGGCTGTCAATGACAACACTTTTGGAGGTGGAAGAGAGGCCAGCATTGGCACTGTTCGAATCCTGCATCCCAGATGCACGTGATGCTGAGAGGGAGTCAGGGCAGAGTTTTGTAAGTTGATAGTGAACCCCAGACTTTGAATAAGAGAGATGCTGAACTACAAATCCTGTAACAGATGACTGGGAGAAGGCACCTGAAGCAACAGATCTAGATACGGAAAAATCTGAATGCCTTGGAGCCTGCAGAAAGCAATCACAGGACCTAGACATTGTTTTAATACCCTCAGGGCAGTAGAGAGGACAAAGGGCAAAGCAGAGAACTGGAAATGGAGGACACGGAGAAATGTAAAAACTTCCTGAAAAGAGAATGAATAGGTATATGAAGGTAAGCATTTTTCAGATCCGAGGACATCAAAAAAGCCCGGGATAATAAAAGAGGGAAAAGGTTTGAAGAGTAAGCATCTGAAAAGAAGGGACCTTGAGAAAGGTGGTGAGCCAGGAGAGATCCATAATAGGTCTCCAAGTGTTCTTTCAAGGAACCAGGAACATCCTGGAATAAAAACCCTTGCCCACTTGGGAAAGGGGGATAGATTGAATGGCTCCTTGGTTCACCAGCAACCCTAGAACCTCTGGGAATGAGGAAGTTGCTCTAGATGAAGTTGGGGAATCTTTCAAAAAGGAGGGAGAGACTTCCATACCATGAAGTAACCCTGACAGATGATAGAAAGAACCCAAGAATCTGCCCACTTGGGAAAGAGGGGATAGATTGAATGGCTCCTTGGTTCGCCAGGGACCCTAGAACCTCTGGGAAATGAGGAAGTTGCTCTAGATGAAGTTGGGGAATCTTTGAAAAAGGAGGGAGAGACTTCCATACCATGAAGTAACCCTGACAGATGATAGAAAGAACCCAAGAATCTGAAGTGATAAGATGGCAATTTGGAAGACAAAGGGAAAGTCGAAGGGACAAAAGAACTTGGTCTAAAAGAAGGGGGGCATTGTTAAAGAGAAGCAGGCTTATCACTAAAGGAGGCTTCTGGCCCACGGAAATCTGAGAAGCCTTAGCAGAGGAGGCCCGCCTACCATCCTTCCTGCCCTTGGAGGCCTGATGGGGTTACAGAACAAAAGCAGATCTAAAAGGATAATTCCTCTGCAACTTAGGGATAAGAGAGTCAAAAATATGTTTAAGGTCCTACAAGGCTTTGCCTTTCTGTTGAAGAGACTTAAACATGTCAGCAATAGCAGTCCCAAAAAGATGTTTATCATCCAAAGGAGTATCCAACAACTTGGCCTTAATGTCCTCAGGCAGAGACTGGAAACAAAGGCAAGAATAATACCTCATGACAAGCCCAAAAGCCACAGCCCTGGAAGAGACATCAGCAGCATCATAGCTACACTTAATAGAGTGGTGATCCACTTGAGATGCAGAACCTAAAATAGATAAGACAGATGATTTGCCTCCAGAATCAAGGAGGTCAGAAATAACCTGACAAGTCTGAGCAATCAAGTCCCAAGCATACCTGGTCATGTGCACCGGTCAGTTAAAAGCCATAAAGGCCAAAGTAGAAGCAGTGCAAATTTTGCCAGTCTCATTGCCCTACTATCCTTATCAGAAGGCAAAAGTTTGGAACATGGCAAAAGCTTAGAAGGTTTATCAGAAGAGACTGACACCACAGCAGGATCAGAAGAAGGACATTTAAGTAAAAACTGACAATCCTCAGGAACCTTATAGACCCTTTCAGGTTTCTTTGGAGCAGAAGGCTGAAAATCAGGAGACTTGGAAGCAGCAATGAAAGTATCTAGCAAGGTAGCCAGCACAGGAGGAACTGCCGTTGTTGTAGGAGTATCCACCTAAAGCAACTCATAATATCTTCTCTGAATATCAGACACTTGAGAAGAATTCCATTTAAAGTATTCCATCATCCTAGCAATTGTGTCCCCAAAGGACAATTCCTCAAAAGGAGACTCAAGGCTAATAGACTCCTCTTCATCAGAGCCATAAGGTGAAGGCATCTGTGAAGAATAGGACAAAGGCCCATGATCAGACACTAATACCTTATCTGAGGAATCCAGTTCCCTAAGCCATTTAAAAGGGGTAGTGGTCCAAGGAGTTGCAGGTAACGAAATCTCTTGAAGAGGCTTTAGGAACAGCAGGACAGAAAATAAGCCCTGAGTAAACTCTTGCCATTCCATTTGGGGATCCTTAGGATAAACCAAAACATGCTTCAGTTTTTATCTTTTCTTGGAAGGGACATCAGCCCTAACAAATACTGGAGGTTCCGACTTTTGGCAAGATTCGATAAGAGAACCCGAAACCTCCTCCTGACCAATATTTGCAGAATCCCTCTAGCACCCTCTGAGATAATCAACCACAGTTCCTCCTTGACATCCAGAGCAGATGCCTGCAAAGCCTCAGAGGGCATACAAAAAGATGGATCCATGCTAGCCTCTGACGCAGTTGCTGCAAAGGAATCCAGTATAGAAGCAGAATGAGCTACAGAGCTATTACCCACTTCTAGAGGGGCATTGGTGGAGGCTGGAGAGCTAACGAATCCAGCCAAGACTTCTTGGTCTTCTTCTTGCCTAGGGGAGTTTATCTCAGGAATAAAGGAATCTGCCAGGATACCCTGGGCTAACTGTTTAAGCCATTGGTTTTCAAGATAAATGGCCAAGGAAGACAAATGACTTCCTTACAGATTTTACAAGAGGTGTGGTCGTTGGAAGCATGCAAACAAAAAAGACATTGTTTGTGACGATCCTTAGGGAGAATCTACCTCCCACATTGACATTTTCCTTTCTTGGATGACATGAACTCTAGGTAGCAAAATAAAAAATACAAAACCAAGAAAAGTAAAAAAAGAAAAAACAACGGGGCACTTATCTAGTGGCTAAGTATTCAGTACAACAACAAGTCATTCAGACCAACTAGCAAAAATGGTGTTCGAACTAGCAGCAAAGATGTTCTGGGTAGGTGTGACCATACATCGCTTATATGACCTGCAATCTGTGGGGAGCATAAATGTGTTGTACGGCACATACAAGATCATTAGGCTTTTGTATACTGGCGGAGTATCGGGCTGACCTCGGTGGGGAGATTCCCTCTGATTAGGATACTGCAACAGTGATATAGAAGGACATCTTGCCATTAACTTTGTATTTGGCCTGTTAACTTATTCTGCTTTTGTGGTGATTTGTATTGCTTTCTGTAAAGCTAAATTCAACCTGTAATATTTGAGAAACTTGTATGTCAGCCAGCCCAGTCACAATTCTGTCTTGCATTGTTCATCATTTGTGCCTTTGAAAATATAGTTTTATTCTAATTCATATAATCACCTTACAAACACTTAAGA
Source organism: Protopterus annectens (assembly GCF_019279795.1). Classification (NCBI taxonomy): domain Eukaryota; kingdom Metazoa; phylum Chordata; order Ceratodontiformes; family Protopteridae; genus Protopterus; species Protopterus annectens. The sequence continues at coordinate 6,513,024 of NC_056750.1, forward strand.
TATTCACGGTTTGCTTGTATACATCTGTGAAAATATGCTCTTTCATTAATTTTATTTATTTTTGATACACAATGTTTATTGAATTTAATTGCTGATATGTAAAACTCTGGTTATCTGCAAAGGAAAAGGAACTATATATACACGGCCTCAACCTCTTGGTCCATGGCATATTTACCTGGATTTTCTCTGTTTTTTTTATCAAATTTTATTGCAACACAAACTCGTGCAAATCTCTGTCTTCAGATAGGCCAGCAAAACAGTTTTGAAAAGTCAAGTGACTTTGGTGGGTCACACTTCATCATATTAGAAGAAATTAATTTCTTTAGTGCTAAACAGTTTAAATGTATTAAAATGAGGACTTTGTGAGGTTATACAATGGTTATAGGTATTGATATTCAGTTCTGAGGTTTTCGGATCACGCAAGGTTGCACAGTGCAGGTTTATACTTATTAAGGCATTCTTTTGCTTTCAGCTCATTGTGAAACTCCCAGTTCTGACACCATGTCAGATGTTTTTAACTGTTGGAGTGTTTCAGGAAACAAGTAATGGCCATTACAACAACAATATGGCTACTCAGCATAAATTATGTTAACACTTTAGTATTTTACACCCAACTGACTACAGGTTGGAAATTTCAGTGTATTAGAGTCTAGGTCATTTGTTAAAAGGACTGCACCACATATTAGTGTTAAAAGGGGAATGACAGTTTACATGTAGACAATATATACAGAAGCATTTTAGCAGCTTTATACAACTTACCATCATAGGAGAGAACACAATAAATATAAAATACACTGCACATCTAGTGAACAGGTCAGTCAGAATTTTTCAAATTGGAATAACAATAGTGTTCTGAAACTGAAATGTGCTCAGGCATCAGACCCATGTGAATACTGAGTTTAGTAAAGTACATTCAGAAATGCGACTATATATTGCTAAAAGCTTAAAGCTTATTATAGCGAACATAAAGTCTCCTATATACTCTATTTACAGTTATTCGCAATACATTAGAAGTATTTACATAATGTTAATATGACAATATCTTTAATATAATAGGAAAATTGTTAGATACTGATTAGTGACAAATAGTATATATTAGTCAGTATCTTTGAAACGGGAACATTTATAGTCATTGTAATATTTTTTTCTTACATGGGGAAATATTGTTGTACGATTTTTTGTACAAAAAAGTTGCAAGTTGCTGGGGCTAACTTTGAGAAGGCTTTATCACCAACAGTCAGATTAAAAGGGGGCCTGTACAGAAGGGTGTTTTCTTGTTAACAAAGGTTGTAGTTCTTGTGGATAAATCTCAAGTGATATGCAATGCGACCTGACAGACATACATCTGTGACAGCAGTTAATTGTACAAATAATGCATTCAAGTTTAGAAAGCATCACCTTCCTTTCATGAGAACATACTGATCATGATGTAGCTTTAGGAGCATTCCATTGTACTGTGTAACAAATCCATGGTCACTCTTTTCATTGCAAGTCATGATGACTTTTCATATTGTTCTGTTTAATGTGCAGACTGTAAACGGATAACAGCTATGTTTGAGGTGTACTTGTCCATTATTATTTGACAGCATGCTTAATGTAGTAACTAGACGCTGGTGAGTTGTGCTAATGTGTTAATGAACTGTCAACAGTTATTATTTGGTCATTTGTGCACTTGTTTTTTCTGGCATATCAGTTTGATTGTCTTATACTTATGTTGTGTATTGTTTATGGATTACATAGGCTGTCACCTAACATGGTAGTGAGTCGTGTGGCCTCCAGCCAGTGTAATGGAATGAATACTATTTCAGTGTCATACACACTTTTGCAACTAGGCCCTGACAATATATATATATATATATATATATATATATATATATATATATATATATATATATATATATATATATAGATATGTGTGTATATATGTGTATATAAATATTATGCAAGTTAAACTGACAGGTCTTCAATTTTCTGGACCTGAGGTAACACTCCCTTTTTAGAATAAGAATCATGACTAAGCATACTTTTAAAAACCACTATCTGACAACTTCATTTTTGATTTTGTATGGGAAAAGTACTGAATAATTATTTGGTTCCTAAGATCCAGAGCTTTTGCTTACTGAATGATGTTTTTATAACATTTGTGGGAGCACAGTTGCAGCATGGTTACTTCAACAGTTAAGCCTGTGCAGTTCTACTACTGGAAAGTACAGGTGCACATTAGAATAGAGTATGTTAGACAAGGACATCACTTATGAATGCCATTCCATAATTAGATGCAAACCCTGCCTAGTGTACACAAATTGGCAATGAGCAGCAAACTGAGTCAAAATTTTACGAAATGCATAATCTGTTACTTGAGACTGCAGTGTTCATAGGTTCATAGGTGTGTACTAGGCAAATGGCCCTGGAGCCTTTACAAGCCTAGCCCATAGGATTACCCTGGCATCGTGCCACTCGACCTTAGTTCCCAGTGCCTCTGTCGAGTAGAGCCACTGGAGTGATCTCCGGGGTGAGTTTTCTATTTCTCATCCACTCATCAAGATTTCTCTTGAAGAGGGCCAGTGAGGTGCTCTGCTTGATATGTATTGGAAGTCTATTCCATAGCATGGGCAGTCTCTGGATTATGAACCTGTCCCTCTAGCATGTTCTGTTGATTGTGGTATTGAGGATGAGGTCTCTGGAGCATGTGGTACGGAGGGATTGGAATTTCTTTAGATGTAGCATTTCTAACAGAACTGAGTCAGGCATGGGTTTGTAAGTCGAGCAGAGATTGCCTCTAAGTAGGCGATATGAGACAGAGAATAGTTGGAGGTTTTTTTTGAGTCTGTCCATATAGGACAAGTGTTTAAGGCCTAGGATCCTCTTTGTGAGGTACTTTTGTGGCCTCTCCAGTTGTTGCAGGTGTCTATGGGGCACTGTACTCTATGATTGGCCTAATGAGGCAAGAGTAGAGGGAGACAATGACCTCTTTCTTCCTGGATGCAAAACCCTTAGTAATGAGATGTACCACATAGAAGGACTTTCTGACCACAGTGGCAATGTGGTGGTCAAAAGAGAGGTTGTTGTCAACCTGTGTTCCCAGATCTCTTATAACGCCTTCTGTGTTTAGTGGACCACCATTGGGATCCGGGTTTTTCCCAAAGGGAATGACAACACATTTTTTGGCATTGAGCTTAAGGCCATGGTTCTGACATCAGTCGTTGGTCTCAGTGAGGCCTTTCTGTAGGATGTCAACATCACTTGGGAAGTTAATAATAGCTCCCAACTTGCAATAGTCTGTGAACTTTGTCAGCCAGAGCCCCTTCATGTTGGCCTGGACTTCAGAGAAATAGATACCAAACAGGAGAGGATGCAGGACTGAACCCTGTGAGACTCCACTCGTGACTGATCAGCAGTCTGACTTGGAATCAGCTACTTTCACACTGTGGGTTCTATCTGTGAGCCAGTTTGACCCACCTAGTGATATAGGGGTTGATGCTTAGCTTTGTGAGTTTTTCTATGATTCCTGTGTGGGGGATGGTATCAAAGGCCTTGGCCAGGTCAAGGTAGACTTTATGAACCACCTTGCCTTCATCCACAGCTCTGGTGAATGACTCAAAGAAGTCGACCAAGTTGAGCAGGCATGATCTACCCTTCATAAAACCAAACTGTGTGGGATCCAGAGTTTGGAGATTCCCCGTATCCTTGTTTATTTAAGTCCATGATGATGCTTTCCATAGCTTTGTATATCAGACTCATCAGGCAAATGGGGCGATAGTTCCAAGGGTCTGTAGTCACTTCTACTTTGTGGAGAGGGATGACTGTAGCAGTGCGCCATTCGGTAGGGACAAACCCTGAGGTGAGGCTGTGATTGAACAGAGCACACAGGTGAGGTGCCAGTTCACTCTTTAGTTCATGTAGAACACAGCCAGGGATATTGTCAGGTCCCATATAAACTGTATTCTTGGCCTTGGGACAGTGCTGTTTTATCCTGTGCAGTAGTAATACTGAGTGATACTGAGTGTCTGGCAATCTACTGGTATTGTGATTGGTCCTTTGAGGGGGAGGGGTAAAGTTGGCACTGAATCTGTCGGCCAGTACATTGGCAATATATGTTGGATTGGTATAGGAAATACCATTGTGCAGTAGCTCAGAGCAAATCTGGGTATTGCCATGGAGATTCTTTACATAACTATAGAAGGCCTTGTGGTTGTCTTTACTATCTGCTGAAATTCTGTTTTCATAGCTAGCTTTAGAGGATTTGATGAGGGATCTCAACTTTTTGTTGAGGCTGATAAGTTTGTTAGGAACAGGCGCACACACACACACACACACACACACACACACACACACACACACACACATGCACACACACACACACACACACACACACACACACACACACACACACACACACACACACACACACACACAAAAGGTTGTGTGTGCATGCCCACATGTTTTGCTCTGCATTGCTCATATCCTCCGTTGTCATATACACTTACAATAACAACATGCACTTTCTGCCATGCTGTATACCCTACATCTGATTCCAGTTGTTTTTGGAAGAGCTCCTTGTGGTTCACTCAGTGGTCGACACACACCATGGCAGTCTGTGTACACCTATTGCAGTGTACAGTGTTCTTCAGCACACTTTGTGCATGGCGTGGCTTAGTAATGTGCACACTCCACTCTTGCTGTATGCTCTTCCCCTAAATAGAAACATTTAGAAGGCACTGACAAGGTGACTGATAGCACAGCACATGGGCTACCCAGCCTTCATCAATGGTAGGGTATTTAACAAGTGAACTGAAATGCATTGTGCACAACTTGCTATACTCTAGACACCGGCTGTCACCCTTCACCCCTCAAAGTCCAGTTTCAGTCATTCTACTGCCACACACACACACACACACACACACACACACACACACACACACACACACACACACACACACACACACACAGACATACACACACACAGACAAAATTGTGCGTATATATGTTTGTGTGTACCAGGAAGTTAACAGGCACTCCCCCCATGCACACGTGTATAAACATACATACATTGTTCTATTCATGCAAGCTGCCATACCCTTCCACTATCAGCAGAAGTTCTGCATCTGGCAGCATGCTGCAGAAGTGTACACTGCACTGAGCATGCTCAGTCCTGCATGCTGCATAAGTGTACCCTGCACTGTGCATGTTCAGCACACTGCATGCAGCAGAAGTGTACCCATGCACTGAGCATGTTCAGCACACTGTAGGATACAGAAGTGTACCCTTCACTTAGCATGTTCAGCACACTGTTGTTGTTGTGTCTTTCGGCTTTTCCCGGTTAGGGGTCACCACAGCGGAACTCCGGTCCGCTAATGATTGGCATTAGAGTTTTACGTGCTGGCTTGCCAAGCCTAACACACAACCTTCAACGAAGGAACGCCTGTTCATGCATGTCGCCACACAGAAGACGCTCTAACTGAGGATCGAATGGGCAACGTCTAACTGTAAGGCGACAATGCTACCGCAGCACCACCACCGCAGTGTCACACTGTATGATACAGAAATGTACCCTGCACTGAGCATATTCAGAACACTGTGTGATACAAAAGTGTGCCTTGCACTGAGCATTTTCAGCACACCTTATGATACAGAAGTGTCCCCTGCACTGTGCATGTTCAGCACACTGTATGCTGCAGAAGTGTACTCTGCACTGTGCATGTTCAGCACACTGTATGATACAGAAGTGTATACTGCACTGAGCATGTTCAGCACACAGCATGATACAGAAGTGTACCCTGAACTATGCATGTTCAGCACACTGTATGATACAGAAGTGTACCTTGCACTGTGCATGTTCAGCACACTGTATGATACAGAAATGTACCCTGCACTGTGCATGTTCAGCACACTGTATACTGCAGTAGTGTACCCTGTACTGAGCATGTTCAGCACACTGTATGCTACAGAAGTGTACCCTGTACTGAGCATGTTCAACACACTGAATGCTGCAGTAGTGTACCCTGCACTGAGCATGTTCAGAGCACTGTATGTTTCAGATGTGTACCCTGCACTAAGCATGTTCAGCACACTGTATGTTGCAGAAGTGTACCCAGCACTGAGTATGTTCAGCACACTGTATGATATAGAAGTGTACCCTGCACTGTGCATGTTCAGCACACTGTATGCTGCAGAAGTGTACCCTGCACTGAGCATGCTCAGAGCACTGCATACTGCAAAAGTGTACTTTGCACTGAGTATGTTCAGGACACTGTACTCTTCCCAAAGCTCGACATGAGTCACTTACTACCATGATAAATAATCTGGTCATGAATCATGTACATGTAACTACCCCATACTAGATGGGATCTGTTCTGCATTTCATGTGCAAACCACATTACTTTAGTAAATCCCCCTGTACACATTTAAGGTCAAAACTATTCTGTTGTCATTTTACAGTATATGACTATATATCACATTTGTGGTAGCTACCTTTCATTTTTCTGATATATTTGAAAATATCTTTGTTATTGTCTCTGACTTTAACTGTGATTGTTTCATAGTATATTTGTCACATTCTGGTTAGAACTCTTTGTGTTTTGATTGATTCTGATTAGAGCTCTTTGTGTTTTGATTGATCTAGAGTTAATATTTGTAAAGTTTGTTGATTTATAATTCTGCAAAGTGATTTGCATTTGAGTTTTCCAATATATATGTATATATATTTGTCGTTTTGGAACTGATCTGACTGCACACTCATGCCTCGTGTGCTAGAATTTATTGCATATGCTATTATTTTTGTACGCATGTTAAATAGTACAGACCTGTCATGACAGCCTAATATGCTCACAGGAACATAGGAAGTTACTAGGCTATTGGCCCTGAGGCCCTTATAAGCCTAGCCAAGAGTTTATCCCATGTTTAGACAAGTCAGCACCCAAAGCCCATGTCCAGCAGGGACACAGGTGGAATCCCAGGGGTGTATTTTCTGCTTCCCATCCAGTTATCCAGGTTGTGCTTGAAAAGGGATAATGAGGTACTCTGCTTGATGTGCAGAGGGAGTCTCTAGGACACAAATCTTTCCCACCAAGTCCTATTGATGTCACAGACCAGGTTGAGGTCGTGTGTGTGGGTTACTTGAGTGGAGCTTGACTTGCGGATATGCAGTAGTCCCATCAAGGCAGGGTCTGAGATTGTTTTGATGGCAGACAGAGGTTACTCCTGAGGAGTCTGTATGAAACTGAGAAAAGGGACAGAGCGTTTAGCCTTTCTGTGTAGGGTAGATGTTTGAGGTCTGGATTCCTCTGGTGAGGAACCTCTTTGGTCTCTCCAGCTGCTGTATGTGCTTTGCGAGGTACATGCCGAAGGGGGCATTGTACTCAATAATTGGCCTTATAAGGGAAGAATACAGGAATGTTATGTCCTCCTGTCCCTGGATAAGATACTGTTACTTATAAGGTGGGCCATGTAGAAAGCTTTCCGCACAATGGAAATAACATGGTGGTCAAAAGTCAGGTTGCTATCTACCTGGGTGACCAATTCCCTCACGACTGATTGTGTGCTTAGGACATTGTTATTAATGTGATAATATATGGGGACATCACTCTCCTCAAAGGGGATGATGATGCATTTTTTGGCATTCAGATTGAGGCCATGTTTCTGGCATAGGTCATTTGTTTGAATGAGACCCTCTTAGAGAAGTTCCACATCACTTGGGGAACTGATGAACATGCCCAGCTTGCAGTCATCTTCAAACTTGGTCAGCCATAGCCCACTGGTTTTGGCCTGCACCTCAGAGAAGTATATCCCGAATAACAGAGGCCCCAAGACCGATCCCTGGGGTACACCTCTCATTACTGGTCTACCGCTTGGGGTGGCTTCACCTATTTTGATTAAGTGTGTTCTATCAGTGAGCCAGTTTGCTACCCATCTGATAACATGGGGATTGATGCCTAGTTGAGAGAGTTTATCTGTTATGCCCGAGTGGGGAATAGTGGCAAAGGCTTTTCCCAGGTCACAGTAGGCAGTGTGCACCATCTTCCCCTCGTCCATTGCTTTGGTGACTGTCTCAAAAAAGTCGACCAGATTTAACAGACATGACCTCCCCTTGACAAAGCCAAACTGTGTGGGGTGGAGTGTTTAGAGTTTGCCAATGTCCCTGTTAATGAGGTCCATGATAATCTATTTCTTGGCCTTGCCAATCAAGCTAGTTAGGTTGATGGGTCTATAATTTCCTGGATCGGTGGACACTCCACCTTTGTGTAAAGTGATTACCATGGCTGTCCTACACTTGGCTGGGACAAAGAAGGTGCTCAGCCTTTGGTTGAATAGATTGCCTAATGGTGCTGCAAGTTCATGCCTGAGTTCATGTAGGATGCAGCCTGGGATGTTATTGGATCCCACTGAGGCTGTATTCTTTGCCTTTCAGAGGGCAGTGATGCCCTGTTCCCTAGAGATAAGGGAAGGGGGCAGGTACTAGGTATGTCCTGATTTACTGATGGGGGCGACAGAGGGGTGAAGTTTCCACTGAATCTGTCAGCCAGTAGATTGGCTATATCTACAGCATTTGTACATGTGGTGTCCTTGACCATCAGTTCTGAACAGATCTGGGTGCTTCCTTTGAGATTGCAGACATATTAGAAGAAGGCCTTACAATTATCCCTAGTAGATGTGGCCAATCTGGACTCAAAGTTTGCTTTGGAGGATTTCACTAGTGCTCTTATTTGCTTGCTCAGGCTAAGGAGAGATTGCTTCCAACTGGGCACCTGTTCCTTCTTGGTCTTGGACAGCAATTTTTTCCTTTTGTTATATAGTTTATTTATTGCAGATATCCACCAGACAAGTTTACTCTTCCTTGCAGAGGATGATTTTGTCCTGTCAGGTATTCCTGATTCCATGCATCTATATAAGTGCTCGTATAGTACTTTGGTGTAGATTTGGACATTGGTGCCAGTTCCAACAGAGGGGGAGGGGGCTGTGAAGCTGTTTAAACCATCCCTCAGGAAGTTGTAATCAGCTTTGAAGTTGTTTTTTTTGTTTGACCCTAGCTACCTAACCTAACCTAGAGGGGAGTCAGGGGAGATGCTGACTTCGAAAGTGACTGCTTGATGGTCAGATCTTACCAGGGAGGATGATACTTTATGGGTTCTGCAGTGGTTACTCATGTTTGGTAATACCAAGTCCAATATATTATCACCTCTTGTGGGGGTATCGACTAGCTGTTCCAAGGGATTTGCATTGATAAAATCGAGGAATCTCTGGGCATTTGCATTCTGGCATGACTAGTTTTTCCAGTCTATGGTTGGGTAGTTAAAATTGCCCAGGATCAGGGTAAAGGGTTGAATCTTGATAGATTCGAAGAGGTCTAGATAGGTGGAGTGGTCATCTTGAGTCACATTTGGGGGCCTGTAGCTAGCTATGATTTGAATAGGGGTCTTGTCAATGGTTAACTGCACCTGGAGTGTCTCCTGCGTATCAAACTGTTTGACCAGCCTGGAGGTGTGTGTATCTTTAATATATATTGAAACTCCACCTCCTTTGGCTTTGCTGCCCACATTTGGGGTCTGAATGTATGATAGGTTGAGTAACTAGGTAAGACTGGGTTGCTCTCTGCAGTTTTGAACCAGGTTTCTGTGACTGCACAAATGTCAGCATCTTCCAGGGTTAAAAATGCTTGCAATTGGTGCAGTTTCATGTTTAGACTCCTAGCGTTTAGCAGCATGACCTTTAATTTGCATTTTGTTGAAATTTTATGTTGGTTTTATCGACCTCAGGACTTTTCATAAAAAAGGTACTATGGGGGAGGCAAGGCCCTTTGCCAGAAGCCCAAGGGAGACAGATGCAGGCCATCTCTGGCAAAGCTTCATGGTCTGTCAGTCATATCTTCCCAGGCTGTCAGGTACTGGATCCCCCTGGAACAACAGCAGAAACTAAGCCAGTTGTTAAAAGTCAATCATTTTCTGTTTGTATTGAGGCATTATTCTGGGTGACAGTAGAATGCTGCTTAAGGCTAGGGACATACCTGCCTGGGACACATATTCAGTGAGCTCAATAATGTCTCTCTTCATGTAGTCCAGAGAGGTACGTCTCAAGTCGTTCACCCCAACATGGACTATGACAGAGTCATAACAGTACCTGTTGTTGAGAGACTTGAGTGCGTGTGTGATATGGTGGATTCTGGCACCTGACGGACAATCATCCGTGACTTTCTGCTTATCCAGCCTGCTGAGAGGCACATCTGTGTGTTTCACAATGGAGTCTCATATGACAAATATGTTGGGTTTATGGTTAGGCCTTTGTGGTTGCAAGATACTGGTTTGTGGACTATGCATGGTTTGTGGTGTGGAGGGTTGTGGAATTTGCATGTGTTGTTAATTTCATCATAATTACCAACTCACAAATACTGAAATTTAGAATTATTAGTGGTTGTTTTATTTTAGCTGTCTAACTTTTTTTATTCTAAGACAAGATACAATAACATTATGGTCTGACTGATTTGTAGAAGAAAATTTCTGGGAAGGAACAGAAAGGCCCTAAATTAGTGAGTACAGTATTTACAATATTAGTACCTGTTGTTAGGTTACTTACCATCTCTTCCACAGTATTCATTATTAATTTGCTCTGTTAATAGTTGTGTATGTATCATATTGGAACAGTACTTCAGCTAATCATTAATGGAATAATTAAAGTCATGTAGTATTATTGCTTGTTTTCAATGATAATTGTGCCCTACAGTTTAATTAAGAATTCCTCAGATTTGGCAGGAGTTATGGAAAGGAAAATTTATTGTAGCCCTTTGTTTTGATACTTTGCTGCTAATATTAGCCACAGTGCTGATACTCTCCACAATTGTTTAGGTCGTATCATTTATAAAATTTGTACTCTGACGGTCCTCCCAGAGCATCTGCAACAATTATAGGCACTAAACCCTGTAATCTTTGAGACAGTATAAATGTCCTTTTGTTTCTGTAACTGTGCAGATTTTAATGTCCTTCACAAATAAGAATACTTTAATTTCATTATTTGTTACTTCAGCAATTCATGTGTGCCCCTTTTATTTAATTTTGTTTGTGTTTTAACAATTATCTCAAATTCACAGGAGTTTGGATTTTGTGTAAAAAGGTGACAGATGTCCAGTTCAGTATATATGAATTTCCCTGGAGGAGAGGGGTAGCCCAAAATGTAGATAGAGGATTCACATATCTCTTTCCAGGCACATACACTGATTTTCCTGTATGTGGCACCATATTCTTATCCAGTCATTAAATGTTAAGATCCATTTGAGTTGATGGAAGTGTCTTGCTTAACATGTGGAAGGTCCCATTGTTGGCTAATTAGTTTCAAAGACCCACAGTGCCATCTGCATCTTATGTAGAGTTGAGCACCTAAGATTGTTGACCCTTACACAGGGAATGACCAGTTCATACTTTTCACTCCATCCTCCATTCTATATTTAATATGATTATGACCCATTCTGATGTCATAACCAGCTTATTATGTGTTCAAGATGTGGTTAAGAAATTCACCTTCAGAACAGCTTGAAGCTCAAGAAGTGAATCTTGGTGCCTCTGTTGAGAACCTATAATAAGTATTATGATCTGAGACACCCAGTCTTAATTCTTTGTAATGCATAAAACATTAAATGCTGCATGTACTGTGAGTTACAGGGAAAAAAGTATGGGAGCTTGAAGTATTTTACAGTTCTAAAAGCCATAAAACACTTAGTACTGCTACATGTTCAGCAGGCAGAAGTGAGCTATCTCTCTCAGAAGCTAACAGCTTTAAAATCTGTTCACTTTGCTGTGCTACACTTCCATTTTATTTGTATGTGTAATAGAGAAGCAACTAACAGATTTTTAAAGCTGCTTTAGCATTTGCTGCTGTTCTGTAGTGGCTGGCACTGTCATCTGTTAAGTTCTAGCATGAATCAAGAGTGTAACAGTGATTACAGATGCTTAACAAAAGCTTGTCAAGCACCTTTCTAATGTCAGAGAGATGTTTAACAAGTCAGTATTTTCCCTGTTTCAGTCTGTAATCATAGATCTCTACAAACTGCATAGCGAGTTATGATCGGGTCTCCAATCTTAACTGGTTTCGTATGTGTTCGAGATATGAATGCCAAGAAATTGATCTCAAGGGCAGTCATAATTCTTTGTAGTGCATGGATCTTTAGCTGCTCCATGTACTACTAGTTACAAAAGAGCTTTCAAAGCTGTAAAGCACTTACTGAGAGTTGTCAGAAAGACAGAGTAACATGCATTAGCAAGCAGTGTCAGAAAGTCACCATAGCACATTGTGTTATGTTAAGGAAAGCCAGGGACAAATTACTGACACAGCCAGCAAAAAGAAATCTGTTTTTAATTCTGCCACTGTTGTTTGCTGGCCAATACTGGCAGGTTTACCTGCCTAGCATGATACATGATCTTAAAAAGTGATGCAGGGGTGCTTAATGATTATTAAAATTGGATCTTGTGCTATAGAGGCACTTAATTGGTTTGTCTTTTTCGCGGCATCGGAGCATAATCACCCATGGTGTATGCACTACATAGTTGTTATAACCTGCACAAGTCCAAGGAGGCACTGGAGGCAAGACGTGTAAAAACTCAGTTTTATTCAAATTCCACAAACTAAAATATTAGCCTACTTAGCTTTGCAGATTTGAAATAAAACAAACAGCAGAGTATAACAGAGTATAGTACACATAACCCTTCCAAGATACAGAATGTCTTAGAACTAGAAAGACAAAAACGTCCTGAACTGTAGTCTTCTATCAGGTTCCAAGGAAAATCCGAGGCTGCAAACTTGGCCCAGGCCCTATTTTTAAAACTAAAAGCATATACTTCCACAAAGTGTAATGCTCTGGTTACACTCTGCAGGTTAACCAAAACTGGGATCTCTGTGTCTCCACCCTTCCAAGGCTTCCTTTCAGATCATCCTTCAGTGGCTAACTATCTTCCTAAATTTAGCCGTGAAGCATTTTTTCTTTACTATTACAAGAAATGGTAGTTAAGGTCTTGTGATTTAGCTGATTGCTGTGAGAATGTTCCCACACTCCAAACATTCTGAGAAAACAATGCCCGTACACATTTGTCATAATCAACATGTTACAGGTGTAGTTTGGTTCCAGGCAAGCAGACCAATTATGTTTTCATCAGAATATCCTGATGAAATGGGGATGTATTCTGTGCATTGATCATTGGTATTTTACCAGGGATTGTAGGTCACTCTGTCAGTTCTTGGGAAATGCATTCCTTCTGGATATTTTGATTTTATACAAATTTCTTGTTAAGTCTAGTGTATAGATTCTTCCAAATGCCTGCCTTCACATTTTTGTTTATTTCAGCTTTTATTTTTAGATTTAGGAGATCTATTATATGTGCTGTGTGTGAAAGTGGTTATAGCAATAGTTTGCTTTGGCATATAATTGGTTGTGCTTTGTTCTGCAGCCTTAACTTAGGTAATTTTTCTGCTCACATCTGTTATGTGTATTTTGCCAGGGGTGCTGCTGTATCATCTACAGCAGGCTTATAGCTTCCTGTTGAGAAAAGATGTAAAGATCCCAGATAGAAAAGTGTTCACTTTGCAGTGTTCAGTAGACATCTGTCGCTTGTCCGTCTCTAATACATAATACAAGAAGTATTGGAGTTTTGTTCTGATGCTTTAATATAAATAAACACACTAGGATGGATAGCAGCATCACTAAATATGAACAAACTAGTTAACAGACAGAGCTTGCTTACATACATGCTTACATCTCAACAGCTAACTACAAAATGGCACCCTGACTTGCACGTGCTCAGTATTTATACACTTGTGCAAGCCCTTGGATAGCTTCTTAAAGGTATATACACATATATTGATCTACATCCTCCCTCTTAAGATTGCCCTGTATGCAAAACAGTGTTAGAGCTAGGCATGCATTACTATATACATTAGAAACAAAACACAATGTTCATGTCCAAGCTGCTTCATATCTGCTACAGGGATTAGAAATTCAACCATATCTCGTAACATAACAGTTGGGACCAAATTTAGCAACAGGGTCAGTCTGCAGTGTACAATTCATATCAGGAACTTCTGGATTCGCCATAGCAACAGTAATGTCTTCTGGAACTTCCTCTGGAATTGGAACACCAGGCAACTCACTCTGAGATAAAGAGTCTTTCTCACAGGCTACCTGCTGTGGTATAGGTTCAGACATTGATTTCAAATGTTTCTGATTCCACCTAAAAGTTGCTCCTTCTGATTCCACAATGTACGATCTTGGCTCTTGACCAGTATTCTTCATGACACCAATCCGATCATAACCTTTGGGCATTTGCATCCTTACCACTTCTCCCTCTCATAATGGATTGAGCGGTTTATCTTAGTAGGACTTCTGGGATAAGTGCTTCTTAAACAGATTTGCTTTCACTGATCTGTTGTTCTTGACACATGGAACCAACAATTGACTACTGATTGGTAATGTGGTTCTGGTTTGTCTCAACAGATATCTCTGAGCAGGTGAACCAAGATGTTTATCACGTGCAATATTTCTTCAAGAGATTCAGGAAAACATCACTATTGTCTCATTTTGACTTCTCAAGTAACTTTTTCACTTTGCACTGCATATTCTGCCAAACCATTCAATTGTGGATACTCAGGACTACTTGTGACATGAGTAAAGTCCCATTCTTTAGCATATCTTTTGAACTGTTGGCTTGAAAACTGCATGCCATGCCATTGTTAGAAATAACTTTGTGTGGACTACAGTGTACAGCAAAATGACGCTTTATCTTAGCAATGGCAGTACTGGATGCTAGGTTGGGAAGGCAATCAATCTCAAACTAATTGGAGTAAGAGTCTAATAACACCAAATAACGTTGACCATTCCAATCTAAGATATAGGTGGCTACTGTCAACCAAGGTAGTTCCAGAATCTGGTTAAGATGAAGTGGTCCCTTCTGTTGATGTGGCTTTGAACTATTACACACTGAACAAGATAAAAGTGCTCTCAATGCCTTGTGATATAGAAGGCCAAAATACTAGGTCTCTCGCCCTTCTTTTGGTAGATTTGGTTCCTGGGTGATCACACTGCAAGATAGTAATGTACTCTGGTTGCAAGGACTTTGGAACAATTACGTTTGGACCTTTTATTAGGATACCTTTGTCAGATAAAATCTCATCTCTGTATGGAAAATAAGGTTGCACTTCTTGAGGTAAACTATATTGCTTTGACAGCCATCCTTGATTGATGAAGTGGATGAGCCTCTGTAAAACTGTATCTGTGGCTGTGTGATCTCTTAGCTCATCAAGATATATTGAAGAAATATTTCTCACTTCCATGACTTCAGAATCAAGGTTCTCATTCTCGTGCTGTTCTGTGGTGTTTCTGGGTGATCTGGATAATGTATCAGCAAGATAAATAAGTTTGCCTTTCTTGCAGACATGATTGAAATTGTACTTTTGCAATCTCAGCATCATATGTTGCAGTCTGGCTGGAGCTGACTGCATTGGCTTTTTCAAGATTGTGACTAATGATTGGTGGTCTGTTTCGATCTGGATAGTTCTACCATAAACATAATCATGGAAGTTTGAACATTCAAACACAATTGCCAAAAGCTCTTTCTCAATCTGGGCATACTGCATCTTAGTTTGGGTAAGAGTTCTTGATGCATAGGCAATGGGTTGATCTGCTTATGGAATGACTGCACCAAGTCCAAAATTTGAAGGATCACAGGAAAGTGTAACTGGTTTGTGAACATCATAGTATCTGAGAGTTGGTGGACTTGCAATTCTCTGTTTCAGGGCATCAAATGCTCTTTGGTGTTGCTCTAACCAAGACCAGGATACATCTTTACATGTCACCGCTCTGAGTGGTGATGAAAGTTGGCTCAAGTCTGGAATGAACTTGCCTAGGTAGGTGACCATGCCAAGAAAACATTGCAGGGCTTGAACATTGTCTGGATCTGGTATCTCAAGAATGGCTGTTTGCTTTGAAGGGTCTGGTCATACGCCTGTACTCGTAAATAAATGACCAACATAAGGAACTTCTTGTAGCCTGAGTTTGCATTTCTGTGCATTGAGCTTAAGATTCACTTGACATGCCCTTTCTAGAATTTTCTGAAGTTTCTGTCATGTTCAGCTTCATCACGACCTCTTACGAGTATGTCATCTACTATGATAACACAAGGATACCCAGAAAAAATTTGCTCCATTGCACGTTGAAAGACTTCACTTGCAGAATTTATCCCAAATGGCATTCTCAAAAATCTGTACGTGCCAAATGGAGTACGTAAAGTAGTGAGCAATGAGGATTTTTTGTCAAGCTGAATTTCCCAAAATGAACTCTTTGCATCTAAGACAGAAAGAAATAGTGGCATTTGGCATCAAGGCTGCGACATCTTTGACTGTACGCATTGGATGATGAGGTCTTTTTAGCACTTTGTTCAAATCTTGTGGATCAATACATATTCTGATGACATCTAAGCTTTTCTTATGAGCTACCACCATGGAAGATACCCATTCAGTTGGAGTTTCAACTGGACAAATCACACCTTGTTGCACCATTTTAACTAACTCGGCTTTGACTCTGTCCTGCATTGCTATTGAACTTTTTGTGCTGGCCTGATAACTGGACTGACCTGAGGGTCTAATTTCATGGAGTACACAAATGGAAGTTTGCCTAGTTTGTCTTGGAACAGATCAGCATAGATAGAAAAAATGTGCTGGGCAAAATTAGAATAGTGGTCTTTTAAGCTAACTTGGTGGACTTCCTTATTACATGAAAGCAGTCCCATTTTCAAACTGTCTCTGAACCCTAATAATGACTGGATGTGCCTCTTGACCACATAAAATAATAGGTCAAAGCTTCTTCCTGCAGAGTAACATGAAAGCACTAATGAGCCTTCGGTTTGAATTTCTTCACCTCCATAAGCAACAAGTTTCGCATATCTTGCAAAATCAAGCCTTTCACCTTTACACACTTTAGCAAATGTTTCTGCAGACATAACATTGCACTTGGAACCTGTATCAACTTTGAGCTGTGTGGGTTTGCCATTTATCCTAACAGTACAAAATACTTCATTCTTTGCCCTTAAATATACTGCATTGACTGTTTCATGAAGCACTGACACACCACCAACATAAAGAGTAGAACTGCCACAGTCTAACTGATCAACTCGTTTCTGAAAATGTCCCTCTTAATAAAAGAATGTGGGCCTTTTGATTTACAAAATCTTTTGAAATGGAATTGATTGCATTTGTGGCATTGTTGACCTAAAGCTAAACATTTTTCCCTTTTGGATTCATGACTTCTACTACAGTTACGACAGTTGGCAATGAAACTAGGTTGGGGCTCATGCTTTGAGTTTGCTGACTCACTCATACTTCACTGAGACTGTGCAAAGTCTGGAATGTGCTGGAAAGTTCTGGGGTTTATCAGTGAGTGCTGCAGAGATTACAGTTGCTGCCACATGCTTGGGCCTGTTTCTTTTAATAATGTGCTACATACTATCAAGATGAGCTTTATCACTCTGCCTTCTAGAGCTATTCTCATTTGTAAGCATATTTGTGTGCTTTTCTGTGAGCTCGTATATCTGACAAATCTCAATGGCCTTATTCAAAATTAAATCACTGTCACAAAGCAAAATCTTTCTCACAGCATTACCTTTTTATACCCTTCACAAGTCTGGCCTTTATCAATTCATCCCTTAAGTCACCAAATCTGCACGTTGTAGCTTTATTTCTCAGGTCAGTTATATATGCTGCAAAAGCTTCACCAGCCTTTTGTTCCCTTGTGTAAAATAAGTGCAATTCCATTATAACATTTGTCTGGGGGTTACACATTTTTCTAAATTTACATTTCAAGCACTGTGGGTTCTTCCTTGACTCACCCGGTACAACAATATGACTGTTTCCCCCATCTCCTGTATAGACAGTAGGTGCATACACAAATGAGCTTTCCCTTTCTATAGCTTCTGACCCAGCTAAATTAAGTAGAATAAATGCCTTTGTATGGTCATCTTTATCAGAAAATGCAGCCCGTATCAAAATGCCGTACTCTTGCTCAAGCACTCTCCAGTTCTCAGAAATATTACTGTCAAACACAAGTGCACTGGGTGTCTGAAATCCATCTGCCATGCCCACAAAGTATACATAAACACACTGAAAATATGGCCTTTGTAATTATGTATGAACAAGCTGTTCTGTGATCTTGTAACACATTCAAATGCACAATAAGCTCTTTGAAATATGGTACTTTGTGAAGTATGCTCGGTAATGGCTATATTCTGTGAAATATGTCTTGTAATGGCTGTACTTTATGAAACAGCTTTACTGTAATACTGTACAAACATGTGAACACTTTATACACTTCTGGTAACTCGGATATCTTTGCTTAATACGAAAAATATATGCTTTTCGAAAATGCAGTCATTTCCCTTTATTTTTATTCATTTTATGCAATCCAGACTTTATTTCAAACATTTTCCATCCATAGTAATTAAAATATTTTTTATCAATATCGTACATATCAGTTTATGTGAATATTATTTAGAGCGTTCTGTATGCCCTGTTTCATATTATATGAAAGAAATAGTGTTGTGCAAGTTTTTAATATCTGAAATTCTTTCTGACCTGTTTTGTGAAGTATGCACATTTAGGAATGATCCACTCCTTCATATTCCACCAGCATCTGAACAAGTGCCATAAGTCATTTTAGCCAAGCCGTTTCTGACCACATGCCCCTTCAGTATGCTTCTACTGACTTCTTGCCCTTTTAGATTTGCCGCTTCTGACACCATGTCACTCGTTCGTCTCTAATATATAAACAAGAAGGCTTGGGGTTTCATTCTGATGCTTTAATATATACAAACACATCAGTATGGATAGCAGCATCATTAAATACAAACAAACGAGTTAACAGACAGAGCTTACATACATACATGCTTACATCTCAGCAGCTAGGTACAAAATCGCAGTCTGACTTGTATGTGCTCAGTATTTATACATTTGTGCAAGCCCTTGGATAGCTTCTTAAGATATATATACACACATCTACAACATCCATTTAATGCTACTTTTTGACAGAGTCTCAACACCAGGGTTGCACAAGACCATGTTCTGAAATATCTACAATCAAAATATGTTAGCAGTTGAAGGGAAGGATATGTGAAATTAAAAACTGCTAAGAAGGTGTTCACTAGATCCAGTATCTTCTGTATAACTTCTATTTCAACTCCATGCTAAGCATGTGATTACAAAGACACATCTGTCCATCTTCCTAAACTTAGACTCAAACAGCCTTAACAAGGGCCATTGGAAATCTCTTCCTTGTTGACATTTTCTTCCACCATCGCTCAAATTAGTCTGACATTCTCTGCCTTTGTATATCCATGTTACAGCCTTGGATTTAACTTCAATTGTCTTAATTATCCATCAAGTTCTATACCATAAGACCACCCCTGTGTTTAACACATAAAGGTTTGTCTACTTGTTTAGGCAGGGCTGAATTTCTTCTTTACTGCAGCTGTTTACTCAGCCTGTATGAATCTGCTGTAGGCTGTACCTGCTTCCTCCCAACTACACCTTGTGTGACACCCATTCTTCCCCTTCCAGCCTTACATCATAAAGGTATTAACCCCCCCAATTAGTATTATCTATGTGTTTTTCCACCTTAATAACGTTTCCTCACAGCAAATAGTGCCAGTTTATATTCTCTGGGAACAGATTTCCCAAATAATTCATCCAATAACTTATTGCACCTATTCCATAACGTCCTAAAGAAACAACCATCCCAGAATATATGAAGCATACCTACCTACAAGACTTTGCAATTCCAGTATATTCATTTCCTTCTTTTTGAACTCCATTTCACTTGTATTGTGATACAAAAATCACATATGAAGTATTCCCATATATTGGTCCCACATCCCTCTGTGTAAATACTTCACTCTTCCTCACCCCACTCTATCTCCTCTGCCTCCTTTCATCTGGCATGAAGCTTACCCATGTCCTTTTCAAAACTCTTACTCAACAGCTTTTTGAATATGACCTTCCTTAAACTTTTCACCAACAATCTTCATTGCTCGGGGGGGGAGGGTATTCATTCAAGTGCCTAGCTGCCTGTTCCCCTTCCTGTCTTTACAGTGCATTCTTCTATATTCTGCATACTGCCTCTCTGAGTGCCTGTGTCAAAGCCATTCCTCCTCATCCTATATTATACTGTTCCCTCATAACATTCCACTCTTTCACTTTCATGTCCTTCTCCAGTTTGCTACAAGATATTGGACTGTTGCCCATCTTCTTCCCATTTTTCCTTTCAACCGTTTTGCCTCCCACTCAAATTGTGGGATTTCTCTCAAAAGCCCCACTTCTATGGTTTATATCCTGAAAATTCTGTTACCATGTCAATCAGTCAAATCCATTTTAATGAAAAGTAAATTTGACCAAAACAATTATGCCAAAAGCACTTTTGGTAACACCTTTTCTCCACAGTTGTATGATGTTGGAGTAGGGATATATAAGTTTTGGGTCTGTGGGATATCCCCCAACATGGAGGTACATGAGAAAAAGGTTACCTCTAAGTTTCAATGAAAGTAATTTCACCGTAATTGTTTTGGTCAAGCTAATTTTCAGTGGATTTAACTGATCAACATAAATCCAAAATTCCCTACTCTTATGACATGTTTCCATAGACTTTTTCCTCAAAACATATAGGTACCCTCCCCTCTTCTTCTTCTTTGAAATTCTCTCTTTCATTTTTCTATTCCCTGCCACTCTGTTCTATTTAAGGTTATCCTGTCCCCTTCTGTACCTCTTTTCATGGTCATTGCCATATTCTGTAGCCACTACTTACTTTCTGAAATTGGCATTTCTCCCCGTCCTCTTACCCCTGTAAGTCTTCTCATACTGAGTCTTCTCCTACTCTTATTCCACATAAAGCTCTGACATACCCTCTGAATTGTACTTATCCAAGGACTTTCCATCACCACTGCAATATGCCAGACCACATACAGTACCCTGGGAAGTGTCGTCATCTGCACAGTTTTACTTTTGTTGCTAATATACCTACCCATTTATTCCATCCTCCCAACAGCCCCTTTATGGACTGTAACAGAGCCATGTAAGTCTGGATACAAATCTTTAAACACCTTAAACCCAAGATATTTCTTCCCTTCAGTCCGCATAATCCTATCACACTGTATGCTTTTTTTCCAATTCTCAGCACTAAACTGCACAGCCTTTTTCCATTTGCTGTATAAACCTGATTGCCTTCCAGATTCCTCAAATGCCCCTATCTCTTTTGATAGCGCAATATCCGGCCTGATCATCATCAACAATCAATTATATGCAAATAACCTTAGTATGCCCAATTGCTCTCCTGTCCTCCTTTAAAGTGCTCAACACCCTTTATGCCAAAGTCTCTTTAAGCTAGAAAAAGAGGGTACCCTTTCCCCGTACTCCTTTAGATCTTAATTTCTCTGAAGAGGGACCCAATGGCCAATGACCTTATCCAAGAATTCTGAGATATTGCCTGCAACCGATCTTCTTAAGAACTTCCCCATCCTGATACCCTTCATTGTCCCAAAAGGAAGCTCCCAGTCTGCCGAGTCATAAAATTACTTTCCTCAAAAAAAAAAAAATCCATTTTGCAAATCCTCTTTGGAATAATCTCTTCCATTCTTTCTGCAAGGATTCTATCCAGAAATTTTGTGTTGGCATTAAACAGGGAGACTGGACTATAATTTCCTATGACCCATTTCTCCTGGTCCCCTTCTCTAAGGTTACTAAATTCACACTAGCAAAAGATTTGACAATGTGGTCCCCTTCCAAACCCCATTAAAGCATTTCCTTTAGACTCTATTCTAATTTTTTTCTGTCTTTCTTATAATATTTACAGGCAGCCCATTTCCTGTTTTGGCCTTCTTGGACTTCATAAACCTGATGGCCTGAACAATTTTCCTACAGATATTTCTCCATCTAAGATTGCTTGAGCCTTATCCTTTAATTTCTCATCCCTCCTCCATGCACCTCTCTTACTTCTCTATGATTTCGAGTTTTCAGTTAACCTCCTTCAGATTATAAATTGCCTCATAAACTCAGAATAGTTTTCAATGGAACCTGTTTGTTAGACACATCACCCATCATCATGAGGTTGAGGAGTACTCAAAACACATAGTCACATGCATGCATGTGCACCCTACACACACACACACACACACACACACACTTTTGCAAAATGAGCATGCACGCACAACTTTCTAATAACCTTTCTTCTGGCTGCAAAAAGAAATATGACTTGCACAAGTAGCTGGACTTCAAATTGATTGCTTTTTATTTGCATTTAGGCATTTGTGTGTATCTGAAATCCGGTGCCATACCAATGTCAGGCCGACCAGTTTAAGGACGCCTGCGTACCTCAGTTATAGTACTATGGGAGAGGTATTTATACAATTTATACAATGTAATCATAAGATAAATAACTATATACTTGACCAAACATTCAGTCAAGAAGCAGCTTGCAGCATTTGAAGTGCTTCACTTTCACTGACCAGTAATAAAATAATTCAAAAGCCAAGAATTTTCTATTATTTGATGAGTTAATGCCATTGCAGAAGCTGTCATAATTAGAAATGTTTTCTGTTGTGAAGTACATATTAAATTATCATTGGCATATCTATAGTCCAATGAGGGTAGGTTGCCGAGTGACTTTTCTTCGAATTCTTTTAATTACTATTTGTCAAAATCACATGTACCTATATTTTGTGAACCAGCAGTGTACTGCAGTGTTTTTTTTTTTTCACTTTTTCTTACTATTCCACAACAGTGGAGTCGGTATGTATAAATTAGGGTGTGTAGGGAAACAAGTATCTCACATTAGGGAGTGCATGGGGACATACTGTCCTACAAAAAAAATTTTTTTTTATATTTTATGCATTTTGGAGGTAGCTTCACAATGCAGAAGAATCTTTGAACATAACTGGATTCATTTTTGTATGACTTGACTGAACATAACAAAAGCATTATCATCAGCTTACGTCATGGTTGTTTGATCAGCTTTAAGTTAGACATTTGTTAGTTTCTATGTTTTTTTTTTCTAGAGTCATATAATAAGCATGCGATATGTTATGTTTCCCCACTAGACTAGATGCTCTCAGCAAATCACTTCGTTCAGAGAGGGATAAGCATATGGATGTGATAAAGACTTCATTAAGGCAGTACCGACAAAAACTGGAGGACACAATGGGGCAACTCAGAGATTCAAATGCAGATTTCATAAAGTCTTTCAGGTAAAAGTCTGTGCATATTAAACACATAATAAAACATGTCTTATTATTCACATTGATGAAATGCAATTTCTTTAATTGTAGAAATGTAAGATATCTGTTTTTATAGGTTCATAGGTGTTTACTATACTAATAACCACAAGGGCCTTTTTAAGCGTAGCCATGCATCCCAAATCTCTGACAAGTTCTGATACCCTTGATAAGTGTAAGCAGGGGCTTGGGAGATGAAACATTTACAGGCTAGGGCCTGGGAGATGAAGCATTTACAGGTTGTTTTTGTGCATTAGAGACATAGGTGCCAAACTAGGGATGAACTTCCTGTTCTCCATCCAATTGTCCAGGTTGCACTGGAGTTGGGTTATAGAAGAAATCTGCTTCACATGGATGGGGGAGCCTGTTCCAGAGATGCGGTAATCTCTGGGACACATACTTGTCTCTCCAGCAGGTCCTATTTATATCACAAGCAAGGTTTACATTTTTAGAATGGGTAATTCTGGTGCTGTTTGTTTTGCGGATATGCAGGAGGTCCATCAGAGTGGGGTCTGACAACACCCTGTATGTCAGGCATAGATCTCCCCTCAAAAGCCTTAATGAGACAGAATACAGGGATAGAGCCTTTAAGTGGTCGGCATAGGAAATCTTACTTAAGCCCTGTATTCTTTTAGTGAGGAACCTCTATGGATGTTCCAATTGTCGGATATGCCTGGTTAGGTACTTATCAAAGGGGGCATTGTACTCAATGATAGGTCTGATGAATGCCAAATACAGTGGAACAATTACTTCCTTGGACTTAGATGCCATACCTTTGTTTATAAGTTGCACAACATAAAATGATTTCCTCACTACTGTAGACAAGTAGATGGTCAAAGGCTAGATTACCATCTGTGTATGTCCCAAAGTCCCTGACTACTGGGTCAACTCTAAGGGATGTGTTGTCAATATGATCGTTACCAGGGTGGATGATTTCCTGAAGGATACTGTTATGCATTTCTTGGCATGTAGTTTTAATCCATGGCTCTGACATCAGTTGTTTGCCAGTGTCAGCCCCTCCTGGAGAAAATTTGTGTCAGTGTGGGATTCAGTGTTGGAAATGGTTTTCTAGTCTAGTGAAAAAATCTCAAATGCTGCAGTACACTGTGGCAGCATTCCTAAGTATTTTGTTTTCCTAGTGTTCCAACAAGTGAAAGTTAACATGTTAACAATGACAGTGATATTCACTGGTATTTTGGTAGTCTATTTTATGAATATAAAGAAGTTCCTGTCCATTTCACAGCCCCAGACCATTATAAGTTCATAGGTTCATAGATGTGTACTAAGCTAATGGCCCAGGGACCTTTACATGCCTAGCCATAGGATTACCCTGGCATAGTGCCACCCGACCTTAGTTCCAAGTGCCTCTGTCGAGTAGAGCCACTGGAGTTATCCCCAGGGTGAATTTTCTGTTTCCCATCCACTCATCAAGATTTCTCTTGAAGAGGGTCAACGAGGTGCACTGCTTGACATGTATGGGAAGTCTGTTCCATAGCAAGAGCAGTCTCTGGGTTATGAACCTGTCCCTCCAGCATGTTCTGTTAATTGTGGTATTGAGGTTGAGGTCTCCGGAGCCTATTGGGATTTCTTTAGATGTAGCATTTCTAACAGAGCTGGGTCAGACATGGCTTTGTAAGTCAAGCAGAGATCGACTCTTAAGTAGGTGATATGAGACAAAGAATAGTTGGAGTTTTTTGAGTCTGTCCATATAGGACAAGTGTTTAAGGCCTAGGATCCTCTTTGTGAGGTACTTTTGCACCCTCTCCAGTTGTTGCAGGTATCTAGTGAGGTACATGCCCAATGGGGCATTGTATTCAATGACTGGCCTAATGAGGGAAGAGCAGAGGGAGACAATGACCTCTTTCTTCCTGGATACAAAACCCTTAGTAATGAGATGTGACACATAGAAGGACTTTCTGACCACAGTGGCAATGTGGTGATCAAAAGAGAGGTTGCTGTCAGTCTATGTTCCCAGATCTCTTATAATGCCTTCTGTGTTCAGTGGATTACCATCAATGTGGTAATTCATGGGAACTGGGTTTTTCCCAAAGGGGATGACAGCACATTTTTTGGCATTGAGCTTAAGGCCATGGTTCTGACACCAGTTGTTGGTCTCAGTGAGGCTATTCTGTAGGATGTCAGCATCACTTGGGGAGCTAATAATAGCTCCCAACTTGCAATTGTCTGCGAACTTTGTCAGCCAGAGTCCCTTCGTGTTGGCCTGGACTTCAGAGAAGTAGATACCAAACAGGAGAGGACCCAGGACCGAACCCTGTTGGACTCCACTCATGACTAGTCAACAGTTTGACTTGGAGTCAGCTACTTTCACACTATGGCTTCTATCTGTGAGCCAGTTTGCAACCCAACTAGTGATATAGGGGCTGATGCCAAGCTTAGTGAGTTTTTCTATGATTCATGAGTGGGGAATGGTATAAAAAGCCTTAGCCAGATCAAGGTAGGCTGTATGAATCATTTTGTCGTCATCCACAGCTCTGGTGACTGACTCAAAGAAGTTGACCAGGTTGAGCAGGCATGATTGATCTACCCTTCACAAAACCAAACTGTGTGGGATCCAGAGTTTGGAGATTCCCTATATCCTTGTTTATTAGGTCCATGATGATGCATTCCATAGCTTTGCATATCAGACTTGTCAGGCTAATGGGGCGATAGTTCCTAGGGTCTGTAGTCGCTCCTTCTTTGTGGAGAGGGATGACTGTAGCAGTGCGCCATTTGGTAGGAACAAAGCCTGAGGTGAAGCTGTGATTAAACAGGGCACACAGGTGAGGTGCCAGTTCACTCTGTAGTTCATGTAGAACACAACCAGAAATATTGTCAGGTCCCATAGAAGCTGTATTCCTGGGCTTGGACAGCGCTGTTTTAACCTGTGCAGCAGTAATACTGGGTGCATGGCAATCTACTGGTATTCTGATTGGTCCTTTGGGGGGGTAAAGTTGGCACTGAATTTGTCAGCCAGTATGCTGGCAATATCTGTTGGCTCGGTATAGGAGGTACTGAAAAATTATATGGTGCTGCTTACTGTGATGGATTTGAAGTCTTCTTAAGACACTCAGTCTTGCTGGCTGGATTCTGCTAAAATCAAAGTCTGGTTATATTTGCATTCACAGTCTGTTGCATACAGAAACTTTCAGAATATACACTGATGAGAGAATATACTTTGCAGCATCAACTTAGAGCAGTAACAAATAACTTTTTATAATAAACCAAACAGACTAATGGTGCAGCTTAAAGTACTGTTCCACTTTACTTCTCATATAGTACAGATGATGTGAGAGATATAACATTTACTTCGAGACAAATGTGTCTCTACCAATACCCCTAACATAACTGGATTCATACAGATCTTTATATACAATTTTAGTCATGCACGTACATGTACATTTCCTCTTTGTATTCTATTTTGGAGAATTGCTCATCCTGTAGAAACAATACTGACTGTTGCAGATGCTGATGCAAACTACTAACTTAATAATATTATTTTTCAGATTTTCTGACAGTGTGAACATCCTGTTTTTTGTCTTTTGTATAAGAACATCTGTTCTTGTGCCAAGGAAACAGATTGTAACAGCGTCATAAACATGTCCTGTTGTTTAAGGAAACATATTGTGTCCATTATTTTTATATGCAGAAACATGTCCTGTTGTTTAAGGAAACATATTGTATCCATTATTTTTATATGCAGAAAAACATGTTTTTAAGGAAACAGATTGTCACAGTGTTCTTTAAAAGCAGATTTTGCATTTTTTGCTCTTGCATACATCCTGTTTGTAAGGAATTAATGTCCATTCAGCAGATTCCTTATTTTCCAAGCCATGGTCATTTAGTATGGATGCTAATCACATATTGCAAAACTCTATTTCTACATTTAAGCAAGCTTTATCTTATACCTTATTTATGTTGCATATTTGTAGCAAAGTTACTTTCAACCTTAGTATATTGTTGAGCACACTCTAACAGGTACCATTGTGCAGTAGCTGAGAGCAAATCTGGGTATTGCTGTGGAGATTCTTTACATAACTGTAGAAGAACTTCTGGTTGTCTTTACTATCTGCTTATAATCATATAAAAATGTTGACTAAAATGGGACCCATAGTATGACAGTTCTGTTCATGTCACACAGCTAACTGGAATACAGCTAGCATTCCCCAGGACTACATGTTTATTTATTACATGGTTTCAAAGCAACCTCGAATTAAGCTGCTGTTCTTGCGTGGAAATTCAATTTTGAAAAATTATTTGATTCAACCACCCTCTCACTGAACTGTTAGTTTTTTTTTTAGATGTGATTATAAATTGTCCACTTTTATGTTAAATCACGTTGTCATCTACCAGCTGAATTTCCCCTCTTCCAACTAACCATAGTGCAAACTGTACACCAGTTACCAGTGACACAAGGACAAACAGTGAACTCCCAGAGTAATCTCTGAACCCACTTCTGTTCATACTGGTGATGAAATTCAGTAGCAAACAGGGCATAGGGTACATTTCAACAAAGCTGTTGTATGCAGATAATGTAGCACTATAAGCAAATTTTGAACAGGAACTTTAGAAAATAATAGAGACCGGAATGCAAACCTAAAGGCACATGTGTTAAAACTGAATACTGGCAAGATAGTTGCAATGACAGCAAATGGGGGAAGATAAAAGAAGCTGAAACTTGAGATAAAGGGGAAGTAGTGGAATAGGATAATAACTTCAAGTTCATTGGAGGGGGGTGGTTGATGAGAAGGTAAGTCTGAATGATGAAGTCAGAGCTAGAATCAGAGGGGATGCAGGCAACTGGCACAGAGTGTCAAGGATAGTGTGACAGAGGAATGCCAAAGAAGCTGAAAAGTAAGATGTACAAAACAATGGTGTATCACAGAAACGTGGGCAGTAAAATAAGAGCAGCTGAGGAAGCTTGATATGGTGAGGACAAAGTGCCTCACTTCAGTGGTAAGACACACAATGCGGACCAGACAAAAAAAAAAAAAAAAAAAAGGAGGACATCAGTGTAGAAATCAAAGTGGC
The DNA here is from genome assembly GCF_019279795.1 of Protopterus annectens. Lineage (NCBI taxonomy): Eukaryota > Metazoa > Chordata > Ceratodontiformes > Protopteridae > Protopterus > Protopterus annectens. The sequence goes on from NC_056750.1 coordinate 6,541,328, forward strand.
CCAGTTGCAGAGAGGGTCAAGGAGAACAGGTAACATTGGTTCAGTCATATGTGCAGGAAAACAGAAGACAATTTGGTGACGAAGATTTGGAGAGGCAGGAAGAAGGCAAGATGAAATATGGACAACTGTCAAACAACTGGATGGACTGCATGAGAGAAAACCTGTAACAGTCAGGTATGGCTGTCAAAGAAGGTAGGACAGTGGTATCAAATCAAGAGAGGTGGCAACAGTTGATACAACACCTTGACCCCATGAAGAAAAAGTGAGAAAATGTGATGTTGCATACTATGTGCTGAACCAAAATAATATCATCTGAACCTTTCTGTTCAGAATTTATATGCATATTCTCTTAGTTCTTTCATTATAATTCAGTCTGGCTTACTCTCACTTTTCCAGTTATTCCACACTACGCATTTTTAACCAGCATTCTTTCTTTAACTTTATACGGTCCCTAGAACTAAGCACAGTGTTTATAAAAGGTCTTTACCAAAGCTATATACATGATAATACAGAAGTGACATCCTTGAATCATATCCTCCTGCAGTATATTTCAGTACTGTATTACTTGTTGTCCCTACCTTTTCAGATTGAGTAGCATTTTCTTTTTCATGATGGTACTCCCAACACCCAAATTCCGTCCCTTATTAAACTTGTTTAGCACACTTTGGTTAAGCGCATACAGTTTTTGTTGATTGTGTTAACAAAGTATATATCTCTGTATTGATCACAATTAAAAGGGGAAGCACTGGTCAGTGAAACAATCTCTCCATTTTGTTTTCATATACAGTGCATCCCCTTACTCTGGAATAGACTCCGCTTACATATCAGGCAATGTGACTCCATGCAGGATTTCAAACATAGTTTAGACCATTGGATGGCTGCCCTAAAGTAGAGTCCGGGACTTACAGGCCTTGCCTACTTTGAAAAGGTTGGTAGAACCAGAAAATGGATATTGGCAAGGCACGCATGATATCAGTCAAATAACTTTGTATTTCCTATTATTCATATGAAAACTAAGATGCTGCTCATTAGAACACTAAGAAAGCCTATTCAAACCCTGTTTAATCAAAGCTCACACATACACACACACACACACACACACACACACACACACACACACACACACACACTCATACTTTCTATGTGCCTTCTTTATAAAATCTTGTGAAACATAATATTGCGGTACAAAAACAAATACTAACAAGCCGACACACGGCCAGGTTAAAAAAATAGGATTTATTTGATAAGCGCTTTCGCAAGTATTGTTATTGCTTCATCAAACCACTCAGCAAATATCAATTAAGTATTTAAAACATTTAAAAAAAAATCTCATTCTCCTCTGTACCAATGGTAACGTTGTTACGTCACACACAATGTCATCCTTCATTCAATCTTATCCTTTTACATTCTTCAGTAACTTTGTTTAAAAGACTTCTAGTAGTCCTTAGTGTTTGCAGTCTTCTCTTCCTGTCTTAGCCTTACATACCATTCCTATTACTTTTTTAAGCAGCCATTTACTGCGTATACCTGCTTCTTATCTTGTCCTGTTCTTCTTTATATTGTTAAAAGATTTCCATATTCCGAAATTATCACTGACTGGTATCAAGGAAGTTATGGACATAGGATTGCTTGATGAGATTTTTGTTTCCTTCTGAAGTCAGGGTAGATTGATATTCTCTAAACTTAGAGGGGAGACAAGAGCAGTGATTCTTAAGTATTTTAAAACCAAAGGCAGAGAAGAGAAAGATGGGAGAGTGACTGGTAGTCAGATGGCTATTTTAAGCACAGAGTGCTGCTGATATGAAGGAACAAAGCTGATAAATCTGAAACGCTATTGGTTAATGTTTGCAGAGTATTGATATACTATAGCCATGATATTAGCACATTAGCTGTCAGGGCTTGATGTGCTTGCAAGGTACAGTGAATGGAAATAGAATAACAGGTCTGAAGGTCACTTTCACCTTGCTAGCTGCATTGTCCTAGATATTTGTACTTGACCTGAGTAAGTTGGGAATTATCCATCTCTGTCAGGTTAAGAAATTCATCTTTGAGAGTCTCTGATGGGTGGAAAATTGGTAGTGCTAAGTATAAGATGAATGTTTCTTAATCAGCTACAGAAAATATTAAGGTGCTTTTGAAGGAGTAGAAGAATGTTTTAGTGGATGAGTCTGATGTATGTAAGATTGTGTCATCTTTATAAAGGGTCAACGTGGTGAGATTGAGGAATTTGGTAATGTCTTCCATGTTCAGTAAAAAAAAAAAAGTGGAAACCATTTGAGAGTGAGGGTGACTTTGTCTGGGTTCATAAACTGCAGGGAGTGGATTTGACTTTTTAATTTGGTGTACAGAGTGGAGCAGTAGTTACTGCTTAAATATTTAAGTGTTTTAAAAGCAAAGTTGAAGAGGAGGAAAAAAGAAGGTGTGATGCTCATGCTAAGGAACAAAACTGATAATTGTGAAAATCATATCAGTTAATATTTGCAAAATATGGATGCTTGTAGAGGAAGGAAGTGAAAGTACTGACAGGGTGTGCCCTCATCATGGTATTAATAGATTAACTAGCAAACTTTGAAGTGTTTGCAGATAATAATAAAACTGGTGAGTCGTTTCTGTGAAACTCAACTACAGTAGTTGTTTCTTCCTTCTCTCTGACCTCAACAGTTAACAACACATGCTTCATCCTTGGGCTTGGAAGCATTTTATGCATCTCCCTTAATTTACAAAATGTTGCCTTCTCCACAGATGAATTTGACTTCAGTGAATCCCCTCTAGTATTGCAGTCTGCATTAAGTTGAAATTCTTTATTGGTGATTGGATGCCAAAAGATGTTGCTCATGTCAATATAATTACAAGCTTTACATCTTTTACATCTGAATGTTCACTTCCTTTCATTATAAAGATTCATATGTTTTATACCATCATCCCGACATAACAGTTGTTTCAAATTCTTTTTGTTTTTAAAACTAAATCTCGGAACATCTCCTACTACATGTCTAACTTTTTCATCAGATGTTAGGATCTTCCAGTTGTGTTTTATTATTGAACAAACTTGTTGTACATCTTGGCTATAAGTAATTAAACATCTTAGACCTGTTTGCTCTCTTTGGTGTGTCTCAAGGATCCCTTCTTGTACAACTTGATGTCTATGAAAATAAGGTTTACCTCTCATCTTTCTCATCTTCTTGATCTCACTAACTTCTTTCATAATGTCACTCATCTTGTAACCTCTCCTTTGCAGATGGACTAACAGCCTTTCAGATTCAAGCTCAAAAGTGAAATTACTAGTACATAATCTGGAAATATGGAGCAACTGTCCTCTGTGATGTGCACGTTTAAACTGAGTCTTCGGCAAACTCATCTTATCTTTTTGCAGTTTGGTGAAGTGGGTTTTTGATAATATGAGGTAGACCCATATATATATCTATATACATATATATATATATATATATATATATATATATATGTATATGTCTGTGTGTGTGTGTGTGTGTGTATATATATATATATATATATATAGATATATATATATATATATATATATATATATGTATATATATATATATATATATATATATATATGTATATATATATATATATATATATATATATATATATATATATATATATATATGTATATATATATATATGTATATATATATATGTAGATAGATAAAAATGCTTCAAAATCCTGTTAAGTTCTGATAGCAATTATAAACCTTATAATGTGCATTTAAAATAATTGGGAGAAAGACACTCCATTCGTAACTGTAGCACCTCCTTAGCACTGAGGTGCACAGCTGTAGTGTTCTCTTCTTGGGTCTGAATGCAGTGTTTCCTTTTGAAGTGACTTAGTGCAATGTGGCTAACACCTATATATACTCTTTACAGAAATTGCATTGTTTGAGCATCTTTGAAATGCCATTTAGTGCAAATTTGCAGTTTCTGCGAAGGATGATTTCTGTGACACACATGGAACTAATTTACATGAGTAATACAAAACCAGTGTGCTGCTCATTCAAGGCTCAGTGTGCAAGTAAACAGCAAATGTTTCTGTATTTTTACCTTGTGTACTTTACAATCTGCCTTGCATAGTAAAGAGTTTATAAATACTGTCCACTAACCAGTTAATAAACTAAGCATGAAGAACTGCAAAAAATAATATAGGCACAGAACACTTAACATGGAACTGCAGAGATGCAGTAAATATCATATGGCTCTGTACTGTAGAGGGATGAAGCCCTTATGGTCGAAGTGAAGAGGTTTGATTAGCAACCTCATTACTGGAGGAACTGGACAGAGTAAGAAATGAAGTAATGGGATAGAACCTGCTCACATCTCTCTCAGCAGCACACATAGAAGGCACAGTTTACCTGGTGATGACAGCAGAAACTGTCTGCTGTATCACCTTGTAGGTGACTGGGGCCTATATTCTGACTTGCTTACCTTGTGAAAGTGATAGCCCAGTGCTGATGCCCATTGCATGCCCACTTACATGATTTGCCAACTTGAGCATATGTGCAGAGACAAAAACATAAAGGAAAATCATGTTCTTCAAAAAGAGTAATGGCCCTGCTTTCAATTAACCTGACCCTTGCAGCCAAGGAGAGAATGAGCCATAGGGTTGTCACCAAGGGAGACTGAAGGGGTCAGTAGAGGGACTGAGGGGGGAAGCTAGGTGATCTGTGGAGGAGCAGAGCAAAATGCAGTACACATGACACATGGGATTATCCATAGATAACCTGACTGAAATGCCCCCTTTTCTGGTCTCTCCTCTTTTCCTCAACACCTGCCCTGTGTCTCAGACTCTAGGACAAAGAGGCCCTCTCATTATCTACTTCAGCCCTCCTAGCTGAATGCTGCTCTCTCAGATGTCTTCTGGCATCTGGTTTCGAGATGGTCTGAGGATTAATGCTCAAATGTCCATTAATAAAACCCTACATTTGCAGGCTGAGGTCACACATTGGACATATGCTCCTGGGAAGTTTTAAGCTTTGGTACTCCAGCCACATGTCATAGGTGAAAACCCATCTGTTTGATATACTGCAACAGTGATCAGTAGGACATCTACCATTGTGGTAACAAAAGTATATATCTCTGTATCGATCACAATTAAAAGGGGAAGCACTGGTCAGTGAAACAATCTCTCCATTTTGTTTTCATATACAGTGCATCCCCTTACTCTGGAATAGACTCCGCTTACATATCAGGCAATGTGACTCCATGCAGGATTTCAAACATAGTTTAGACCATTGGATGGCTGCCCTAAAGTAGAGTCCGGGACTTACAGGCCTTGCCTACTTTGAAAATGTTGGTAGAACCAGAAAATGGATATTGGCAAGGCACGCATGATATCAGTCAAATAACTTTGTATTTCCTATTATTCCTATGAAAACTAAGATGCTGCTCATTAGAACACTAAGAAAGCCTATTCAAACCCTGTTTAATCAAAGCTCACACACACACACACACACACACACACACACACACACACGCTCATACTTTCTATGTGCCTTCTTTATAAAATCTTGTGAAACATAATATTGCGGTACAAAAACAAATACTAACAAGCCGACACACGGCCAGGTTAAAAAAATAGGATTTATTTGATAAGCGCTTTCGCAAGTATTGTTATTGCTTCATCAAACCACTCAGCAAATATCAATTAAGTATTTAAAACATTTAAAAAAAATCTCATTCTCCTCTGTACCAATGGTAACGTTGTTACGTCACACACAATGTCATCCTTCATTCAATCTTATCTTTTTACATTCTTCAGTAACTTTGTTTAAAAGACTTCTAGTAGTCCTTCTTAGTGTTTGCAGTCTTCTCTTCCTGTCTTAGCCTTACACACCATTCCTATTACTTTTTTAAGCAGCCATTTACTGTGTATACCTGCTTCTTATCTTGTCCTGTTCTTCTTTATATTGTTAAAAGATTTCCATATTCCGAAATTATCACTGACTGGTATCGAGGAAGTTATGGACATAGGATTGCTTGATGAGATATTTGTTTCCTTCTGAAGTCAGGGTAGATTGATATTCTCTAAACTTAGAGGGGAGACAAGAGCAGTGATTCTTAAGTATTTTAAAACCAAAGGCAGAGAAGAGAAAGATGGGAGAGTGACTGGTAGTCAGATGGCTATTTTAAGCACAGAGTGCTGCTGATATGAAGGAACAAAGCTGATAAATCTGAAACGCTATTGGTTAATGTTTGCAGAGTATTGATATACTATAGCCATGATATTATCACATTAGCTGTCAGGGCTTGATGTGCTTGCAAGGTACAGTGAATGGAAATAGAATAACAGGTCTGAAGGTCACTTTCACCTTGCTAGCTGCATTGTCCTAGATATTTGTACTTGACCTGAGTAAGTTGGGAATTATCCATCTCTGTCAGGTTAAGAAATTCATCTTTGAGAGTCTCTGATGGGTGGTAAATTGGTAGTGCTAAGTATAAGATGAATGTTTCTTAATCAGCTACAGAAAATATTAAGGTGCTTTTGAAGGAGTAGAAGAATGTTTTAGTGGATGAGTCTGATGTATGTAAGATTGTGTCATCTTTATAAAGGGTCAACGTGGTGAGCTTGAGGAATTTGGTAATGTCTTCCATGTTCAGTAAAAAAAAAGTGGAAACCATTTGAGAGTGAGGGTGACTTTGTCTGGGTTCATAAACTGCAGGGAGTGGATTTGACTTTTTAATTTGGTGTATAGAGTGGAGCAGTAGTTACTGCTTAAATATTTAAGTATTTTAAAAGCAAAGTTGAAGAGGAGGAAAAAAGAAGGTGTGATGCTCATGCTAAGGAACAAAATTGATAATTGTGAAAATCCTATCAGTTAATATTTGCAAAATATGGATGTTTGTAGAGGAAGGAAGTGAAAGTACTGACAGGGTGTGCCCTCATCATGGTATTAATATATTAACTAGCAAACTTTGAAGTGTTTTCAGATGATAATAAAACTGGTGAGTCGTTTCTGTGAAACTCAACTACAGTAGTTGCTTCTTCCTTCTCTCTGACCTCAACAGTTAACAACACATGCTTCATCCTTGGGCTTGGAAGCATTTTATGCATCTCCCTTAATTTACAAAATGTTGCCTTCTCCACAGATGAATTTGGCTTCAGTGAATCCCCTCTAGTATTGCAGTCTGCATTAAGTTGAAATTCTTGCTTGGTGATTGGATGCCAAAAGATGTTGCTCATGTCAATATAATTACAAGCTTTACATCTTTTACATCTGAATGTTCACTTCCTTTCATTATAAAGATTCATATGTTTTATACCATCATCCTGACATAACATTTGTTTCAAATTCTTTTTGTTTTTAAAACTAAATCTCGGAACATCTCCTACTACATGTCTAACTTTTTCATCAGATGTTAGGCTCTTCCAGTTGTGTTTTATTATTGAACAAACTTGTTGTACATCTTGGCTATAAGTAATTAAACATCTTAGACCTGTTTGCTCTCTTTGGTGTGTCTCAAGGATCCCTTCTTGTACAACTTGATGTCTATGAAAATAAGGTTTACCTCTCATCTTTCTCATCTTCTTGATCTCACTAACTTCTTTCATAATGTCACTCATCTTGTAACCTCTCCTTTGCAGATGGACTAACAGCCTTTCAGATTCAAGCTCAAAAGTGAAATTACTAGTACATAATCTGGAAATATGGAGGAACTGCCCTCTGTGATGTGCACGTTTGAACTGAGTCTTCGGCAAAGTCATCTTATCTTTTTGCAGTTTGGTGAAGTGGGTTTTTGATAATATGAGGTAGACCCACATAATGGCCCTGCTTTCAATTAACCTGACCCTTGCAGCCAAGGAGAGAATGAGCCATAGGGTTGTCACCAAGGGAGACTGAAGGGGTCAGTAGAGGGACTGAGGGGGGAAGCTAGGTGATCTGTGGAGGAGCAGAGCAAAATGCAGTACACATGACACATGGGATTATCCATAGATAACCTGACTGAAATGCCCCCTTTTCTGGTCTCTCCTCTTTTCCTCAACACCTGCCCTGTTTCCTCAGACTCTAGGACCAAAGAGGCCCTCTCATTATCTACTTCAGCCCTCCTATCTGAATGCTTCTCTCTCAGATGTCTTCTGGCATCTGGTTTCGAGATGGTCTGAGGATTAATGCTCAAATGTCCATTAATAAAACCCTACATTTGCAGGCTGAGGTCACACATTGGACATATGCTCCTGGGAAGTTTTAAGCTTTGGTACTCCAGCCACATGTCATAGGTGAAAACCCATCTGTTTGATATACTGCAACAGTGATCAGTAGGACATCTACCATTGTGGTAAGTTCTCACACAACTGCAGTTTCACACTTTCAGCACAGTAAAAACAAGAAAAATAATGATTGCAGTCTTACATTAAATAAAATCCCTATATTTCTCACATACCTCTATCTTTTTTTACAAAGCATGTGGATTTGTTTGTGACAGGAAAACCATTAAGTAGTTTCCTCTTTAAAATTTGAGAATCCTAATTCATTGATCTGATGTTGTCTTTTTAATTCCTCATCAACTTATGAGTTATAGATTTAACCATGGATCCAAATCAGCTGCATTCCACAGACTTTAAGATCCAACGCTTGAGCCTCTCCCTCTACCTGTAGTGCCCTAGTTCGCCCTCAGATCTCATTTGCCACCATCTCACATGGAAGCAAATCCTTTGTCAGAGCATATTATAAACTAAATAAAAAATATGAGTTTTTTTGTAAATGTCTTTCATTCAAAACTCCTTTAATATAACTTTATATAGCTTTATAAATCCTCCCTCCTTTATTCTTATAGCTTTTAGAGTTCTGTACCATTCGTCCTTTCTACCTTTGTCATCACCTTTTTACATACCATCCTTGGTACTTTCTTTTCCTTTCTTCTTCATTATTTCCTTACTCTTCCTATCCCATTGTTAGGGTATTTTCCATTACCATTGTTGGTAGTTTTTTTTTTCTAAAGAAAAACAAATATTTTTTTAATTTCCTTCTTTTTCCTAGAGCTATGGCTGAAAAGCTGATAGGATTTAAAAATGCACTTCCTGTGTGCACAAAATCCGAATTTCAGATGCCCACAGGGAGTGCATTTACTTTTTAGGGGCAGCACACCTTGATACAAGTAGCACTACTTTCAATTTGAGGGCTATTGCGGATAGGAGGAATAAGTTCTTAAAGGGTTATTGCCTTCTTCTTCTTCCTTGCCTGGGGCTCAAACCCCCAGCAAACATGTTAAGGCTGCATTGGAGCATAGGAAAACATCCCTTCCTAAATCTCGAAAGACTCCATTGACCTCAGACCCTCCTCAAAAATGTGAAAAACGTGGATCCCAAGACCTCAGATCTGATAGTTATTTCAGGTAATTCTCCTTCACAGCCTATGGATCCAACATTTTCTGATCTGACTTCTGGCATGTCTAAAACTTCTAGAGCTCATTCACTGGAGTTTATCATTAATGCAGTTTCTCCTTGGCTCCATTCCTCTCTGATACAAACTCAGAGAAAACATTCTAGTCCTCAGTCCACTAGCTCATTTATCAGGTCCTCCAGGAGCCTTTCAGAAGCTGAGGTGGATAGGATGATGAGGAAGTTCCTCAGAGCTCAGATCCAGATGGTGGTTATACCGGTTGCATCTGCCATCAGATCTGTGAGTCTACCTTCTACTTCCCATATAGTTGCATCTCCTTCCTTGATCTGTCCTTCGGTTTTGGAGTCCTCAGATGTGAGACTTCCAATCAAACTGGTGTTGGAGCCGAAGAGGCATCTGGGAAAATGGTATGAAATAATCTGCGAATATTACTTTAGCACCCAAGAATCTTTTGTTATAGTATCCCTGGTGTCTGGATGCAAGGACAAGTGTCCCCCAACTGCCTCCAGAGGTGAACAGTCTGGCAGCCCTTCAAAATCTCTCTCAATCTTCAACTCTAATGGTTTCTCTGACTAGTTTTGCTTCTATTCCCTTGGATCAGGATGAGTCCTGGAGCCAAAGCATTGGCATCAGATATGCAGGGCCAAGATGTACTCAGATGCTATCAGAGCTGTTGTTGCCCTTTGGAACATTGACACTAGATAGCTCAGGTCCGGCTCCCACCTTGAGACAGGGATCATTACAGACTAACAGCTTGTCTGCTTTGGAAGTTTCGGCTGCAGTGCGACAGGCCATGACTTCCCCTGGTCTGTCTGCATTTGAGGTAGTGGAGAAGGTGTTCTGTTGTCCAAGAGACCCAGTCTCTCACACATCTTTGGATCCTATATCCTTTCCCCCAATGGATCCCATCAGGCCTACTTCACAGCACAGCCAGTACCAACTAATGTGCAGACAGTTCCCTTGGAGGAACTACCCCTCTCTGTGGAGATTCCTAGTAAGAGAACATGTAAAAAGAGAAGCCCTTGGAATCTCTCTCAGAAGATACTGACCTCGAAGAGGGGGAAGGATCCCACAAATCACCACCTGATGATGTTTCATTTGGAGACATTTTGGAGATCCTTAAGCAGAAAGGTGGTTGGGCCTCAGATAATCCTTCCTCCCATGAGCAGCCAGTATTTCTGGAAGCTGTTGGTGCTGGCTCACCTATGTCTTGGGTGACTCCTCAGGCTGATGAGCTCATTGACCTAGTCTCTTGCTGGGCATGGAAGGAACTATATTCTGTTGAACCAATCCCAGGTCATCCAGATAAGATTTTGACTCCTCCAAAAGACTAACCTTATTGGAGAAAAATAGTCCCTGTTGATACAATGGTTGTGGTTGCAGCCACTAAAAAGGAGCTAGCAGAACAGACCTCCTCTGTCCATCCCTCTAACAGAGAGTCTGGGTCATTGGACAGATTTGGAAAGTGTATATTTGCTTCAGCGACCTTTGCCTTGAGGTCCTTGAATTATTTGGAGCACTTTACAAGGCTGCAGGGAGATTTAACCAAGGATCTTTTAAAATCTCTCTCTCAAAGTCCTTGTCTGCAGAAGACTGTAAAATTGCATCCTTATGTTGGCAAGTCTATTATCTATTTCCAGTGCGTCCATAATGTTGATTTCCTATGCTGCAGAGGGAACCTCACGGGCAGCCGGTTCAAGTATTGCTGTATGGAGACATGCCTGGATGCAGTTATGTGACTTTGCGGAGCTTTTCAAGTCTTCTTTCATCAATGCTCCTTTTGGTGGAACATCCATGTTTGGCCCTTCTGTGAAAGAAACACTTTCCCACAGTGAACAGGAATGAAGACCCTGACCCCTCAGTGATCTCTTTCAGGGAATCAAAGAGGAGGCAAGAAAATGTAGTTCCATAAATCCCAGGGATTTTTCCAGGATTCACATGGAGATAACTCCTTTAGAGGCAGAGAAGGTGGTTCAAATGGAGGGCACCTTCCTCACAGCAGAGGAGGCACACAAAACCAGGGTTTCTGAAATTCCTGTCCAGCTAGACCCTTTCAGCACTACTGAAGGGCTGACGGACTGCTCGCCTCTGGAGGCATTTGGGAGACACTTGTTCTTGCACCCAGACACCTGGTCTACTATAACAAAAGATTCTTGGGTGCTAAAATAATATCCATAGGTTATTTCTTACCATTTTCCCAGATGCCCACATCCAAAAGAAGAAGGCTTCTTGACTTCCCACCCAGTCATAGAAAAATTACTGGACAAAAGAATCATCCAGGAGGTCCCACCAGACCAAAGAGGATTCTGAACTTACTCCAGGTTCTTTTTATTGCTAATAAAGATAAGGGATCCTGAGACCAATTTTGGATCTAAGCAGTCTGAATCAATACATAAGGAAATCAGTGTTTCGAATGTCATGGTTCAGTCCATTGTACTTCTTTTACTCAAGGACGATATGATGTATTCATGTCGAGCTTCAGGACACGTACTATTACATAAAAATAAACAGATGCTCCATAAGATACTTGTGTTTTCAGTTGAGAGCAAATCACTATCAGTTCAGAGCCCTGCCCTTTGGACTCACCACAGCCCCCAGGGTGTTTACCAAGTGTATGGCAGTGGTAGCAGCTCACCTGAGACTGCAAGGATTCTTAGTGTTTCCATACTTAGATGACTGGCTCCTCCTGCCCCAGCCAGGTATCTTCTAGAACAGTCCAGGGATAATTTGCAACAACTTTGCCAAATACTTGGCATTACAGTTAACATTTCCAAATCCAAACTACAACTGGTACAGAGCCTGGAGTTCATTGGTGCTTATGTAAACACAATAAGTCAGATTGATTCTCTACCTCCTCATTGTATAAATACAGTCATGTCCCAGGTTCAGCAAATTCTTGCTCATCCTGTTCCTCTAGCCAGACTTGACCTTCAGGCTGTAGGTTCCATGGCAACATCCATAGTGTTAGTTCCATTAGCAAGTTACTATATGTGTGTTCTACAATGGACACTAGCTGTTCAGTTGTCTATTCTTTGACATCCTCTGTCTTTCCCAGTCAAGCGTACTCTGGTATGCAGAAACCATCTACATTGGTAGATCCAATCAGATGACATTTACATAAGTCCCTCATTCTGTCTCCCCCAGTAGCCATGGTGACCATGGAAACTTTCCAACTGGGGTTGGAGGGCATTTCATGGGACCGACAGTCCAAAACACATGGTCCCTCCAAGAGACCAGTTCATACATTAGTGTCCTGGAGATGTGAGAAAGTCCTATTAATGTTGCAGGCATTTCAAGATATTCTCATTCTTGAGACTATTGCAATTCAAACTGACAACATGTCCATAGTCTAGCAGCAATGCATATTCTGGGGAAATCCATCATACTAGCGGACAAACTCAGCAGGTCCATTTTGATGCCTCATGAGTGGTTTCTCAATCAATAAGTGGTGGAAGAGATTTTCCGTCATTGAGGCCAACCTTGCTGCTCCCCACAGCAACAAATGCAGCAGGTACCTTGCCCTGACCCCCCCTCAGGGGAGTCACTGAGAGATGTTCTAGTCCAATTTCCTCCAAACCCTGGACCCCACTCAGTTTGGATTTGTAAAAGGTAGATCATGTCTACTAAACCTGATTGACTTATTTGAAGCAGTCAGTAGAGCCGTAGACGAGAGCAAGGTAGTACACACAGCCTATCTTGACCTCACCAAGGCTTTTGATACCATCCCCCACTCTGGAATTATAGATAAACTCACTAAACTGGGCATAAATCCCTATGTCACAAGATGGGTGGCCAACTGGCTCACTGAAAGAACCCACACAGTAAAAGTAGCCAACTCTAAGTCCAACTTCAGACCAGTGACGAGTAGAGTACCACAGGGTTCAGTCCTGGGTCCTCTCCTGTTTGGCACCTACTTCTCTGAAGTGCAGGCCAACACAGAAGGTCTTTGCCCAACAAAGTTTGCAGATGACTGAAAACTGGGAGCCATAATAGAATTACCTAATGATGTAGACATTCCACAAAAGGGCCTCACAGAGACAGATGCTTGGTCTCAAAGTCATGGCCTCAAGCTCAATGCTAAGAAGTGCATTGTCATCCCCTTTGGGAAAAAACTCAGTACCCATGAACTACCACATAGGCGGTAGCTCACTAAATGCTGAAAGTGTAATAAGAGACCTTGGGACACAGGTGGACAGTAGTCTCTCCTTTGATAACCACATTGCCACAGTAGTCAGGAAATCCTTCTACGTTGCACACCTCATCACAAAAGCGTTTTCCTCTAGAAAAAAGCAGGTCATTGTTCCTCTCTACTCATCCCTCATCAAACCCATTATAGAGTTCAATGCCCCGTTTGGCATGTATCTCACAAGACACCTACAACAACTGGAAAGGCCACAAAAATACCTCACTAAGAGGATTACCATCCTCAAACAGATGCCATACGTAGACCATCTCAAAAACCTCCAGCTCTACTCCGTTGCATATTGCCTACTCAGAGGCGATCTCTGCCTAACATACAAAGCTATGTGAAACTCAGAGCTGTTGGCGAAAGCCAGGGAACCTTTTTGGCTAGGCTTATATACGCCCCAGGGCCGATAGCCTAGTACCTACCTATGAAGCTATAATTTTGGCCCTCTGGTTTCCCTTACTCCTATCGCCTGGTACCTCTGATTCCAAAATTCTTACAGAAAGCCAGTCAGTTGAAGAGTTTGGTTATCCTCGCTGATCCCTTTCAGCCTTGCCAGGAGTGTTTTCCCTTCGTCTTGTCTCATTTTCATTATCCTCCTTGGATACTGGACCCCATTCCAGACTTTCTGTTACATCTCTCAGGAATAAAGCATCTCAAAATCTCAGGTCTCAAACTAACTGAATGGTTTCTCTAGTTCCATTAATAGCTAGAAAGCCCAGGCTTTCTTCCCTGGTTCATCATATACTTTTGTCCTCCCAGAAAGATTCCGCTAAGAAGATTTACAAGAGTAAATGGAAAATATTTACAAGTGATCCTTTTACTGTCACTATTTCATCAGTGCAGGCGTTTTTAGCTTCCTTTTTAAGGAAGGTGCTAGTTTTTCCAAAATCAAGGTACAATTGGCAAGCATATCAAATTTTCACTCAGGAGACAATACTTCTTTCTTGGCTGCTTCCAAGTTGTGCAAGGCTTTCTTAAAAGGCACCTTCTTGCTCAGACCTCTGATGAAAGATCCGTCACCTCCTTGTGGTTTAACAGTAGTATTTCAAGGCTTGACTCAACAACCCTTTGAACCTTCAGCAAAAACTGACTTAAATTTTCTGTCTTGGAAAAAAGCCATTTTAGTTGCTATTACATCTACAAAAAGGATTTCTGAACTCCAGGCTCTTTAATCCAAATCCTCTTACATTATTTTCCACAAAGATAGAGTTACCTTATGAGTCAATCCTTCCTTTTATCTAAAGTAGCCTCTGAATCAAACACAAATCAAACAATTCATTTTACCAGTCTTCTTCCCTAAAATTTCAAATAAGAGAGAGTACATGCTACATCTGTTAGATGTACATAGGCAGCTGTGTTTCTATTTACATAGGACAAAGAGATTTCAGGAAAATGGCCCAATTGTTTGCCTCTTTTTTCCTAGGCAAGCAGAGATCTCCAATTTCTAAAGTCACCTTGGTCAAATGGATAACTAATTACATTTCCTTGGTATATTCCCAGCAAGGTCTCTCCCTACCAAAACCACCTAAGGCTCATTCAGCTAGATCCATGACCACCTCATCTACCATCTGGTCTAGAACTTCCATTGATTATATTTTGTGCAGAAGGCACCTGGTGTAATGCTCATACATTTATTGCTCATTACAAATTAGTCATAATTTCTAGAAACAGAGCTGCTTTTGTTCAGCAGTTCTCCGGAATATCCTTCCATGAGGGCCACCCAATATTCTTATACTGTAGCTGGGGACTCTATCCCAAAGGTTCAGGAAGAATGAAAACTTTAATCAGATATTAAAGTTATTTACTCACCATAACTACGCATTTGTGTTGACCATTTTCATTTTTCCTCAACCCCCCCCACCTTCCCCCTATCCGTGTCTTAGGGAGTGACCTGATGAAATTTTTTACTAGGAGAAACAGTTTCTGTTTGAGCCCCTTTTCTGCTACTATTCTATTTCTCTGTATTATAATTATTATTATTATTATTATTATTATTATTATGCTCTATATTTGGATAGTTATATAGTAGCAGCAAACTCCATCTGAGCTGGTACAGTGGTCAGAGGCATTATAGATAAAGGGAGGAGCTTGAGAGTCGAATCCTAGAATCTAGTGAAAGCAGCCAAGTTGGATCTGAGACCAGGAGACGTACTGTCACAGCAAAAGGAACAGGGACTCTCAAAAATACTTGCGCTTCTGGCTGCTGGCACAGCGTATGCATCTGAAATGTAGATATATATATATATATATATATATATATATATATATATATATATATATATATATACACATATATATATAAAATGCCATTGTGAAAAGCCAGTTATTGAGGTCAAGTAGGTTAAATACACAGGATGATAATTTTCAAAGTGATGTATCTGACATGGATAGTTTTCATGAGAGAAGCTATAATGATTTGGTATTAGAAAGAAATATGAAATTTGTCCTTTCAGAAAAAAATTGTAGTTGTAAACCTTAATTTTCGAATTGGAATGAAACTATTAGTTGTGTTAATAACATAAAAACTAGGAAATTTGGCTATATCATGAAATACAATAGAAGAACAAAGCAAATAAAGAATATTATTACAAATAATTGGCCAGTTTTATGTTCTGATAATAGAATAACAAAACTTTTAGGGACCAAACGTAATTTTATTTATAAGAAAGAACATAATTTGAAAGAGAAATTATGTTATAAAGAGCTTACCAAAAACTATCTTCTACCCACCCTCTGTATTAAGATGTAACCTAGTTATTAACTAGAATTTTGATAATTTTACTGTATTTTATTTCTTATGATCTTTCTAACTACCACTGTATATAATTTTTGATAGCATGAGTATGTATCATCATTTTCTTTTAAGCATGTGTATGTGTAGCATATTTTTTGCATTGATGTGTAGCATGTTTTTTGGCAGTATTATAAATGTCCTTATATGGAGCTTTTCTCCCTGGGCTTCCACTGAAAATGGGTCCTGTTGACCCAGTCAGACTATCCCGTTAAATAAATGTCAAATAAATAAGAAGAAATTAGGTGTTAAAAGTGGTACAAAGCCCTGTTATAACTGTCATTTTTGTAACTATATTAATAAGGATTGTGAGTTTATCCCTCCTATTAAAAAGAAAAAAAATTTAAGGCATTGACAATGTGCAATACAGAAAATATAGTGCATATTGCTAAATGCAATAAATGTAGAAGTTTTTTATAGGTAAAACTAATAAGTTGAAATATAGGATATGTTCTCATTTGTCAGAGATAAAAAGATGAATAGAAACAAATTATTTGTTTAAACATATTGATTCCAATGAAGAAGGCCATGGGTTTAAATTTAAGTAGTGCAAGTAATACATAAAAGTGAACGTGGTGGTGGCTTAGTCACTTTCACTGAGCTAGCAGAATATAAGTGGATCAATATTTTAGAACAGATTGTAATCCTGGTTGTAATGCAGTTAATAGTGTAAAACCAGTTCTAAAGATGAAATCAATGATATTTTGATTTTCTGGACGTAGTAAGTTTTATGTATACTTATAAATTTTTATTTACTTTGCATATGTATTTAGAATTTATTTATTTACTTATTTGCATTTGTTTACCGGGATGGTCCACTGGGCCATAGTGTGCCCATTTTCAGTGGAGTTCCATGGAGGAAAGCTTCACACTAAACTATGCTTTATATACAATATACAACAATATACAACTTATAATACAATACATTAACTTGATCAGTACAAACAATGCAAATGTTGCAACTGATAATAGACTGAGCATGGTGAAAATCTGAGTACAACGATAGATTACAACATGAAGGATAAAGTGGTTTAAACACTTGGAATATCACAAGTTAGGATATTAGTAAATAAGTATAGCTAACCATGTTAAGTAGTTTGGCTTCTGCTACATAGTCTGAATATTAACAGTTATAAAGTTATAAACTTAAGTATAGGTGAGCAAATATAGTACCAGCATTGTAGTTAAATTAGTGTTTTGAGATATGAGTAATAACAGAGAAGTAATTAAAGAAGGTGTTGGGTAGAATGTTTGTGTTTTTAAATATTTAATTGTATAATTGGATATAGGGGCTATTTTTTTATATAGTCATTTACATGTATATTATGAGTTCAGAATTTGCTTGCTTGATGCACTGAGGAAGAGTCTTTGTACTTAAAAGTTTTGCTATTTTTATTCCTATTAAATTGAAAATATTAGTGATGTTTCTTATTTTGAAGAATGAAAATGGGTAGCACAAATGCATAGTTATGGTAAGTACATAACTTTTATATATCCAACTGATCACTTTTGCAGTATTACATCCCTTCGTCCCTCCCTCCATCCTTACTTCCATCTCCCTATTTTGTCCTGTTTTTGTGTTTAGACTGGGGTGGTATCCTGTCCATTCCTCTCCTTTTGAAAGGCATGCTTTTTTTATTGTGATCTCATAGGTTCATAAATTAATACTAGGCTAATTGCCCTTTTGGGCTATTTTTAGCCTAGCCAATTAACCCATGTGAGAATCAAAACCCTTAACCTTGTGTTTGTAAGGTAAACACCTCAACAGTTATGCCACACTCCCTTTATGCTTGCTTTCAGGTCTGTGTCAAGAAAGTCCTGAGATACTGTATGTACCTCTTAGTTTTGGCACACTTTGGTCATACGTCAGATATATTGTGATGAAGGGAAGATGCCTAGTCTTTGGAATCCTGGCTGGATGGACAGCTATCTTTTTTTTGAATACTTCCAATAGTTAGTGATATTATGACAGTGGTCAGTTGGACATCTACTGTTATAGTTAAATGCTCATTATTTGATCACTGCTTCAGTAGCCTAAGCTATGTGGGTTATATCCTACATAAGATATAACAGGCAGCCAACATCTACCACATGCCAAAAACCTTAACAGCTCAGACAGAGCTGAAGAAAATCAACAGTTTGGGTGCTAAGCTCTTCATAACTTTCATGCTCTTTTTTCAAAACAGGTTTATTGTTTTAACATATAAGAGAAATATCATAACAATTTTATACAAGTAATTAAAAATAGGTATTATTATAATATTCAACAAAACAACTAAAGTATTTACAAAGACATCCACTACAATCAGATCAATTAATTAAACTAAAATATCATGCTATTGAAATTAAAATTTTTTTAACAAATTTTGTAAATTATCCCATACAATAAAATAAGATGTTTTTCTGTTTGTTCTAGTCCTAATTGTGTTTATTTCCATATGGCACACAATATTCATAACATTTTTAAATTCATTGAACGAAGGAGGTGTATCTGAAATCCAATTTCTAGTTATTATTTTCCTAGCCACTGCTAGAATACACCATAACAAGGGAAGCTTAACCTTTTTAACACTTTGAGGTACAGGTGTGTTGAATAATATAAGAGATTTAGAAATAATGAAATTATCTGTAAAAAGAGCCTGCAAAAATTCATTAATTGACTTCCAGTATTCTTTCAATTTTATACAGTCATAAAACATATGAGCCCAGTCAGCATTAATTTCTACATTACATCTCTTACATAGATTATCTTTATTATTTATTTTATTCATCATCAAAGGTGTATAAAAAGATCTATGTAAAAATTTCCATGTATAAAATCTCCAGACAATGGGAGACGTAGTTCTATAAGCAGATTCCAATATATATTGTTTATCTTGTTGATTTGGTGGGTCCCCATTAATAGAAGTGAAATAATTCCAGTATGAATCTACACTGTAAAAAGTTTCTTGTCTGATAACTTTATGTATGTATGAAAGTTTACCTTTATCAGAAACTTTATGTTGTAAATTTAATATCAAGTAATCAATCAGTGTTGGAATAGATTCTTTAACAGTTATAGACATTAAATCTATTTTATTAATGAGATGTTGTCTAAAGGTCTGAACCTCTAACCAGCAAGTTTCTCTTAGATCAAATTCTTGTTTTAAGAAATCTAGATTTTTAACTTTATTATCAGATATCAACTGATACCAGTACTTTAGATCATTATCTATAGCTAAATGAGTTCCTTCAGAAGTAGATGACAAAAGCATACCCTGAGTATACATTATAGGAAATACAATAAAATTCCATTCCCTATACTTAGGGTGCATGAATATAAAGTTACGATAACTAATAATAATATTTAATGGGTACATAACTTTCATGCTCTTGAAGGTCACTCATTTTGCAGGCTTTTGAGGATTCATGGTTGACTAGCATTTCTCTTTTTCTGGATTGATAAGTTTTCTTCAGGGAAGAAAACCTTCCACATTTTTAATTTTTGACAGACAACTTTTCTGTAAACTAACTTATTTTAAACTGGGAAAGTATGTTTTTTGGACTGTCACTTCACTTTTAGTCACTTTTAAAAGGGAAGTGCCACTTTTACTTTTGAGTAAAAGGGTTTTTGTTTTTCTGCTGAAAATTTTTGTTAAATTACTTTTAGGGGTTGGGGTTAGCATATTTTGTTCTTTATACAGTGACTTTTATTTGGGTGGAAAATGCTACCTTTTTTACTTACTACTTTTACTGACTGTTGTTGTCAGCCTTACCCAGGGTTCAGGCTTCATTTTCAGATTCACCATGGAACAACTTACCAGTTAATTTGTTTTTCCTTTCCTAGCCACAAAAATAATTTTTCCAAACAGCTTTTGCTCTTCAATGGACTACAAATCTCTGTCAGCCATAGAAGGGTGACTGCTATGACCTTTTCTGGCTGCTCAGACCATTCATATTCTACCATGGATCCCTCTGGTATAGTTCCTTAAGCCATCATGGATTGGGGTTAAGCACCTCTTCTGCAGCTGTTGAAGTACCCTTGGCAGGCATGGGTAAACAACTCTTGTCAGTCTCAGAGGAAGCAGCAGGGAATGCTTTGCCAACTAACTGTACTAGGATGTTTATTGCCTGGTGTGATGTACCTGACAAGGGTCTGCCTACTTCTATGGAAATTCTTGTCAAAAAGAAGCAGAAAGTTGATCATTTATTGTCCCTGTTCAGCTACTTTAGACAGGAATGATTTATATGGCTTAGATCAGAGCTTTGTTCAGGCTCTTGACTCTTCTCATTCTGGTTTTACTGTTAAGTGAAAAAGGAATTCTTAATTTTCTGAAGATTCTCAGTATAGTGAAAAGGAAAATGATCTTCTGCATGCTCTCCACAGATTCTGATTCTGAGGAGAGCTTTTCTTCTGAGAATCAGTTAGAAGAATTTTCTTTTCTGAAAACCATAACTAGAATGACCAATAGTTTCAGTGGAAACATAAAGTTATTCCAATATCTTTGGAAAATATGATTTGCTGCAACTGGAATTTCCTGTGTGCACTCATGTTCCTGCTGTACTTCCAGCATTGATAGATGTTGTTATTACAGCCTGTGACTCGCCTGACAACCAGCCTGCTGTCCCCAAGAAAGCAGATAGATTGTATAAAGTTTCTCTGTTTTACAATTGTTTTATTTTCTAATCCCAGATCTGATCCTACAGTGATTTATTTGGCAAATACTACTGTTGCTAAACATTTGGTATATACTAATCCCACCCTTCTGGTAAGGATGAGAAAGCTACTGGTAGATTTGGGAAAAACTGTATTCCTCTGCCATACTTATTTTAGAATTAGTAATTGTTAGACTCATCTGGTAAAGTTTTGCTTATATATTTTGGGAATATGTGGAACATTACATCTATGTTTCCCTCTTCTGAGGAAATATCTTCCATGAATGAATTTGGTGCTTTCATGTCTCAAGACACCAAACACTCTTTGAAGTATGCTTATGATTTAGTGGATGTCTCTTCCAGAGAATTTGCTACTGGAACTATTATGAAAAGGTTTGTGTGGATACATACTCAAAATATATCTGAAGATGATAAAAATGAAAATATGAATTCTCCATTAGACAGAAAGGTTGTGTATTGGCCATCTTCTGCCTAGGTCCTGAAAATAAGTAGAGAGAGATAAACTGATTCAGAGGGTTACTCAGGTTTTTAGCCTTCCTTCTCTGAGATTGTTAACGGTTTTACTCCTGCCTCAGCACATTTTTATTAAAAGCAGAATAAGCAAACACAGCAAGATTCTTGCAAACAAATATTCAATATACAAGGGCAATGGAACTCCAAAAAGAAAGGGAGGAACCCGCCCCAGACAAGGCCAGTGCAACAAGTCTGAATGACCATCTGTAGATGGTAACCAACCTCCTCACCCAAATAAGCCTTTAAAGCTTCCCCAAAATCTGGCTCTTCGTTCTGTCTTTGGCAACAGGTAATCTCACAAAAATGAGCTCTGAGAATGTTACATCAGGGATACAGATGGCAGTGGGAATCACCTTCTCCTTTTCAGGAGATTCATCCTGATTCACCAGATCAAACTTATTTTTCCTCCTATCATTTGGCATCTGCTGACTCATAAGGGTAATAGAAGCTGGCCCTCTTTCTTTGACAAGGAAAGGTTTTTATTCAAGAATGTTTCTGGTTCCAAAGAAAGAAGTCTGTTGGAGGCCAGTCTTAGATCTTACCTTTTTAAATCAGTTTGTGAAAGTTTCAAGGTTTAAGATGCTATTCCTTCATGACCTGTTACCACTGACTCCTTCTTTCAGTTTCTTAGTAACCCTAGATTTAATTGATGGTTATCACACATTCTTATAGCCACAGGTTGTGGATGTTTCTTAGAGTTTTCTGTGTCTGTATTAAACTATCAGTTCTCTGCATTACCCTTTGGTATATCCGCTGGGTAAAGTGTCTAGTCCCAGTGATAGCCTTTTTCAGTATGCAAGGTCCTCACATTTCCTTACTGAGACAACATTCTTATCTTTGCAGAGCTTTTTTTAAGTGTCAGAAATCTATCACTTGGATGAGAGCAACTTCATTTTCATATTGGGGTTCCAAGAGAACAGTCAAAATAATTGTTTGACTCCTTCTCATAACATTGTTTTTTTTTGGGGTGTCTCCTAGTTACCACAGTTCAAAGAACTTTTCTTCCAAAAGAAAAGGTAGGTCTGTATCTATCTTTCCTGAGTTTTTCTACTCAGTTCAAGACTTCAGTAAGGGAATTTCTCAGAATAGTAGGATTCATGGCATCCATGATTCTTATGATTCATTTAGCCAGACTCCACAAGAGAAAGTTTCAGTGGTACCTACAATGTGTATGTTCCCAACATCAACATTCCCTTGCATTGCAGATTCCATTTTTGGGATTTGTAAAATGTGAATTGTTTTGGTGGAGAGACCTGTTTAATCTGAATACAAGTCTCCCATTTTTCCTTCCAGCTACTGTTCAGTCTTTAATTAAGGGTGCCCCAGACTTTGCTTGGGGATCAGTGTTTATAGGAGTAAAAGTGGGTCTTTGGAACAAAAAAGGACAGATCAAAACAGATAAACATAATAGAAATGTTGGCAGTCATAAATGCTCTCAACCATCTATGGTCCCTAGGGCATTACAAGTGATTACAGACAACACCATAGTGATGTGGTGGTACATAAACAGATTGAGGGGATGGGATATAGCTTTACAGTGCAACCTCAGTCTGCAGGCATCGTGCATTCTGTCAGAGCAATATATAGTGGTAGACAAGCTGAGCAGGACTAGGACAGATCCTCACAAATAGAAATTGGCTGAGGGTGTCTTTGAGAATTTGATCCACCTGTGGGGATCACCTTAATTAGATCTTTTTGCCTTCATTCATAGCAAATAACTGGCAAAATGTTGCTCCAGGATTCCTTGCAAACAATCCAGAAAAGCAGAGTACATTTTCATTTTCTTGGACAGGAATGGTCCTGTATGCCATTCTACCTTTTCCAATGATATCCACAGATTCTCGAAAGATCCTTGCGGTGACTGTCTTCTGGCTCAGGCAACAGTGTTTTCCCCTCCTTTTCAAAATAGCCAAATGCAATTACCACAAGCCTCCTCACAGTCGCGACCTGCTTAAACAAGATAGGGGTTGTTTTATATACCCCATTTGGAAACAACTTCAAAAAACTTCCAGATTGATTGTGTTTTAATACCTTTTAGGCACTAATTTTCTGAGGATGTGTAGCAGGTATTGATCAAGGCAAAGAAACCTCTACTAAGGAATCATATACTACAAAATGGAAAATATTTCCAAGTTGGTGCCAAGACAAGAACCAGGACCATTTTAATGCTAGTATTTCTTTGGTTCTAAAATATTTGTTCGAGTTATTATTTTCTGGTCTTTTACCCCTCTATCAAGATTCATTTGTCAGCCTTTTCAGCATTTCTGCCCATGGATCTTCCCCTTTCAATGCACTCCCATGTTCCAATGTTTTTGAAAGGGATTCTGCATACCCAGAAACCTAGAAAACAGGTGACTCCTCCTTAACCTTCGAACCAGCCCTTCATACTGATTTGAGGTTCATAACAAGAACAGCAGTTTTGTTAACTGCTCTGACATCTGCAAGAAGAGTGTTTAAGTGCAAGCTGTCATGGTGGGTCAGAATTATCTAATTTTCCACAAAGATAGGACTTCTTTGATAAATAATCCTTCTTTTATGTTTAAAATGGTATCTGAGTTCTGGGTTTACCTCTAGCCAAGCTGTCCATCTTTCTATCTTCTTTCCAGAATCTAAAAACAAAAAAGAAAGGACTTTTCATACTCCAGATGTTCACACACAACTCAGGTATTATCTTGAAAGAACTAAATCCTTCAGAAACTGATCAGTTATTTATTTCTTATGAAGGTAAGAAAAAAGGACAATTTTGTCAAAGTAGACTATCTCCAAATGGTTGTCACGTGGTATTTCCTTTTGTTATACTCATCACAACAAGTCAATTCCAAGGCAGGATTAAAACACAATCTGCCAGGGCCTTCATCAGTGATTTTTTGGAAAGGGATGGATTCTAAAATTAATCTAGAAACAGCCACTTGGTCCTCTGTACATACCTTTACAAAACACAGCAAACTAGATTCCTTCTCCAAGTCTAGAGCAGGCTTTACTAGAATCATTATTACTCCTGGACCCTCATCCTTTTTCCTCCCTAAGGCTACCACAGCAGTGATCAAATGATAAATATATTCATTTATGTAAATAAACATCATATTATCAGATATTCCAGTGATTACTGCTGCAGTAAGCATTCTCTATCCACCCCCTTATTTTGTGCAATTTTTGATGTCAGAGTGAGGACTTTGATTTTTACTTACCATTCATTAACCTGTTACAGAGCTATAGACTCCTTTGTACAGTTGACAAGAAGGTTCGGAATGGCTTGGCACCCAAACCATTGATTTTCTTCAGTTCTGCTTCAGCTATCAACAGTTTGCGCACAAGAAAGATGTCCTTAAGTTCTACAAGGTAGCCTGCTATCATACCCTATGCAGGATATAACCCACATAGTTATGGCTACTGCAGCAGTGATCACCCTTACATCTACTTTTATGTTAAGTTTACTTGCACAACTGTACTTTATAAGCATTAATGTCCACATGCAGTATATCTATGTCTATTTTGTATTATTTTTCATCCATTTTGTTCCAGTACTGTAAAGGTCCTAATTATTTTTCAGGTTGTTTGCAGAAGGAGGTAACTTTTCTCCAGATGAGATTACAGTCTTTCGCAGAAAGCTGGAAAAGATGTCAGGGCGCATTGACTCCACAGAAGGTTTCATTTTGGCTGACTTGGAGGGAATGGAGTCCAAATGGCTGGAGCAGGTATTTCTAATATTACTTGTTGCATTCAGGTTTATTTTCATTGCTTTACATTGCAACACTCTTCATAGAACAGTTGCCTAATTGCTTTTAGTTATCTACTTTTTGCCTTGCCCCTGTTCACTAAGGTAGCCTTCCTAACTGACTCTGATATTGTACAGTGCAGCTGTGTTACCAGTATTACATGTAGCAACCCTAGAAGCTGAATACACCCTCATTTCTTCATTCATGTTGGTGAACAGAAACAAATACAAAAATGTTTTCAGTCTGTATTCCATTTAGTAAAAAAAACAGGTAACATTTAGCTTGTGATTGTTAGTGTAGGTTATTTTTGAACAAAAACTTAATGGTATAATTTTTTTTTAAATCAGTAATAGTTTTAGTGGCACTCTCATTACAGAAATAAATAAATAAATATATAAAAGAAGTATCAAGAGTCAGTTAAAGCCACAATTCTGGAAGTACAAATTACTAGTTGCAGTCTATTTTTCAGTGAGGTAAAACCTCAAATGAAAAACGTAAAAACAAAAAGAGAACATTTGAGTCTTAAGTCATTTGCCCTGCTTATCTGTTAAATAGCTGTTTCTCACTTACATTGTGCTCTTTTGGTAGCATTTCTGAACCTACCGCTTTTCAAAGCAGAAGTATTTAACTCATGATCTGAAGAACACAGCGACTTCTGGTATGACTGTGGTGCAACAGATTGTTTTACTTAGAGCTCTGAGGCTGGTGACCCAGTAAAATTCAGTAACACCCAGCAGTACTGAGCAACTGCACAAGAATTCTCACTAAAAGTAGTATTTATGTCTAATAAGTGGTAGAGTAAAGGAAAAAGATCACACAATTACTAATTGGAGAAGAGAAGCACATAACTAAGAACAGCAGCAGTGAGGTTCTAGGGAAAATGTGAGAAGTAATGGCTAATAATCAGCTGTGTCTGAAAGAAGCAAGTAACGCCTTCAAAACCAAACTAGATAATATCTTTGAGGAGATATCAGATTTTAGAGTTACGGTGATGGAGTACATTCCAAGGAGTGACAAAAAAATAAGAGATAGTAGATGCCCAGTCTGTTCATTTGGGTGACCTGATGGAGGTGTAACAACCTGAGAAAAAGATTAATCAAAGGATGTCCATCTATGAAGCAAAGTATGAAGATTTATAGGCTAAATTGATTGATCTTGAGGACCAAATAAGAGGGAACAATTTGAAATTCATGGGAGTGCTGGAGCAGTCAGAAGAGAAAGATTGTAAGGACTTTCATGAAGGACTGTATTTCTAAGTGGGTGGGCATCTGCAAGCATGAAATAAAAATAGGGAGACCCCATAAAATTACTATTGCCTCAGCTAGAACTCAGAGATTTCCTCACCCCATAGTTGTCAAATTCCAATTATATGCACAGAAGGAGGATATTTTGTCAGAATTATGGTGCAAAGATAAACAGCATACAGCAGGCTCTACAAGAATATATGCTGACCATGATTACTCTTTACAAACTAGGAATCAAGGAACACTTGTATTCCAGCCATACGTTTGCAAGAGAGATTAAGCTAAAATTTAAGTTGCCATATCCAGCCATATTGAGAGTGTACTTTCTTATGGGTATTCAAACACATATAGACTTTGAAGCTGCACAGGAGAGCTTGAGTAAAAGGAAGATCTAAGCAATGCAGTCAGGGAGGCAAATATTAGCCAACAATCAGCAGGGCAGAACAGAGAAAGACTGCCAGTGAATCCCTTTACATTGTTCCAGACGAAGATGGCTGGCAAGGAAAAGTAAGTGTAGGCCTTGTCTAAGAAGATTGTGGAAGAAATAAGCTTAACACAGCAGGCAGAAGAGCAAGATAAGGATATTTAATTACTTGAAAGGACAATACTCAGAACCTGATTAAACTTGGACATTTATGGATACTGCTGACAATTGAGAGGACTGTTAGTTACACATAGGTCTGGACTACTTGGAGTTAGTAAATTCTTTCAATAGGCTTTTATTTATAGCTTTGAGAGCACTGTGTTAGAATAATCTATATTTCTTCTTTGCAATGTCGATAGGATAATTTCTGTGTAATTATATTATGTTGGGTTTCATAAGGGGGGAAGAAATAACTGGAATTCAGGATCATTTTACAGCTGTGGAGACTTTATGGATATAAACTATGATGAACAAGAGGAATGGAGCTAATGAGGGGAAAATTAGGGAAGCTGAAACTGTGTAAATGATGTGGATTCACCAACATGGGAGAAGCTCAAAGAAGTACATACTCACCTCTGTACTGCAAACATAAAGTAGATGTTGCAGCAATGGGGGGGTTTCATCTTATTGTTGAATGTTGAGGAAAAAGGGCAACAATGAGAATGCAGACTACAGGAAATATAGAGAGGAGCATTTTAAGTTGTCAACTGGTTTATGAAGGCACTTATCACAAGCTGCATTATCTGCGGTACACTGGGTCGGGTGGGGGGACTTCTTATGGGTAAGTCAGCTGGCAGGAGATCCTCAATAAGCCAGCAAGGAGATGAATCAGTATGGTAGCCGGGAGGACTATACAGGAGTGTTATCTCCAAATTGGGCATTTGATTGCCAGAATTGTTCTTTCTTGTATATAGTTTGGGAAGAAGTAGGGGCAGAGGAAGGGTATGCGAAATCAAAGAACGGGACTCAAAACAAGATCGTAAAACACAAAATATACATTTCAAGATGGCTCTGAGTAGGTGCGCTAACAGAGAGATGAAAGATAGATATTGTTGAATGGGCAAAGTAACTGGAGTAACAGAATAACAGGGCAGAAAAGCATAAATGTCCTAGCATAAAATGTTAATGGTTGGTTGGGCAAAAGAACACAGAAATGGTTTTAGATTATTTAAATGGGAAAGGCTCACATAGAGATTTTATCCAAGAGCCACACTTCAGTGACAGGGAACATGAAGATTTCTTTAGGCAGTCAGGAAGACAAGGTTATTTTTTAGGTCTAAATAAGGATAGGAGTAGAGGGGTAATAATATTCATTAAAGAAAACAGCAGTTGCTCTATTGACGATGTACTAAGGGACAAAGCTGAGAGATTTGTAGGGGTTTGAGGTTTTTGGAATGGAAAGGGGGAGCAATTTGTTCCATCTAATTGCTCCCCAAATCTAGTGTAAATGAAAAAAGGGAAATATTAGGTAAAATTCTAACTTTTCATCAAGCATCTTAGTAATGGCAGGGGATTGGAATGTCATAACAGATATCAAAGATGTCGCAGGAGGACGCAGAGCATGAAGAGTATGATGGGAAGGTAGATTTTTGCTGAAATATTTACATATCTTTGCGTTACTGGATGCCTCCTTTATAGTGGATATTGAGAGGGAATTTACATATTACTCACAGAGGTTTGGTACCTGGACCTGATTGGATAAAAGTTACATAACAAAATAGCATAAGGAATTAATAAAGGAAGTTAGAACAGGGCATTTTAGTTTGTCAGACCATGCTCCAGCTGATATTATATTATCCACTTCTATCGACTGAGTATTGGGAATGTCATAGGACACTTTCTAGCATATTTTTTTAAAAGAAAAATGTTTAAAATATAGGCTGATGAACTGATTAATGGAGAAATGGGAAGTATATCTGTAGATGATAGAGATCTTCATGTGAGATGGGATGAGTGTAAGGGGGTGGTGAAATTTGCTGTTTCAGAGAGAGGATGGAATATGTGGAGAGATGTGAAGGGAAGGTATAGAATGGCTGAAAAGAGAATTAAAACTATTCTGGAAGAAAGTAGAGGTCTGGACACTTCATATTATAGAAAGATTTTGGCTAACTCAAAAAAGCAGATGGAGGAATACATCGATAGTATTAGTCAAAGTTGGGCTTTAGCCATGAAACTGAAGTATTTCAAATTAGTCCAACATTTATGGAAATGTTAGCCTTGAGAGTGAGGGGCAAGAAGGTACAATATCTCATTACTGCCTTGGTGGACCCAGATATGGTGATTAAGGAGATGGAAGTGAATAGACTGGCAATTATAAGAGTTTTGCCCAGGGGAAAGAGGAAAATAGGGAAGAAAACGTCAGACATTATTTACAAGGTCTAAACATGAATGAGCTGAGTGATGAAGAAGGTAAATTCAATATCAGACCAAGGTTAAACAATCAGCGAGAAATTTGAATTCAGGGAAATCAATGGGCTGTGGTGGGATTCCAATACAGGTTTGGTAGTGTTATGGGAAGGAGGTACTTCAGATCTGGAGGGAGCTGTTTAATAGAATAATCTGAGGGGGGAATTAACAAGTACTTGTGTGATGCAGTTTTGATAGTAATCCCCAAAGAAGGTGAAAGTTTAACTTTTCCAGGATCCTACAGAACAATTTCAATACATAATCATGATTATAAAATATTTACTACACTGTTATCAAAGCAGTTATCTGTGATAATAGGCAGTTTAATTAATATTGGATCATTGTAGATCTGTGGGGAGTCGGCAGACATTTGACAATGTTATCAGAACATTGTTGACACAAAGGGAAGTGGAAGCCCTGGAGACACAGTTGGTATTTGTGGGGTTGGATGTGGGGAGAGCATTTGACAGAGTAATCTGGGGATTCTTAAGAAGTAAGCACTTAACTTTCCCAGGGAATTTTTAAGCATAATTGTAAACTTATATGCTTGTTCCAATGCCAAAATTTAACTGAATGGGACACTTACAGACAGTGTACCTTTATCGAGGGGAATGAGACAAAGTTGTACGTTGTCTTTAGGTTTTTTTTTTGTTGCTTTATTCATAGAGTTGTTGGCCACAGAAATCAGGAATTCAGATTTAATTGGCTATCAGTGGGGAGAAAGGTCAGAGAAAGTAACTCCCTTTGCAGATGACATCATTACTTATCTTACTCATCCAGAGGTCTTCCTAGTCTTTTTTCAGTTGTAGAAAAATATGAGGACCTGTCAGCTACAAAATAAATACTGCAAAAATGAAAGCCATTGCTATTAATTATGCCCCTACCATGGATCTCGTCCAAAGATACGCATATTTGTGGGGGCATGCTAGAATGAGGTATCTAGGAATGTGACTGAGGAGGGATGTCACCTGGGCAGTGAAAGAAACCTGGGAGGATACAAGGGTGAGGATTACAAGCTTGATAAATTGGTAATGTTTATGGATTTGGCTAGCAGAATATATGCAATAAAAATGTTCATAGTTCCATTTGTTAGTGTATATATGGAGGCATATTTTTACAATTCAGATGAAGAATTCTGGGTCAGTCTAAATAAGGTGCTTAAAAACTTTATATGAGGTGGACTGAAAGCAAGAGTACATTGGGAAGCCTTGAAGATGACCATAGCTGAGGGAGGAATGGTGATATCAGACCTAAGGACCTACTTTTGGGTCACACATTCTAGACTAATTTTTTTAATGCAAGATGGCACATACAGGTCAAATTGGAAAGTGATGATACTAAGTAAGGGGAGTGACTCTCATTCATTTGAATCAATTAAATTCTGGGATTTAGTGGAGAAGGATAGGGGAGAAAGAGGACTAATTGGATACTTGAGAAACTCAGTATTGCATCTGAAGATTGAGAAGTTGGTTCAGGTTATTACTGCCTGTAAGATACAAAATGAACAGAGGCAAAGTACAGACACTTAATAGGTAAAAATCATTTGGAGATGAAGGAATATGATTCCTAGATTTTGAGAGAATTTATTGGGAGACAGGGATAGAAGGTTTGGGAGTTGTTAAAGAATAGCTACCAGATACTACCAAGAGATTACATTCTGCTTCAGGGACTATTTTCAGTGGGGAACAGGCAGCAAATGGTGATGAAAAACACTTCCTTTATTGTGACTTGAGGGACCTCAAAAGTAGTGCTGGGGAAGATTCAAACAACAATAGTTGAAGGTGTTTTTAAAGGATTTTACTGAACAACATGGATGGCAACAAAGTTATGAATGTTTAGAATATTCAGATGGAAGTGTTTACATAAATATTTTAATATTTCTGCAAGAGTGCACAAAGCATTTCCAGAGGGATATGGAAATTGTTGGAGATGTGAGAAAAGGTAGGAGAATCTTGAGAACATATTTTCTGAGAATGCACTACACTTAGAAGGTACAAGGAGGGGTTTCAGGAGCTACAATGAGAAGAAAAGAAATAGAACTGACTAAGGAAATGATGCTTTTAAAATAGTTTGAAGGAAGAGCACCTAAGCATGTGAAAGCTTTAATTTCATTACTGCTGATAGTAGCAAAGAAAATAATCACTAGGAAGTAGATATCAAAAGAAATTCATAGTGTAGAAAAGGTGATACAGACTATGAAAGAAACAGGAAAGGCTGAAATTAAAACATGCAGTCAGAATAAAGGTGGAAATAGGGAAATAGTAAATAAATGGTCCTGCTGGACACTTACTTTGGCAAGAGAGTCAAATAAGCAGAATGGATGAGGCCGATAGGACTGTAGTATTCAAGTGAATCTCTTTTGATCCCCATGACCCTGTATATGTATATAGTTAACTTAGATTGCTGATTGTTTACTCTTCTCTCGGTTTAGTATCTGTACATAGATAATGAGCTGGAAGTGAAGTATGAAGACGTGATCAAGTGTAACTAGTACCCCAGGGATTACCTCAGTGTCACTGCTCGACAGGGGCACAGCAAAATAATGGGTATAGTTCCCCATACTAAAGGGGTGGCGTGAGCCACAAAACTATGGGCTAGGCTTGTAAATGCCCTCGGGCAGATAGCCTAGTATGAACCTATGAACCTATGAACCTATGAACTAGTGGTATGTTCAACTGTGGCTTAGATGATGTATATTCTTGTCTGTCTTTTTATGAATATTGTAAATTGTAACCATCAGATGACAGCCTTAGCATTATATGTTTGAAAGATGGAGGAAATACTGATATTTCATTTTGGAAAGTTTAGGCTTATCTCTAAGTCACATCACTGATTACAACTAAAATGTGAACAATGCATGAGGATTGCACAGAAGGTTTGTAATCTGCTCTTGAAAATTTCAAAATAAGAGTGAGTTTGAAAAACAAAAATATTTGAAAACCACTTGCATTCATGAATGTTACTTTGCCTAATCTGTCAGACTGTGTAGGGATGAAGTGCCATCAGGATGACATGAACGGGAACATAATATTTTCCTGTCATTGGCATACAGTGACATTTCATTTGGCAGTGATTAATATAATGAGGTAAAGGGAATGCCTGGTGTTTATTTTTTTGTTACTAATATACTTATGTGAGTAATGCATTCAGACATTTGACATGGAGGTGTAGTTCTGAAACTGTATGTTTGAAAAAAATGTATCCTTAACCCTACAACAGATGATCATGTTAAAATGAAAGTTCTTTAAAATTTATCAACTATTATGCAGTAAAAGTAAGCAGTTTAAAAATACACATTGTAAAAGTGCATAACACAGCGTATAATAGATATGTCATATTGTCATAAAGATAAATATGTTTTAAAATCATATAATATTTTCATTATGAACATCAGATGTGGTTTTAAGATTAAAATGATATCTGATGTTACCCATTTCATTCATTCCTCAACTGATGAGTTTGGGTCCAATTTTGAGATTCGATTCAGCCATTTCTACTAGATCATTGGATTCAAAAAATGTTGAGTTCTTCCCTTTACCCATAATGCCATGACAACCTAACATTTCCTCAGATCTCATTTGCTGCCATTCAGCATCAGAAGGGGAGTCTTCTGCTGTAGAGTGTTTGGAATTTTTGATAGCCTGTTATTCATGAGTTTTTGTCTCAGACTTCATTAATTGTATATTCTAACTCTCCAGTCCCCCTGACATATTCTTTTAGCTATTTTACATCTCTTTTTAGCTACCATTTTTAGTATTTACAGTACTATTGTTGGTACATTTTTCCCTTTCTCTATTCATGTGTGTATTCCTGTCTACCATTGCTGGTATTTTTCTATCTTTAGAGTCTGTTTTTTTTTCCTTCTACTAACTATTTGTAGCTATGTGTACAAGATGACTGCTAAACCAACGAGATTTAAAAAGTGCATTACCTGTGTACATTAGCTTCCCAACTCAGATGCCAACAGGGAATGCCTGTATTGCCAAGGTCCCACTCACTTAGATGCAGATTATTCAATCTGGTCTGCTCTAGTTTTAACGCCAACACTTTAACTGAACACAGGAATACATTAATCTTTAGAGGCCTTCTCCTTCTTCCTCTACTTCTTCAGTTGTTGAGGCTCAAACTCCTACTAAAAATTCTGACAAGAGTAAATAAGATTCCAATTCCAAGGATAGGGAGTCCCACACGAGGTCTTTTGACCACTCTTCTTCATCAACCCCTTCATAGGAGCCCACCTCTAAAATGCATAAGATGTCAAATCTATCTCTCTTGGATCCAGCTGCTTCAAAACCTAGACCTCCTCGGATCTGTACGCCTCCACTCCTATTGGATCTGGTGTTGTCACAGCTCCCTTCTCCTTTACTAGAGGAAACTCTGCATAGGCACTCAAGGCCTCCATCCACCACATTATCACTTAGATCTTCCAGAAGCTTGTCAGAAGCCGATATGGATAGGATGATGAGAACATTTCTCAAATTGCAGATCCAGATGGGGTTCTCCCAGCTCCGACTCCCACAAGATCCATGAGCCATCCTTTGCCTTCTCTGATTGATCGTCTGTTTCAGAGCCCTCAGATCTGAGATCTCTGGGGGTGTCTTCATCAGATCCGAAGATGGTCCATTCTTCAACTCCAGTGGTTTCCGTGAGTAGACTGACTGCAAGCCTTCCTGAGCTGGAAGACACTCAGAGCCAAAGTGTCAGTGCTGGTTTCGGGAGGATGGAGTCAACTCTGAAGCTATCAGATCCATCTCTTCCCCTTGGGGCTTCAACACTGGACAGGTTGGGTCGGACTTCTTCCTCAGGTAGAGTGCTGGTGGGGTTGTAGGAGACAGTGGTTCGAGAAATTCCAGCCCCCTTGCCATTGACTTACATGATCTCTAGGTGTTCTGCCTTTGAGTTTGTGGTGAGGGCTATCTCCTTGTCTAGAGAAGAGACATCCTTGCTCCCTCGGATCAAACAGCCTTGCCTCATCCAGTTCTATGCTCTGAGCCTCGCCGGTCCATTCCACTGGGACTGCCAGCCTGAACAAGTCTCCAGCTGGTTTGCCAGGACATTGTCATTTCTTCTGATACTTCTCCAGAACACCCGCCTGAGGAAGTCCCACAGAAGAGAACTTGTAAGAGGAGACACCATGATCCCCCCCCCCCCCAGGAATCTATCACGGAGGACACAAATTTTGATGAGGAGGAGGGGTCCCCCAGATCTTCATCTGAAGACATCTCCTTTGGAGACATCCTGGAGCTCCTCAAACAGAAAGGTGGTTGGTCCTGCAAAACCCCCTCCCAGGAGGAACCAGTGTTCCTTGAAGCTTTCAGGTCTGGCCTGTCTACTTCTTGGGTGAGAGCCCCTGGCTGATGAGGTCATAGACTTTGTCTTTCACCGGGCATGGAAAGAGCCAGATACCATAGAGACAATTCCAAAAAGACTGGATAAAATTCCAGCCCCTCTCCAAGGACTGGACACACTGGGGCACTGAGTCCCAATCAATGCCATGGTTGTGGTTGCAGACACTAGGAAAGAACTGGTGAACAGAGATCATCTGTCCATCCCCAAAACAGAGAGTCCAAGACTTTGGATAGATTTGGGAAGCATGTGTATGTTTCAGTGACCTTTGCCCTTTGGTTGCTGAATTATCTGGGCATGTTTATGAGGTTACAAAGAGATCTGACTAAGGCGTTTGCCACATCTCTTTCTGGGTCCACGACTGCTGAGGATAAAAATAGAAATTCCTCACAAGTGGCCACCATACAGTCTATTTCAAATGTGTCCATTAGGCTGATCTCCCATACAGCAGAAGGTACCTCACTGTTGGTGGGTTTAGGCATAGCCATCAGGAGACATGCCTAAATGCAACTGTGTGACTTTGTGCAGCCCTTTAAGTCTTCATTCATCACTGCACCATTTGAGGGTGACTTCAACTACTCCTCCATTAACTGGGAAAACTACTCATGTACCAATACACTTGCCCAACATTTCCTGGAATTCATTAATGCCAATGCCCTGGACCAGCTCATTCTTACCCCCACTAGAAGTAGCAACATCCTTGACCTGGTCATTACTAACATGGGTGACCATTGCTCTGTATCAATAGTCAACTTCTCCCTGGTTAGCACTGACCACAAACTAATCACCTTGGAAATCAACATCCCTCCCACCCCCCACCCCAAAGGTAACCACCATGAAAAACTTCTCCAAAGCTAACTTTGGGCTCCTAAAAACAGAGGTGGCTAACTTCTCGGCACCCATGCAGTTGCAGAACAGCTGCATGACTGCCAAATCCTACACTAATGCCCTGTACGAACACGTACACAAATGCATGGATCTCACCATACCCAGTAGAACCAAGATGCTCTCCTCCAAAAAAAGGAAGCCAATTTGGTGGTCCCCTGTCATAAACAAACTCTACAACAAAAGTAGGAAACTGTTGAGAAATAAGGTGAAGTCCCAAGACTGGAAAAACTCCCTTATCAGCCTCAACAAAAAGTTGAGATCCCTCATCAAATCCTCTGAAGCTAGCTATGAAAACAGAATTGCAGCAGATAGTAAAGACAACCACAAGGCCTTCTATAGTTATGTAAAGAATCTCCATGGCAATACGCAGATTTGCTCTTAGCTGTTGCACAATGGCACCTCCTATACCGAGCCAACAGATATTGCCAATATACTGGCCGACAGATTCAGTGACAACTTTACCCCTCTCTCCCCTACCAAGGGACCAATCACAATACCAGTAGATTTCCAGGTACCCAGTATTACTGCTGCACAGGTTAAAACAGCAATGACCAAGGCCAAGAATACAGCTTCTATGGGACCTGACAATATCCCTGGCTGTGTTCTACATGAACTACAGAGTGAACTGGCACCTTACCTGTGTCCCCTGTTCAATCACAGCCTCACCTCAGGCTTTGTCCCTACCGAATGGCGCACTGCTACAGTCATCCCTGTCCACAAAGGAGGAGCGACTACAGACCCTGGGAACTATCTACCCATTAGCCTGACAAGTCTGATATGCAAAGCTATGGAATGCATCATCATGGACCTAATAAACAAAGATATAGGGAACCTCCAAACCATGGATCCCACACAGTTTGGTTTTGTGAAGGGTAGATCATGCCTGCTCAACCTGGTCGACTTCTTTGAGTCAGTCACCAGAACTGTGGATGAAGGCAAGGTGGTTCATACAGCCTACCTTGATCTGGCCAAGGCCTTTGATACCATTCCCCACTCAGGAATCATAGAAAAACTCACTAAGCTAGGCATCAACCCCTATATCACTAGGTGGGTTGCAAACTGGCTCACAGATAGAAGCCACAGTGTGAATGTAGTGCCTCACTGGCCCTCTTCAAGAGAAATCTTGATGAGTGGATGGGAAATAGAAAATTCACCCCGGGGATCACTCCAGTGGCTCTACTTGACATAGGCACTGGGAACTAAGATCGGGTGGCATGATGCCAGGGTAAAACTATGGGCTAGGCTTGTAAAGGCTCCAGGGCCATTAGCCTAGTACACACCTATGAACCTATGGATCTTCCTTGTTCGGCCCCAATGTAAAGGATATGCTCTTCAGATCTGAGCAAGAGGGAAAGACCCTTCTCTTTAAACATTAATGGTCTCACAGATAAATACAAAAAAGAAAGAGTGGTGAACTATATTAAAAAAATGTAGAGTGCAAATAGCTAAGCTACAGGAGACACACCTGGAAAGAACTAAACATGTGAGTTTGATAAAAGAAGGTTTTCAGGATGGTTATTTAGTAGAATACCTGGAGCAAAGGAAGAGAGGAGTACTTATATTAATTACAAGAGGAGATCTAATAGTGATAGAAGAGGATACAAAAGACAATAGTGGTAGATTTCTAGCACTAACAGGCTACTGGCAAGGGAGGAGGATTACACTGTCATGTATTTATATTCCACTGAAAAGTGCTGTAATGGAGCTTAAGAAAATTCTGGGAGAAATAATCAGCTTTCTGCAAGGAATACATCTTATAGGTGGGGACTGGAATTTGATTTACAATAGAGAAGATGTGTCTGTGGGACCCAGAAGGGAAAATATAACAAAGGAGGGTAGATTTTTAAAGAAATTTATGAAAATATTTGGCATGGAAGATGTGAATTCAGTACTAGGAGTTCAGAGTGAATTTACATATTATTCTCAATGGTACAAAACTGGGCTAGACTAGACAGAATTTACATTTCACAGGAACACGTGCATTGAATTGAAGATCTTGATACACACCCAGTAACTAGTTCAGATTATGTGCCAATAATAACTAAAATAAAATACAGGGTAATGAAATAAAAATGAGACACTGGCACCACCTATCTCTTGAAAAGAGAGGAATTTAAGGACTGGGTAGGGGAGATTATTCAGAAGCTATTAGAGAAGGGGTCTATATTAAAAGACCGAAGAGGTGTTTCATCGAACACCTCTTGGTCGACATATAAAGAGCAAACGCACTAAAGCGCGAACAGTCAAAACAGTGATTTCTTTCCCTGTATTTGGTAATGAGATGTTGTTGAGCTGCAAAGTGTCCTGGGTGGGGGAATAATAGAGGAAATGCTGAGACAGAAAGATGTTTGGTGCAGTATGGAGTGGATTTTCTGAACCTGAAAGAGGAGGAGGTTTTGGGGAAGCTCTAACCAGTTTAGTTTCCTGAGTGCCAAGCAGTGGTGAGAATGGTATGGGAGTTCAGCAGCAAATATGGCAA
The DNA here is from genome assembly GCF_019279795.1 of Protopterus annectens. NCBI lineage: Eukaryota > Metazoa > Chordata > Ceratodontiformes > Protopteridae > Protopterus > Protopterus annectens. Next base: position 6,579,336 of record NC_056750.1, read on the forward strand.
CTTTGTTGTAGGTGGTGTCTAATTTAGTGAGAAGAGTGGTTTGTAGGTTGGTGAATATTTGCGAGCCGTAAAGAAGAGTTGGTAGTAGATAGGAGTGGGACAGGGCTGTCTTGGCTTTACTAGACAAAACGTTTTTGTTCCTGTAGAGGAGTCCAAGTTTTTGGTGGGTTTTCTTAATGATACTGAGAACATGCAAGTCAAATGTTAGTTGGTGGTAATGGTGATAAAATGGTGATATATAATCAATATACAGGAAAGTCCTCAGGAATAGGTGGTATTCCTGTGGAAGTTAGGAGGGAAAAAACTGATAAAGATCTGGAAACTTTTATTTAACAGTATTTTAAGAGGAGAACTATCAACCTCCTGGAAGAAAGTGGTGGTAGCTGTAATACTTAAAGAGGGTAAAGAGACGTCAGATCCAGATTCATACAGGCCCATTTTAATACTAAACCATGATTATAAAGTGTTTATGTCAGTAATGGCTAAAAGAGTGGTAAAAGTAATGCCACAATTGATAGATATGGATCAGTGTGGTTTTGTTGAATGGAGGAAAACATTTCACATTAACAGAACACTGATGATTCAGAGAGAAGCAGAATGCAAGAAAATACCACCTTTTCTAGTGGGTCTTGATGCACAGAAAGCATTTGACAGAGTAAGCTGGGACTTCATGAGTAGAGCAGTGGAAGCATTTGCATTCCCTGATAAAATTATAAGGTTAACTAGGAGGATATATGATGGAGAGGAGGTGAAAATTAAAGTGGGTAGGGTTCTCTCTGATAATTTTTGCTTGAGCAGAGGAACTAGGCGGAAGTGTCCTCTCTCTCCTTTATTATTTGCATTATATTTAGAACCATTGGCAAAGGAAATAAGGAACTCAGAAATTCAAGGATATAATTGGTATGGTAGACAAGAAAAGCTGGCTATATTTGCAGATGATATTATTTTATACCTGACATAACCAGAAAGGGACATTCCAGTGCTGTGGAATATATTGAGACAGATTCACATCTTTTTGGGATACAAAATTAATGAAGCTAAAACAAAAGCAATAGCAGTAAATTACGTACCCACACACAAATTGGTTCAGCAATAGCCATATTTATGGGGACATGATGAAATGAAATATTTAGGAGTATGGATTAAAATTTATTCTGGTGTGGCAGCTAAGGATATGTGGGAAGAGACTAAACAAAAGATAATACAAAAACTGAGAAAATGGAAGCTCTGTTGTATGGATATGGAGAGTACGATACAAGCAGTTAAAATGTTTTAATCTCTTTAGTCTTATACATAGGTCATGCATATTTTTATCAAGCAGAGAAGAAGTTTTGGATAGCAACTAATAAAGAGCTGAAGGATTTTATCTGGGAGGGAGGACGGTAAGAGTCAAGTGGGGTAAGCTTATTCTTCCAGTAGAATAAGGTGAATTGGTATTACCCAATTTGAAGGGGTATTTTAGAGCAACACAGTTAAGGCTCCTATTCATAGCATAAGCAGAAAACTATAATTCAAAGTGGACAGAGATGATGATGAAAAAGGGGGGGAGGGGGGACTCAAGAAACAAGGAGAGACCGGGATTTTGGATGCAGACCCTTAGGGAGGAAAAACAGTAAGTTCATAGGTTATTACTAGGCTAACTCCAATTGTGGGCCATTTTAATCCTAGCCAATTACCCCATGTGAAAATTAAACAGTACATCTTTTGTCTGTAAGGTAAACACCTTAACCATTATGCTAAATAATCATACAGAATATTATATTCATAAAGTAACAGAAGGTATTCTAAGAACTAAGCCAACACGGGAATGGAGAAAGGAGATTTTGCCAATAGGGATGACTGCATGTGGGGATACGGACAATAGGCAAGAGGGAGCTCGAATTTATTGGAGAAAACTGGCAAATGAACCATGGTATTGGGAGCAAATAACTAGAGAGGGAAATTTAATAGAATGGGAAGACTCCGAGAACTTATTTGGACTGCAGGCTAGAAACTGTCTTCCCTATCAAAGATTGATATCAGAGTATAGGCAAAGAGAAAGAAATGGGGGGGGGGTCCTAAACAAAAGACCAGCACTGGTAGAGTTTTTAGGAGAATCTAGAACAGAAATTGGCTTTAAGAAAGGATTAATTAGCAGCGCATATAAAATATTACATGACAACTATAAGAATCAATCAGAGGAGGTTAGAAAGTATTGGGAAGAGAGATTGGATTAGCAATTCACAAAGAAGCAATGGGGGATATATGTATGTCTCCCAAATATGCAACAAAGTCTATAATATTTAGGATCTTTGCTTGGAAGTGTTTACATAGGAATTTTTATACTCCAAGTAGACTCCAAAGAATTTTTCCTATGGTAGACAGCAAATGCTGGAGGTGTGATGGGGAAGAAAAAGGAAACTGGGAACATATTTTCTGGGAGTATAGTGATTGGGCTGACTTTAAAGATTCCCTGCAGACTGGTCTGTCAGAGATACTTGGTGAGCAAATTGGTGTAACTAGGGGAAATGATTTTTTGAACTATGATACAGGATTGGAATTGCCTAGACATAGTAAGGCCTTGCTGAGTCTAATTATCATGTCTGCCAAAAAAGCAGTTACTTGAAAATGGAAATCAAAGTCTAAACCAACTTTACTAGAAGCAGCAAAGATAGTAACAGAGATAAAACAACTGGAAATGAGATCGTTATAAAAGGGTAGGAGCAAATTACACAGGAAAAAATGGAAATTGTGGGACTTATAAATGCAGAGGATGAACGAGGTTTAACAGAAGGCAGGATCTGAATGAGCTATGTAATGACTGACTGACAATGACTGGATATATTATAAGTGATGTATAATGTTTGCAGCTACACTTGTGTCAGCATGGTTTGTAATGTATAATGTTGGCAACTGAAATTATGTCGGTATGGTTTATTTTCATTTATATAAATGTTGATTGCCAATGTCATACGTGATAATGTAATAAAAATGTTTCTTGTTAAAAAAAAAAGAGAGAGAGGAAAAGACCACATCTGCCATGGATGTGCATTTTTCAACCCCCTTAGAGACCTTTCTTAAGGGATCAGCTATAAGGTACAAAAATGTGGTTTAGAAATTCCCAGGGTCCTTTTCTAGATTCATGTGGAGATAGTTCCACCAGTGGCAGAGAGGAGAACTTGAATGGAAGATGCTACCCTCACAGCAGAGGTGGTTTGCAAAACCAGGGCTTAAGAGATTCCTTCTCAGATAAGCCCTGTCAGTGCTCCTGATTGGAGGCCTGGCTGCTCCCATTTGGAGGCAGTCTGAGGATGCTTGTCTCTACACTGGAGAGCCTGGCTATGTATAACAGAGGATTCTGGGGTGCAAAGAATCATATCCAGGGGTTATACTATACCATTTTCCCTACCCCCCCCCTACACCACCAATGTGAAGAACAATCTCTGATGTTCCCCCCAGTCAGAGGGAAGCAGCGATTCTAGAAATAAAAAAGCTGCTAGAAAAAAAGAGTCATCCAAGAGGTTCCCCCAGACCAGAGAGATCTGCAACTTACTGAAAATTCTTCTTGGTGCCAAAAAAGAAATGGGACAGGAGACCAATTATGGATCTCAACAAATTAAATCAGTTTGTGCAACAAAAGGACAATTGGATGTGCTCAGTACATCTTTAAGATATACACTGTCACATCAAAATGGGCAGGCACTCCAGAAGATCCCTGAAATTCTGGCTGGGAACTAGTCATTACCAATTCAGAGCACTGCCCTTTGGTCTTACTACAGTCCCCAAGGTGTTCACCAAATGCATGAAAGTGGTAACAGCTCACTTGAAACTGCTGGGATTCCAAGTGCTTCCATATCTAGACAGCTTGCTCCTAACTGCCCCAAACAGGAATTAGCTTCTACAGGCAAGGGACTATTTGACTGCAGTTGTGTGTTCATCTTGGAATCACAGTCACTTACAATAAATCACAACTCACACCGATGCAGAGCCTGAAGTTCATAGGTACTCGTTTGGACACAGTCAGTCATATAGCTTCTCCTCCCTCTATTCAAATACAGACACTGAGGTCCCAGGTCAAAAAAGTGATTAAAAGTTCTTCACTTCTGGCTTGACTAATCTCACAGATTCTGGATTCAATGGCAGCAGTAGCTATCACTCTCCTTCCTATGGCCAGGTTTCACATGTGACTTCTTCGATTGATGCTTTCAATCCAGTGGTCCATTCTGCAACATCCATTAAACACTCCAGTCAAGATCACACAACTGTGCAAAAGTTATATTTTGTGGTGGTTTAATTCAAACAAGATGTCCAAAGGCCATCCATTTGTTCTTCCCCTGTTCATGGCCACTGTGACCACAGACTGCTCCCAACTGGGGTGGAGGCACTTATTGGGAAGGATAGTCCAAGGTACGTGCACCCCCCCCCCCCCCCCCACACACACACACAAAAAAGAGGCCAAGTTGCATTTCAGTTTCCTAGAGGAGTCCTCCTAGCATTGCAGGCCTTTCAAGACATTCTCCCATTTCATTCTTCCTCACCTTTCTGTCCACCTGCCCCTTCTCTTTGCTTCTGGATGGATCTAAGAGTTGTACAGGAACAATGATGTTTCTTGCTTGAGCTCCAGCTTCCTTTCTGCCTTTGGTAATGTCTGTAAAAGATTGTTTTTTTTATATCTAGGGGCAGCAACCTTGATCTGAGGGATGTTAGGTTGGTGAGACATTATGGGTAAAGAAAGGTGCTTGAGAGTTCTTGGGCTCCAGTGATCTGGTAGAGATATCTGAGTCAGATCCGAGTCTCCAATCCAAACCCATCAGTTGAGAAAGAATGAAAACGGACAACATAAATGGAATGTTATGGTGAGTACATAACTTTTGTTTTACTTGCAAAGTATCATCTGTGACATTAAAATCTTGGCACACATTTATTTGGATGAATTGTTTGCGTTGCCAAATGGGCTCACTATAGTAGCCTCTAAGGATGTTTAAAACTAGGATGTCTGACCCTTTTTCAGAAATGATGATCTGTGGCAGGATTAGCCATTCAGCAATGTGTACACTGGCTGTAGAGGATTGTCACCATTGAAGGGGACAGCCTGACCCCATGTGCAAAAATGGGGAAAAGGGATTGCAGATGGATGATACAAATGCCCTGATTTGACATTGAAAAAATAGTACAGATAAGCCAAATCTAATTTTTGGCCTAGGTATTTCTTCTGTTCCGTATAAGATCTAGGAAGCCTTAGAAAAACGTTGGATGAGAAAAAGTGAAGGCATTTTGATGTTTTCTAATGCAGCTAGGTTTGAATAATGTTTACCATTAGATCACTGTTGCAGTAGTCTAAGCTGTATGGGTTATAGCTTGCCTAGGAAATGACAACTGGCTAGCATCCAAAGCTTCAGAGCATCTTCTATGCACCCTAACCCCACTGAAGGGCTGGTGGAGAGTTGTATAGTGATTAGGGCACCAAGCCTTGAACTTTCTTGCCATTGAAGTGTGATCTTCCTCCAGGCTTCAAGTGATTGATACCTGGCAAGTGCTTCCCCAAGGCTGGGCAGATAAGAACCCTTGTAAGGAAAACCTTCCACTTTACCCTGTGTTCTGAAGAAAAGTTTACTTTTTTCAGAGAAAACTTTTTATTTAAGCTAGGAAAGTGTTTTTAGTGGTTGTCACTAAAAATCTCTTCAAAACGTTGGCTTTTTGTTAAGTTTGTTTGGGGGAAAACTGAAAATTGGTAACCAAAAGTAGAAACACAACTCGCACCAAAAAATACTGACAAAATCCGGTAGCAATAAAGGCTCTCCTCCATATACAACAAACAATAGAAGTTATATTCTGTCCGATATTTCTGGATACAGGCAATTAATCCAATAGAACGAAGATATAATAAATGCAATTTATTAATGTAATTTAAACATGCACACAACCAGACTGAGCGCTTTCATCTCCTTCACGGAGACTTCATCAGAATCTGTCTTTAAACAAAACGAACAACACTTAAATAACATTCTAATAACAAAACTTAATTCCTTATTGGCTGGCCATTTAATTGCTACAATTTTTAACCATTGCTGGTGCAATGTAAAAACAATATATGCATACTACAGTAAAATGCATGTACTAGGCAAGAAAACCACTTTATATACAAAATGGAAATATATACAAACTAATATACTATAAATATATATATATATTTTATTTTTGATTTATATAAATTATGTTTTGTCTCATGTGGATAGGAACAATATACCTATTACAATTATATATGTGTAGCATCTGGCATCCTTGAATTTGTACCAGTTACAACTATAAAAACATTTTAAAATTGTGTACATATAAATAAATAAATAATTTTTATCTAATTACAATAATATTCATAAAATTAGTAGAATGTCAACAGTTACTAGACATACTAGACATATGCTAAAAATACATGTTTTAAAAAACGCGTATATAAAAAAATTTGAGGGCTGGGCTAATAGAAATATGGTCATTTAGACCATAACTACCACATGCATCTAATCTTAGTTGCCAAATCATCTCTCTAAATTCAAGTCTAGTTTCCCAGTCCCCACCTCTCTCATGCAACCTTACTTCTTCTAAGACCCAGAATTTAAAATCAGCTTCATTACATGTCTGTGTGTGTCTAAAAAGTGCATTATTTTCATTCTTTTTACTAATATCACGCATATGCTCATATATGCGTATCCTAAGATTACGTTCTGTTTTACCAATATAATACTTCCAACATTTCTTACAATAACCTAAATAAACTACCCCTTTTGTATATTTATTTATATGTACACAATTTTAAAACGTTTTTATAGTTGTAACTGGTACAAATTCAAGGATGCCAGATGCTACACATATATAATTGTAATAGGTATATTGTTCCTATCCACATGAGACAAAACATAATTTATATAAATCAGAAATAAAATATATATATATATTTATAGTATATTAGTTTGTATATATTTCCATTTTGTATATAAAGTATGGTTTTCATGCCTAGTGCATGCATTTTACTGTAGTATGCATATATTGTTTTTACACTGCACCAGCAATGGTTAAAAATTGTAGCAATTAAATGGCCAGCCAATAAGGAATTAAGTTTTGTTATTAGAATGTTATTTAAGTGTTGTTCGTTTTGTTTAAAGACAGATTCTGATGAAGTCTCCGTGAAGGAGATGAAAGCGCTGAATCTGGTTGTGTGTATGTTTAAATTATGTTAATAAATTGCATTTATTATATCTTCGTTCTATTGAATTAATTGCCTGTATCCAGAAATATTGGAGAGAATATAACTACTATTATTTGTTGTATATGGAGGAGAGCCTTTATTGCTACCGGATTTTGTCGCTATTTTTTGGGGAAAACTGAAAATCACTTTGTAAATTCTTTTTTTTTCCTATGGAAAAGTAATGTTAGGGGTGTGGATGAGTGTTTTGGGGGGCTGACGCAAAAATTTTATTTTAAAATTGTGAAATTTATGTCAAAAGCTTCACTGACTCTCCAAGGCTGTGCTACCAACTTTTCAATCACTTTCTTTGGCTGGCCATGGAGCAGGCCTTGGGCTGTTTGGTTCCTCCCTCCTCCATCCACAAGAAGAAGAAGATAGTTTTGTTGAAGTCTTTGGTAGTTAGGTCAGCTTTCTCAATGCCCCAGCTGCTGATAAGGGACTTTCCTTGGCCAAATCATTTACATTGAACTACTCATCATCTTCTCTCGATCTGTTTCGCATTGTTCTTCAAGAAGCCTGTAAGGGCAAAGAAGCATATCCTTTTACAGCTGTTAGAGTATCCTTATCAAGTAAGGGAGACACACTCTCTTTGGTCTTTGAGGAGGGAGTGGATGATGTTTTACCACTAAGCTTGACCTAAAGTGCCTTATTCCTAGGGAAGAGCTTCTTCCACACTTTGTGAGTTCTCCTAGAGAAAGAAAACAAAAAGTTAGGCATATCTCTTCTCCTGTTTCAGTGAGGAGAGGCAGGGATGATTGACTGAGTTTTGCTTCCATCTTATTCCAAGCCTTTAATTCCTTAACTTAAGATTCCTGATTGAGTTTTAAAATAAAAAAGATTTTTCTCTGTCTGATACTGATTTCCACTTAGAACAGCAGAAATTTGACTGAAGATATATGTAGTTTTCCATTACCTGCATCACAGGAAGACAAATCTGATTCTGAAGAAAAGTTTTCTTCATAATCTTCCCCTGAGGAGTTACTTTTTTCTGAAACCATAACCAAGATGAAAAAAAGTTGTTTCAGTGGAAATATTGTGAAATCCAGTATTAAAACAAAGGTATTACGATTGGTTATAGCTGAATTTTTTTAGCATGCAGCTATTCCTCCTGTGTTGCATGCTTTAGAAGATGTTTTCTTGATAGCATGGGCCTCCTGCCCCTAAAAAATCTGATAAGCTGTATAATGTCTGCCTACAAATATCTGTTTTCTAATCCCAAATTAGATGCTGTGGTTATTTCGTAGTCTAAATCATCTGGCACCAAAGACCCTGTGAATGCTTACCTTGTCCCTTCTGACAAAGATGGTAAAGCCTTTGATAGCTTTGGGAAGAAGGTATATTTTCCTCCTCCTCCTACTATAGACGTAAGAATTCTGTCAGGTTCATATGTCAAAATACCTGCTTACTTCTTTTAAAAATATGCGAAAGTTAACTGCTAACCTCCTTTTTTTCAGAGATTACAACATCTCTGAATTCTATAGGAGTGTTTGTTTCTCAGGTAACCAAACACTCTTTAAAGTTTTCTTGTGACTCTGCCACTGGATCAGTTATGAGAAGATTTGCTTGGTTACTTTCACAAATTTACCCAAGGATGTCAAGCTGAAATTTTGGATTTTCCTTTAGATAGAGAGGTATTGTTTGGTTCTTCTTCATCTGAAGTACTTAAAAGATTTGATGAAAGAGTAAAATTAATTCAGGGTAATGCACAGATTTTTCAGCCCTCATTCTCAAAATTACTAAGCTTTTTTGTAAAAATGCAGGCTCCTCTTATAGGAAACAAAACAAATAATCTTAGCAAGGTACAGACAAAAAGAATTTCAAAATGCAACAGCAAAGAGGCTAAAAAAAGAAAGAATGAACCTTCCCAGTCCAAAAATAGACCAAAAAGTCAGACTGATTTTTTTTCTCTTTCAAGTGTTCACCTCCACCCGCACCCCCTCCCATCCTGGCAACCCATAAAATCTTTCTCTAAATCTAGGTCTTCATTTTCAGGTAACCTCAGATAACAGAGTTCTGGCAATCATTCAGAAAGGCTAAAATTGGCAATGGAACTCCCTTCCTTCTCTTTGCAGGATTCCTCCTCATCCCTCAGTCCAAAGTTTTCTATTTTTTCCAGTCCTGGAGCAAATACCTTATTTAGGTGTCATAAGAGTAGTTCCCCAACAACATACAAGGAGAGGTTTTATTCAAGACTCTTACTGGTGCCAGTGAAAGAAGTAACTTGGAGACCAGCCCTAGGTGTTTCTTTTTCTAAATCGTCACATCAAAATCCCAAAGTTCACGATACTTTCACTTCAGGTTCCATTATCACTTATTCCACATCTCAGTTTTTTTAATTTTTTTATGTTTTTGATAACTCTGGATTTAAAGGATATTCATCATCAAATTTCAGATCTAAAATACATCAGATTTTTAATGCTTTCTGTGTCTGGCTTGCATTTTCAGTTCCCTGAATTTCCCTTTTGACTACCTACTTCTTCAGGGGTATTTACAGCGTGTCTGGCACCAGTTATAGCTCATTTTAGGTTTCAAAGCATTCACATTTTTCCATACTTAGATGACTGCTTATATTTGCAGACTCTTTATTCAAAATATCAGGAATCCTTGGCCTGGGTAAAGGTTCTTCTTCTCAGTCTGGGCTTCCAGGTAAACTTACAGAAATCTACGCCCTTTTCCTTCCTTTTACAGCCCAATTGCCTCTAGTTCTCCAATATTTGTTTGTTATTATCCTCTGACCTTTCTTACTCCTCAACCAAGATTCACCTCTGCTTGTCTGCCTCTAGATCCACTTTCTACCCAGCCTCAGATCAAACAGTCTTTGAAAGGAGTTCTGCATATCTATCCACCTAGACGACAGGTCCTCTTTTTTGGGATTTCAGTTTTGTTCTAGAGAAACTTTCACTTTTTCTATTTACACCAGCTCATCAGGCTCAATTGAAGTTCTTGGAAAACAGTGCTACTTATTGCAGTGGCTTCTGCAAGAATATCCGAGTTACAAGCTTTTATAGTGGACCGACCTCTCTCATATTTCAAAAGGATAATTTTCAAGATTTCCTCTTCTGTTGTGTTTTCGTCTTTTCTTTTTTTTTTGGCTTTTTGGCCCTTTGAGTACAGACTTTTCAAAGGGGAGCTGAACTAAAGGCTCTAGGAGTTCCGATTAGCAGTTTATTAAATTTAAAGGTAAGAAAAAGGGACAATCTGTGTCAAAGCAATTTCCAAACGGTTGTCTTATGCTGTCTCATGCTGTTGTCTTCTGTTTTTCCTCACCATCAGAAGTCACTTCCAGGCAAGGTCAAAGTCCCTTCTACCAGTGCTTTGGCTTCCTCTGTAGCTTTTTGGAAAGGGATGGAGTCTAGAAGTATTCTAGAAGAAATAGCTCTGTAATCTGGGCATAGCTTTACAAGGCATTATAAGTTCAAGTGCAGAGCAAGTTTTGCTAGCACTATTCTTCATGGGATCCTGAATTCTAATCCTTTTCCCACCTCCCTTTTCTTCTAAGCTCTGAAAAGCTACCCATACAGCCTAGACTTCTGAAACAGTGATCTAATGATGAAAATAATACAGTTGCATAAATTAACTCACATTAACAGTATATGTTCAAATAAATCAGTGTTGCAGTAAGAACATCCCCTTTTTGTGTCTTGTTTTTTTTCTTTTTTTGTCAAGGTGTGAATATTTTAATTTCTTTGTGTGTCTCAATGTAGCTTATAATCAGGGTTCTGAAGGTTTGGTGCTCTAAACATTGACTTTATATGACCCTCCTCAAACCCTTCAGTGGTTAGGGTCCAGGAAAGGTGCCCTGAAACTTTGAATGCTGTCCAGTTGTCATATCCTTGGCAGGATATAACCCACACTGCAAAAGTGACCGATTTGAATGCATCTCTGTGCATCAAAATCATCTAATATGAAATAAACTGGAAACCAACAAAGTAGAGACACAGAACAGCACAGACACTCACTTGAAAAACACCAAGCAGACTCTGCAAGTGGGAGCCTCAAAATACCAAATGGAGTTACACAGATTAAAAACTCTTTTAATAAGTTAAATTGTTTTTATCTGTGTAACTCTGTTTGGTATTTGGAGGCTCCCACTTCTGGATTCTGCTTGGTATTTTTCAAGTTTAATATAAAATAAAATTAACAAAATCCAGTAGAAATGAAAAATGGAAAAAGTAAACCACCACATGCACACATATCAAAATAAAAACATAATTTCATTGCAAAAGATAATGAACCAAAACAAGTGAATAAGCATTTTATGGGGGGTTTGTGCCCCCCCCCGTGCTCCATATATGAGAGTCTATCGTTATAATTCACTTACTGATCTACACTAACCTCATCACCTTACAATCATGAGGAAGACAGCAACTGCACAAAGTGTGATATTCCATAATAGCACAGTTTAATAGTAGCTTCTCCATGCTTTGATATAGAAGCTCTTCAGTATAAATGTCTTTTCACTGAATTACTTTAATCCAAGTGATTTCACTAATAATGGCTGCATTATTACTGCATTTTCTCAAATCCTTATCATTTGGATCTGTCCTGTGTATATTCATGCCCATGTATCTGTACATATTCATTAATAAAAGATTTCCATAAAATGATTTAATCTCCCAGCAGTCTTCTTCATGACAATACAAACTGAATTCTTCTAGTCACATTTGCCATCTTTGTCTCTGTTCTGTAATTATTTTAGTTATTTTTCTTTGCATTTGATCAAGTTACAAATTTACCAATACAAGCTCAAATGTAAACTGGTCTTAACAGTGCTGTATACGGTGTTATTACCTTTTTCTTCCATGATTATTTGTTATCTTTTATTATGCCTCATATTTTGACATAGATAGTCAGAGCATTTTCAGTGTATAGAAAGACACAAGTCAGGGTGTGGCTTTGCATGTCAAACTTGATGGATGTACCACTGACATTGTTTCTTTTTGGACTATTCTTCTCATATATGAAAAGAGGGAAATGAGCTGAGGATAAACAAATATGCTGATGGATGAAAACTGGGAAGCATAATTACTTCAATAAAAAATATGCCAGAGTTCTCCAAGATGGTCAGCAAAAAATAAGTACATGGTGCAGTAGTAATGATGTCAACTTTCGGCTTTTCCCGGTTAGGAGGTCACCACAGTGGATCAC